>NW_005842099.1:1029403-1031008 GCF_000455745.1 Alligator sinensis | reverse complement strand
CTTATGCAGGGGGTCGGACTCAGTGATCTATTGAGGTCCCTTCTGACCCTAACATCTATGAATCTATGAATCTCCCCAACCCCTGATACCAGGGGCTATTATTATCCCCCCAACCCACCCCATCCTCAAACAAACAGCTCCCCATGAACATAGCTCCCATCCCTTCTGTCCCTTCCCCCACCCCAATTTACTTCATCAGCTCCCAGACTCAGCAAATGCTGACAAAAGCAGCACCAGGAGTGGCTTCTGGGGGGGTTGTGGGGTTGGGGGGGGGGGGGGGGCGCGAGAGCCAGCTGGTCCATGGTGGGGATTGTTCATTTGGAGCTGCAGAGAGGGGAGAGTTAAAATAGCCCAGTGCCATGGAGGGGTAGGAAAAGCACAGCCCCAGGGCTGGGGCCAACAGCTGGAGTGTCCCAGCCTTGGAGATCGCCTGGGAACCATACGGAAGTTCAGTTAGATTCGTGTCTCTGGACCAGAGCTAAGTTAAACTACCTCAGAGGTATACTAAACTTAGATTGAGTCAGCCATTTTTAAACTGATCTAATCAGCTATTAGACAAAAGCAGCAAAAATCCCTGCTGAAGCACACAATCTATACAGATGCTGGGTGAGCTGGGTCAAACTAATGCATTGCCTTTTCTGGGCATGCACTGTGATCAGCGTGGGGGCATGCCAAGCTGAATGTTAAAGCAGTGTTTCGTTTTGTTTTGTTTTTTCATGTCTGTAAGCAGCCCAAGTTGCTGATGATTACTCTTTGATTATGGTGATCCATCCAGTTATGTATCCACCTTACAGTACTTTCATTCAGGTTGCATTTCTTTAGCTTATTAATAACAAGGTCATGAGAGACAGACTATCAAAAGCCTTAATAAAGTCAAGGAAAACTAGTAATAGGTGATGTGGGGGAGGCTAAAATATTTAGTACCTTTTTTTACTTCAGTATTCATAAATAAGGTCAGCTGTAAGATGATCAGCTCAGCTGGCAACAAATATAGAGGAGGAGATAAGCCTACAGTAAGGGAAGAATAGGTTAGGGAATACATAGAGAAGCTGGATGCTTTCAATTAATTAAGCAGGGTGGGATATGCCTGTAACGAGGTGCAGGGCTCAGGGGCTGGAACCCAACTGCAGCGGGTAAGGGGTCAAATAATAGCCTACCTGCTTAGGACCTCTGGCTCAGCTGACAGAGAGGAGGGATCGGGCTCAGAGGAAGTTAAAAGGCTCCCAGGAAGGGAAGCTGAAAAAGGAGAGGAGATTGGTGCTCAGGGAGAAGCATAGGAACTGTGTTGCTCCTCTAGGTCTGAAGGAAGATCAGAGATTTGATTTTGTGGTTGTTCTTTGCACCTGCGCTTGCTTTGTTTGCTGTAGTGAGCACATTTCTGCATGTGTAATAAGTGGGCTGGCTTTTATGAGGAACCTAGCTCCCTGCCTACGGGAGTGTCAACCTGTGACAGTGCCTCTTAGAGTACTTGATGAATTTTGGGGGCTTTGCCTTGTATCACATCCACTGGTCTCCTTCATCCAAAAAGCCTGTTACCATATGTGACGTCCGTGGGCCTCCCGTCCGGTACCACCCTTCGTCTGGTAGCCCCTCCCACTCGTCCCA
>NW_005842099.1:1026907-1028777 GCF_000455745.1 Alligator sinensis | reverse complement strand
GGGTCGCGCCGGCCATAAGGGCGGCCGCATCTGCTGCTGCGGTCCCAGCTCCGACGCCACCGTCCCTGCCGGGGGTGAGTAGCCCGGCCCGTGGCTTCTTGAGGGGGTGTTGTTGCCCCCCTGTCCTGCCTATCCTCCACCTGTACCCATGATGGCGGCCCATCGCCGCCACAGACCTCCCCCTTCAAGTCGCCTTGTGGCGTCTGGGTAGTCTGTCGTGCATTCCTTCTGCTGTGGCTCTCCTTGCCATGGTAGTGGTCTGGCTCTTCGAACCGGTCTGGGTCTTCCCATCTGGATAGGAAATCGGCAACAAAGTTATCCTTGCCCGGACGGTGTATTACAGAGAACTTAAAAGGTTGCAAAGCCAATGCCCAGCGGGTAATTCTGGCGTTAGTACTTTGCTTCCTTGTTAGCCATTGTAACGGAGCATGATCTGTTATCACTAGGAATTCCTTCCCCAGGAGAGAATATTGGAAATACTCTATGGCCCATCATATGGCCAGACATTCCCTCTCCACAGTAGCATACCTTGTCTCGGTGTGGCTCAGCTTCCGACTTGCAAAAGCAATCGGACGTTCGCCTTCTTTTCCTTTTTGTAACAACACAGCTTCCAATGCCCGTCCCAATGCGTCCATCTGCAAGATAAAGGGGGTGTTAAAATCTGGGGTATGCATTATGACATCCTGGCGCATCGCCTCCTTCAGACGGGGGAAGCTGTCTCTCATCCCTTGGGTCCATATTAAACGTGCCGAGGAGGCTCCGGCCAACGCATCCGTGAGGGGTGCTGCCATCCTTGCAAAGTGCGGTATAAACCGGCAGTAGTAGTTGACCAGCCCCAAGAAGGAGCATAACTGCTTACGGGTCCGGGGCTCCGGAAACTGACTGATGACCCTGATTTTATCGGCCAAGGGGCGTATTGTTCCCTGTCCTACTCAGAACCCTAAATAGGCTGTTTCTCTCTCCGCCAACTTGCACTTCTTAGGGTTAGCCATTAAACCCGCTGTGTGGAGTTCTGCTAGGACCGCTTTCAGGGCCCCTAGATGCTGCTCCCAGCTAGAGGTAAAGATGATTATGTCATCGATATACGCTGCAGCGTAAGCTGCATGGGGAGCTAGTAGCGTGTCCATCAACCTTTGGAAGGTGGCGACTGCTCCGTTAAGGCCAAAGGGCATCCTTACAAATTCAAACAGGCCCCAAGGAGTTCCAAACACTGTCTTGGCGCAATTGCTGGGCCTCAGCGGGATCTGCCAGTAGCCCTTAGCCAGATCGAGGGTGGATATGTATCGAGCCTCTCCGATCCTCTCGATGAGATGGCTCACATAGGGCATTGGGAAGGCGTCGAATGTTGTCAAGGCGTTCAATTTCCTAAAATCTATGTACAGCCTGAGGGAGCCATCGGGCTTGGCTACCGGCACGATGGGGCTACGCCAGGGGCTACGAGAGGACCATATAATCCCCTGCTCTTGCATTTTTAAGACTTCCCGCCGTACCTCCGGCTGCCATTGCTGGGGTATCGGTCTCCATCTCTCTCTTACCAACGTACCGGGTGGCGTTCTTATTTCGTGCTGGATATTCGCCGTCCTCCCTGGGTTCTCCTGCAACACCTTGTGGAACTCCTCGATTAAGGCTAATAGTCCCTGTCGCTGGTGATTATCTAACTCGTCTCTCACGTGGACGGCCTCCTCCGGGATGGTACGTCCTAACCCTGGGCAAAGGGGTCCTAGATCCCCCTCACCTGCCTTCTCCTGGGCCATCCATGCTTGAGGGGTCTTCCACTCCTTTAACCGATTTACATGGTAGACCTGCTGCTCCCGGTGGTGACCCAGTTTACGGACCTCGTAGTCCACTGGCCCCACTTGCCTAATGACGG
>NW_005842099.1:996270-1023808 GCF_000455745.1 Alligator sinensis | reverse complement strand
GCTGCGGCCCGCGCTCCGGCGCCGCCGTCCCTCCCGGGGGTGAGTAGCCCGGCCCATGGCTTTCTTGAGGGGGTGTTGTTGCCCCCCTGTCCTGCCTATCCTCTGCCTGTACCCATGACGGCGGCCCGTCGCCATCACACCATATCATAAAAGGAAATCCAGTAAGTCAGTGGTGCTCAACCTCTTTGCCTGGCAGGCTGGATTGGCAGTGTGCAGTCTGTCTGTGGGCTGGATCCAGCTGGTGCTCCTAATATGATACTCAGGGGGGGCACAGTGGGCACCATCTGGCTGTATGGAAAGGGGAAGGGGACAGGCCAGTTCCAATACAGCCCCACAGTAGAAAGGAGCTTGACCCAGCCCTATGGAGAGGAGGGGAATGTGGCCCAGCACTGCAAGCCTGAGGTTGAGCAGAACTGCACTAGGTGCTTAGGAACAGATTAATTGATGACATGTTTTATAATTGTTTCAGGTATTATGGTCAGACTGGTCTATAATCCTCCAGTTTATCCTTCCTCCCTTTCTTAGAGATTGGCACTATATCTGCCCTTTTCCAGTCATCCAGGATCCCACCTAGCCTCCATGAGTTCTCAAAGACAATAGCCCCAGTGGCTCTGCAATTACCTCAGGTATCTGAGTACCCTAGATTGCCCTCTCCATTTGCTAAAGGGACTTACACTTTCCTTGTTTTTCCTCCTACTTTTGAAATATGTATACAATGTTTTCTTGTTGCCTTTTACATCCTTGCTAGACACATCTCAGTTGTTAGCTTGGCCTTCCTGATTTTTCTCCCTGCATGCCCATGCAATACTCCTATTCATCCCTAATAATATGTCTAAGTTTCTTTGTTCTCTATGATGTCTTTGAGTTTTAACTCACCGAAGAGTTTGCTGTTTAGCCAGGCAAATCTCTTGCAGTATTTCCTATCCTTTCTTTGAAGCCAGATAGCCAACTCCTGTGTTCTTAATAATGTCTCTTTAAGATACAACCAGCTCTGCCGGATTCCTTTTCATTTCTGACCTGAGTCCAAGGGAAACCTGTCCACCAGTTCCCTGTGTTTCTTAGAGTGTGCTTCCTTGAAGTCTAGTGACATTATTCTGCTGCTCTCCTTCCTTCCTTTCTTTAGGCTCTTGAACTTTCTCATTTCAGAGTCATTGGGCATGTCTACATGCTCATTAATGCACTTTCCCTAATGCACATTAAATTTAGTACCTCTAATGTGAGGTACTAAATAAATGTACATTAGGCTGTTGTACTGCACAGTAGTGAAAGCACATGCTTTTTTAGTGACACTTAATGTGCAGTAGCCTATTTTTACTGTGCATTAGCATATTAATATGATTTTTGACGTGACACTTTAATGTACAATAAAATAGGCTACTGCACATTAATGCTCATGTGTGGGTGACAGTGGGCATGTCTAAGTTGCCTTTCACCTTCAAATTCTTGAACAGTTCTTTCATATTCATAAGCAGCAAATCAGGACTAGCTTCCCCCTTCATTGGCTTTTCCACCATCTATACCAAAACTTACTCTAACACATGACAAAAACTTGCCTTTACACTGTTAAGTTACCCTCAACAGATGCTGTGGTAATTAAAGCTCCCATTAATATCAAGTCCTGTGATCTGGATGCATCTACATCAATTAGTAAGTTGCTTGAAAAAGGCCTTGTCTAGGCCTCCCCCTGGTTTGATGATTTATGGCTCATACCCACTATGAAATTTCCCTTTTTATTTTACCTGGACCCACAAACTTTTAGCAGCCTACCTGACTTGTACCTCACTTCAAAACAAATATATGTCTCTTATATATAAAATAGCCTCTTTTTTTGTCCTGTCTGCCCTTCCTGAACAAGTTGTTCCATAACATTATTCCAGTTACACATACTCTCACCAAATCTCAGTTAACCTAATTAGATTATACTGCTTTGATTGTGATTGTACTTGGACTTCCAATTCTTATTGTATTAGGATTTTCAATATCTGCTGTTTATTCCCCATGTAGTATGTCTGATGTAATGCTTCTTCACATAACATGGTGAACCTAGTCCCAAGTGCAGTTTTGCCAGTATACAGTGGATCCAAAATAACAGATATGTCTTTTATATCTTTTCTTTATTTCAGACATTTGCTAGTATTTCCAGGAGGGGAGCATTTGTCCTTCTTACTAAGATGAGTCTTTCCAGACTGTCTAATGTTTTCTGTCTGAATCAGAATCCAAAAGAAATTACCCTTCACTACCAGTTATAGTCATGGGAAGGTAATAGAAATGATACATTTCTCGAATCAGAGGCACTTGAGGAGAACAAGTGCATGATACGATAACATCGGAGTTAATAATAAAAACTCACTTCCTTCGCTTTTTCTTTGTGAGAAGGAAGCTAGAAGAAAAGGGAGTGAAAGCCACTAGAAGCTGAAAACAAGAGAAAAAAAAAACATTGAAGAATGTAGCTAAACCTCCTGAACTTTTCTGAGTTTCTGAATTTATCAGTACTGAGCAGTAAGTGAACAGGCAGATATTGGCTGATATAAGAAGAGGCAGAAATTAACGTTACATCAGCTTATACCAGCTGAAGATCTAACCTTACCTACTTGTATTGACTTTCAGATTAGCTAATAAAGAGAACTAACAAAACCATAAACCAGTATTATGGAAACATATATAGAAAATACTACTTCACAAGATCATATTTCTAGCAGTGTGGTAGAAGGCTGTGGAACACTGTGATAAGGTAGGACCCTTGGAATATATAATTAACTTTTAATTTGTTATCTGGTGTGTGGTATATGGAGATAACAAGGTTGTGAATTTCAGATAATAATTGCAATTAAATTATTAATTAACGTGGCTTTGCAACATCTGAGTTAAGATTTTTGCACTGCAATGTGATTATGCACTTCCCACATGCTAAGGACTTGTGTGGCTACTGCCTACATACTCTTTGAGTTCCTCCTGGGTGGTTTGAAATACTTGTTTTTCTTACCACATTCACTTCAGTCCTATCTGGCCTTAGCTTTAGACTGGTGCTCTTCCTATTGGCATTGATTTCACAGAGCTGTGAAGAAAGCTGAGAGATGATACTGTACAGTGGAATTCCATTTCCCTTTGTGCATCTACCTGGCAGTTTTCTAGCCATCTACCTGAACATGACTGGCCTGGCTTTACGATATGGATGCATAAATGTGTCTACATGTAGACTCAGTACATGAAGTGGGGCTACACACTGGCAGTGTATATGTGTGTGTATCTGAGTGAAAGTCCCTAAAAAATGGTGGAAGCCCTCACATATATCTTAGGCCCAATAGTTGAATGATTAGGGCAGTCACTCAAGAAATGCAGACCTAAGGTTCTAGGCCTCACTCACCTGGAAGGTGTCTGAAGTTGTGTGTCTCTGGCTTCCCCACGTATTGCTCAAAGAACCACCACACAGGTCAAGTATTGTTCTGATCCCTCCTCTGTGCTCTTTTTGAGGATGTCACTACCTGTTGCATCTTTTAATCATCGGATGATGAGCAGATCCCATCCTGTTGGGAAGTAAAAGTCCAGGTTAGAGCCCAGAGTCTGCTCCTTTCTTCTCCAGGTCGAGCCCTGGTGTGGTGCTCATGCTACCACTGATCAGCTGATTGTCAGCTGGCTCTGGGGGCTAAAAGTGGCCCAGGAGGTCTCCAGAGCCAGCTGACAATCAGCTGATTCTTGAGCACTTTTGCAAGTGCAGAGGGAGCCTGGGATCATAATCTCAGGCTCTCCCTGTACTGGCAAGTAGGGTGCAATTGAAAGGCAATTTGGATTCCCAAATTGCCTGTCAGTTGTTGGGATTGTAGCTCAGATCCCATCATGCTTTTAACTGAAATTCTGTCAGTGGCCTTATTAGATGCACAAAAGGAAATAGAATTCCGCCCACAGTGTTTGTGTTTTATTCTTACCTGGGCATTATTGCTGTACTTCTGAGCTTTCCCAGTTTCTTTAAAAAAAATTAAATCGTGCTGTGGAACAAAGAGACCTGACCAGATGGCATGTGAAATCACAGCCTGGAAAATTAAAAACGGACTACTGAGCATGTCTGCTTACATCTGCGTATATGCTTTTAGAGAGAAATTAATCTCTACTAGTGACTATATTGCATGCTTTCTTGTATACACAAAGAAATAAGTATTCATGAATTGGTGTACTGCAGTTACAGTGAAAATCACTTAAGGATTCACATGCTGTTTATTGCCTGTTTGCTAGGCATCTCATACAGGAAATATTTCCACTGTACTTTTTTTTTTCTATTCCATTTTAAACATTTCTCAAACGTTGTCCTACTCACCTTCTTGTTTCCCATTAAACAGTGTCCATGGTTCCTATTTCTGACATTGAAACCCTCTGAGAAGCTTCAAACAGCTGCCATTTTAAAAATAAAATCCAGCCTGCCTTCCTAACTGCAGAAATTCTCCCTTAAAATTACTTTGTCCCAGTACACAGAACACAAAATATTCACAATTGGATCAATATTATTTTAAAGTCCAATATCGCATATGCTATCAGGGTCAAAAGTAAGAGTTTCATGCATAGAGGTAGCCTGAATTCCCCCCACTGAATCGAAACATTTTAGGCATTGAGTCTTATCTGGGTCTGTAGTGGGACAAGGATCTTAAATTTATTACATGATTTTATAAAGAACAGCAATTTTAGGAATTTTTTAGAGGCTTATAAAATGTATCAGTTATAATTATTTTCTCCCTACAGGTCTGATTTTATTAGTCATGTAAAAGTGTTTTTTCCCCTCTCTACTATCTCTTATTAATGGTAGGAAATTATTTTTCCCCCATCTTTTCCAGGAATACAAGCCACATTGTGTGCAGATAGTTGAAACTTGACTAATATCAAAATGATGTATAGAAATATAAAATGTGAGAAATGGACAGAACAATGACAAAATGACTTATAAATCTATGAAGAATCACAGGCCTGGAAAACTACAGGAGCTATGAGACATATATCTTGACTTGTAACTTGGTTCA
Organism: Alligator sinensis; assembly: GCF_000455745.1. Taxonomy (NCBI): domain Eukaryota; kingdom Metazoa; phylum Chordata; order Crocodylia; family Alligatoridae; genus Alligator; species Alligator sinensis. Next base: position 1,018,805 of record NW_005842099.1, on the reverse strand, counting down.
AGTGCACAAGGCAGAATTCTTTTCTCAGACTCACACAGCCTACTGCTCAGCTTAGGTATCATGGCTTCTTTCTACATGCAGCTCTTCTACTGATGTCAAGGAGAGAGCCACACATCTAGGCAGAGACTGTGGCGGGCCAGTAGGGGGTGCCCCTGTGCTAAGCCACCCACCCCACTGTTTCCAACCACCTTTCAGGCTCTGAGTGTGTCTCTGGGGGTGCCTCCCGTCTGGCCGACCCCCTTCCTGGAGCACACCCGCTAGCCTGGGGGTTGGCCAGATGTGGTTCTGGAGTGATCTTGCCTCTGTGCCCCCTGGGAAACACAGGCCTAGTAGCACCTGTTGGCTGCCAGCCAACCTATTTGAAATGCATCACTGGTTGCCGGGTAGACTGGCATTGCTTAGAACAATAGGGAGCCTAAGCCCCCCACCCAGGTATGTGATGCCAGTCACGTAGGCAGAGGGAGCGAGTTTCCCCCCTTCCCTCAGAAATGTATCCAACTCAGGTTACAACTCAGGGTTACCTAAAGAGATGGGATGTCTGCCCTCTGTAGGGACCATGTTAACCAAATTGTCACATAGCAGAGTTTTTGGGGAGAGACAGAGATGGCATTCTGCCACAGGCACTACCATTGTATATGTGATCAGACTACTGACAATTTGCATGGCAGAAAGATCCCTGTGCATCCCTGCTGGCACAATTCAGAGACTTTGGTGCTGGAATGAGATATAATTGATTCCTCAAGGTATTGTTCATTACAGCCACAACCCTACCAAGCTGCTCTAACACTAAACCCTCCACCAGTAAAAACTAAACCCTCCATACCTTCCCTGACACACTGGAAGGCAAGATAAATGTTGTAATTCAAATCTGTGGAACACAATTGCAACAATGGTGCACTTTCTTAGTCATTCTTCATATTGACCTGCCATGATATCACCCAAGGGAACCAACTATTTCTAGTGACTCTTCCTCCAGGGGAGAGTTCAGTTTCCATGTAAAGTTCTAGCACGTACCTTAACTCTAGATTCGCTGGTGCACAGATATGTGTGAATAGCTTGGCCTGATGTTTTGGAATAACTCAAGGCACCATTGTGAACTACTTTTCTACATGAATGTAGTTTATGGGCATTTAATATGTCCAGCACTCTCAGTTCAGGTACTCCAGAAAGCAGCTGAGAAAATATCCTTTGGGGGTTAATGTTTATTTTTACTGAAGGATTTTCATATCAGAGATGCTTTCCTAACAGATAGGACCCAGACTGGCTACTCTGCAAACTTAAACAATAGCATGATTTTCAAACATGCATGATCTTCTCTTGTGTTTTTCCAAATTCTGTGGTACCATCCTGAACTGAAGGAGAAAGAAATCACATCCATGAAAGATGATAATTTGGTCTCCATAAGGAAGAATGATAACTAGCATAATTTTTGAAGATCAGTTGTATGTGGGGGCAGCTGGCCTTTGGTATCTAAACCAAATACATATACTCCATTTATATAGATAACCAAAGACAAGGGGGATTCTTATTTATATACTAAAAAAGGAAAATGGTTGGGACTGTGGGAAACATTTTTTAACAAGTACCCCATTATTACAGGCACTAGCAAATTGCCAGTCATGAATGACTAGTGGCAGGGGGGCAGCGATGGAGCCCTGCGTCCGGCCCCATGTCCCCCCTTCTGCCACTCCAGGTCTGGCCCCATTCCCTTGCCACATTCTGGCCCCATTCCCCACCCCGGGTCCAGCCCCAGTCCCCCCGCACCCCATCCACCACTCCGGGTCTGGCTCCACTCTACCCGCCCACCCCATGGCCCGCCTACCCCACGGCCTGCCCCCCATGTACCCCCTCTCCCCTCTCTCAGGGTCTGGCCCTGCTCTACTTTCCTCCTCTCCCCCACTGCTCTGGGTCCGGCCCCACTCCCCCCCGCCCGCTGCTCCAGGGCTGGCCCTGCTCTCCCCCTCTCCTTGCCTGCTACTCCAGGTCCAGCCCCAATGTACCCTCTCTCCCCACCTGCTGCTCAGGGTCCAGTCTCACTCTACCCCCTCCCCCCACCACTCAGGGTCTGGCCCCGCTCTACCCACCTTTCCAAAATCCTCCCCTTCACCCCCACATTTATCATTTGGGCTGGCAAGGCAAAGGCAACTGGAAGTGATGTAAGCCTAATCGCTCTATTGTGTATTGTTGGCGACAGACACTGGCATGCTTTAACCAGGCAAACCTAAAGGGAAACCTTGATTCAAACCATCTTAAACTTTTTCCTCCCATCTTGTAGGGGTCAGTCCTTCAATGTTTAGTTATGAAAACAGTATTTTTTCAGTGGGCTCATTCCTGTGATTATAATCTGTTCATATAAGTGAGAGCTGAAATATATGCAGCCGTGAGCCATTTGCTTTTTAAATGATCAGTATGACTTGGCATTCATCTTGTGTATCACGGTGTTAGCAGGAGACATAATTACAAGCAAAGTATATTTGAGAATATTTCACTTCCCTCTGAGGAAAATGGCTGAGGCGTTTTTAAAAACACAACATTATATCATAGGAATTACCAAGGAATTTAATTTTTCAGATGTTTAACGCTCTTCATTTTCATGCAGAAAATACAATAAAAAAGCCAAGATGGTATATGGGATTGCAAAGAAGGTTTAATTCCACACATTCTCTTGCTTCTGTATAATCATCTCCCTAAAAAATTGTGCTTGAGTCTGCTCTCATTAACGTAAATAGCAAAACTTGCCTTGACTTCAAAGGCAGCATCATCAGATCCTATATTCGCTGCTGGTTGGAAAAAAAGAGTACATTTTCTCATAAGTTTTAAATCAAATTTCTGTTCTCCTCTCCCCTGCAGCCTCTGTCTGGAGGCATGGAGACCTTGCAGTAGCTTAATTTATGATATCACTGTCATTGTCATGGCAACAAATTGCAATGTCAGAGTCCCGAGGACTGTATTGTTACAGCACACAAACAGACCTCAACAAAGAAGAAAATGTTACTAAATTTCATTGAAGGCATAGGGGGAATGCGGGGAATGGCACAAAGCAAAACACAACAGTCTCCCTCCCGGTATGTTTGTGTAAGTTTTGGCCCTCAGGAAGTATTATTAAAATTAATTGTAAGATATCTAATAATTTTCCTTTGGGAAATTGTTTCAGGTGATGCCCCTGAGGATCTGGAAACTGGCAAAAGCCAAAAGCTTTTTACATGAATGTCAGCATTCAGCTAATGTCTTCAGATCCTTTTTTCTCCCTCATCAATCATGGTTCCTAGGGGGAAGTTAGGTAAAGATTTAATTATTATATTGGAACAGATATATGTTTCAATATAATAATTGTTCATCAGAGAGAAGAACATCAAATTCATACTTTCCCTAACAACATCTCTGCTCCATTGCTGGGAATACGTCTTAAGAAAGTAAAGATATTTCTGTCTCTACATATCAGTGTGTGTGTGTGCGTGTGTGTGTGTGTGCACGCGTGCCTTGTAATTATTTGTATTGTCTGGTGAAATATTCCAAGTTTTTATGGGGTAACAATGTTTTAACATACAAACCAGTCTCCAAAGTTCAATCTGCATAGTAATAAATGCATAGGTACAATTCATCTAAGGAGTGTGAATCCTGTGTTAGGTAAGTTCATTTCGATGGAGTTAGAGTATGAATTTAAAGCAGAATAGCTATTTCTGATTAAATCTCCAGGAGCTGATTGACATTGCAAGCTCTGCTTTGACTGTGAAGTATGGATGGTGTTGATTGACAGCCCCTGCATGTGAAGTGTCACTTGAAGGAGGAGAAGAAAATTAACTCCCTACATTGATGGTCTTATTCTGGAATAAAAGTAAATGTGTTTAATTAATTTCCTGTGTGGATGCTTTTATTCTGGAATAAGAGCAATCACACAGGGAATGAATAAGGAATATCTTTTCTGGAATAGTTCCACATGTACACGAGCCCCTAGTCTCTTCGAGATTTTTGCTGTCTTTTCACATTAACTTTTCCTTTTTCTTCTCTCCTTATGTACCAACTAGAACAGGCAGCTGGAATTGTGAAGGGTCAATACCCCAGAAGATGAACTGTGAAATTACCTAATTAGGATTTAAGTGTGGTCTCAGAAATTTTCCTATAGAGAAGGCTTTTTAGTTATAATTATCACAATTCTCCCGTTCCCCTGATGGCCTGAGTAAGTCAACGCTTACAGAGCTGGTGCTTGGGACGAAGTTGTCAGAGTAAACATGATCTCAGCTGCTAGAATAGAAATTTTCTGCCACTGTTTTGATTGACAGGTATAGATATTAGTTAATGTATTTAACTGATGTTTCCTCCACCACCCTCCAGAAAAAAAACTTTCTTTATTGTAAGATTAACTTTTTTTTTCAGGGAGATCAAAAGAAAATTCTCTGAGCTTTATAGTCTTAGAGAGAATCATGGCACTTTGGCTGAAAGAGCTAGCAAAATAAACAAAAGCACAGCTCGCTGCTATTTAGAGAGATATTGTAAATAATAGGAAGGATTCCCAGTGGCTAACCTTTAATTTAGAGATGGCTTCCAACGCCAGTTGGTTATAAAATAATTCTACTTTCTGTTTCTGTCTTCTATGACCTGGTGCTCCAAATGATGTACAGAGGAGAAATTTGTCCAGTTGTCACCTGTTTCGTTTCAGTGTCACGAGTTTTTAATCAGAAGGAGTTAGCACACACTGTAGCTCTAAATGAAAAGTATGTACTAGTGTGGAGTAGGCTTATTGTGTTGATTCCATGCATCAACAACTCCCATTTCCTTGCTGCATTCCCAGAAGTCAGATAAAGGAATAGGATTCAATATAATTGTTTTTTAAGCTATGAGAAGGAGCTTTGCTTTGCACAAAGCACAAAATGAACACAGTTGCTGCCCTGGGGAGTTCAGCAGTTTAATAGAAATGGAGAAGGTAGGGAGGGACACGAAGATGCATACAGGGAAAAATCAGGAGGTACGGGGCTCTTTTGTTTGCTAGTATTGTTAAGTTTTGGGTATTGCAGAAAAAGTTAATCTTTGTAGGGTACATAGAGCATGTCCACACCATCAGAACAATACCATAGCTTCACACATGCTACACACTGAAAGAATATCAAGTAATTGATTTTCTTGTGGTATTGGGTGCTTTCCATAAGCTCTTTGTCTCCAGTGCATTTACTGGCATGCGTCAACTGCTGTACTTTAGCAGCTCTGCTACCTGCATTTTGGGGAGTGACAAAAAGGAGCATTTTATGCTTCACTGTGGCTTTCCTTTCTGTGGGCCTATGCAGGTATAGACATGAGTTTAAATGATGACGTGGCCCAATAAACTGGAGAGATTGTGGTAGGCTTTCGTGTGGTTTAGAAAATGGACTGGAGCTGAAATGAAGCTCATCTTAGACTGTAAAATTTTGAGCCTGACAACTTGGGCTTGAATTTATTTTTGTGAAATAGCACTGGTTGATTTGATTTCACACACATCTGAGTTACTTGCCTGAATACTTAGCGTATGTTTACAAAGCAAAGTGTATGTGGACCCAGGCTTGGCCACACTTACCGCTAAACACCTGAACTGCAGAACCGAAGTCAGTCCGCTCATACTGATGTACTTGTGTTCACATTGGCACTTCAGTTACCTGAGTTGGTGCTAGGATTTCTAGGGTATATTGGAATATTTTTAGTGTCTTGTTAACTCAGTACGCTCTAGGAAATGTTTGGTGGTTTCTGGTAGAAGACTGTGTCTGTCCTTCCTGAACCCCTGTGAAAAAGGCATCTTAGCCCACTATCACTGGACTAACTGACAGGAACTAGTATTTCTTCTTGTAACTGTGTGGGAACCTGGTCACAGCCTACTCTGCACCAAGATATGCAGATGAGGGTGGTCAGGCCAGTTCAGTATTAGTTGCTGTTTCCATCTGAAAGCTAGGTATCCCAGGCTGCTTTGCTTTGGTCAGTGAATGATTAATTTAGTACTGGCACATGAGCCAGTTGTGGTGGTGAAAGCCTGTGAGGTGATTAATACAGTAGTCTAGCCCTGGGTGGTGACATAAATAATGTATTGGCTTTCAAAGAATGGGCTTCTCAGATAGGTCATTGTCAGCGACCCCTTGATTCAAAGATGATCTCTACCATGGCTCATTGACTGGGGCCACTTAATGGTGTTTGTGTGCTCATGGTTTGGTTACCACAAGCAGCACATAAATATTAACACTGCAAAGGATATAGTAGACCATGGGTCAATCACAGGGTAGATCATAAACATGCCGAAGACTGTGTGATACCCAGATGATCAGGAGACCTGGCACTTACCTGTTCCTTCCATTTAACTTGGGTATAAACAGGGTGGTTTGTTCCTACTACAGTGTTAGGAGACTCAACCTCCCCTCTGCTTCCATGGCTCATGATGTACCTGGATGTTAGACCCCTTAGGCAAAAGAATATTTTATTACACTCTTCAGCCTAAATGCAGCTCCCCATCTGGCAGGTAAGAAGCAGCACATATATAGTTAATTTTAGCCAGGTAAGTGGCATTTTGAGCCATGTAAACAGATTTTTAAACCCTACTCCCACATGTACAACTCACAGGGTCCTTCTGAGAATGCTCTGACCACTTACGCTTTATTGCTATCCTGTTATCCTGTTTTATCTAGGTGGGTGTGTACACTTAATGAAAGTCTCAGAGATGCTACTCACATAAAAATCATGACTAGTGAGGAGAAACCTCTTGTCTTTTGTCCAGTAACCTCATGGTTAAAGAACTTACCCAGGGAGTGGAAGACCCAGTTTTAAGCCCCTATCACTAAGAAGGGTGTTGAGTTGACCTCTATTGTTTCCCAGCACTGGCTAGGTGTTACTGAGAGTGCCTTTCATGTCTCCTTCTGAAGCTGACCCCTTAGGTACCGAAATGAGATGCGTATCTTGGACTAGGCAGAGGAGCAAATGCCAGAGGGAGTGTGGCTTAGTGACATGGCCTCTGTCCTTGATAGTGTTTCTGCATTTTACATGTAATAGGCCATGTGTAGACAAAACGAGAGGCATGTGTGCATGACACTTTATAGCGGGCTAAATGCTTTTGCACCATTTCAATGGTGTCAATGTTTGCATGCCTCGGTAGTGTATTTCACATTAATTCCAGCTGCTGTAGGAAATTTGGTGGTGTAATACACCTTAAATGACTTGGGGTGCAGCAAACTAAAACTCCTTTGAAGAGTTTTAGTTTGCTGCCCCTACAGCCGTGGAGTGAAGCACCCACCTCCGTGCAGCTCTGCAGCTCTGCAAGAAGCCCTGCAGGCAGCCTGGCAGCAGCCTGAGAAAGCAGTCTCTGCCCAAGAAAAGCGGTAAGCCTGATCTTTTTTTTTCCCACTGGAGCCTGCGTGCCTGTGGGCGGGTGCCGCCTGTGCAGGGGGCACCGCTGCTGCAGAGAGAAGCACCAGCCCACCCCCTGCCACAGCTTGGGGACTGCTCTGCCTACCAGCAGCTCGCCCTCCCCTCCCCACCAGAGAGGCAGGTAAGTCAGCAGGGTGTGTGCATGACACAGGGGTTTAATCAGCCCTAAACTGAAGCAGTGTTTTTTAAAACCCACCACTACAATTTAGGGCCCCCGTTTCATCTACACACACCCTACGTCATTGGATAAAATGGATACACAACAGCAAGATAGTTTCTAGTACACAGGAGGGGGAGTGGGAAGCGAGTCAGTAGAAAGACCAGAAAACACTCACCAGTGGAATAGCATTAGAAGCATTAGTTCCACTCTGTATGCTTTAGTCATCAGATAAGTCTGCCTTACAGTAAAAGCTGGGCTTTTACCAATACCTTCAGTTGAGCAAACCCCAGCATAAGGATTTGGTGTAAAGATGGACTCAAAATGGGATAAGAGACTGGAGAAGTCTTTGTGTTAGAGTCTAGCACTGTAAGTGGAAGACGATGCAATGTTAGGACCTCATTAAGTGATTAAGTTTTTATTTGTCTACAAAACATTCCATCCTTGCAATCCTTACTCATCCCTCCACAATCCCATTAATGACAAAGTTTTTAAGAATTTAGTGGAATTTTCTGCTATAAAATGTTTTCCTGGAAGTGCTAGAAATTTGGAGGGAACTAATTTGCAAATATAGATATACTTCTAATTAACAGCATTGCCCAGAAAGATGTATTTACAAGCAAACTGATTCGGGAAAAATTATGTTCCTATATCTGTCATCCTGAGAGAGAAAATAACCTCTTTGTGTGGGAAGGAACTGAAGAGCTGGCAAACCTTACTTTTCATTCCAATTGAAAGGTTACGAAAGATTACTTGACTCTCTAGAGAGAAAAAAAGGTCATCTTAAGATTTTTTTTGTTAAGTCTAATTCCATTTTTGTACTGTATCTGCAAAACAAGATGCCAGCAAGCAAGGACCATTATATGTGGATACTATATTAGTAAGATGAGTAATGTTATTTTCTTTTACTGTTTTCCCAAAGGTAAATAGATCTGCCCTAGAGACTATTATAGAGTTATCTATATTTTTTAGAAATACTCTTTATTATCTCTCATTTCCTCATTTGTGAGGAAAGTAAAATGAAATGTATAATGTAACATCCTTATTGTTGGTCCTGGAAGAGTAGGTAAAAATTAAGGATGCACTTCTAGAAGTATTTCAGCGGACTTACATGCCTATAAAATCAGTGAAACAGGAAAAACAGATCATGTGTCTGGACCTGATTGTCAATGAGACTAGTCACTGGCAATATGACTATACCATTAAAGGCATCTATAATAACATTGCTGGATTTTTTTCCAAACAGGAAAAATATTTTCTACTTCCTTTCTATGGAAGTAATATTTTCTACTTCCTTTCTTAATATACTGACCTAGGCTATTGGGTAGAATTCTTATGAACTGTGAAACAGCAGCCATATTGTGCTCCTACCTTGGCTGTGATTTGATAGGCAGGAATTACACTTCCCCCATCTGAAGCATCTTGAGATCATTCTAAGACCTATGTAAAATTAAACATTTAGATCCTCCATTGTGTAAATAGATGCAGTTCCACAGAAGTCTATGGAATTGTGCCAGCATACCTTAGCAAAGGATCATGTCCTGTTGTTGCTACTAATGGAAATGGTGTTTCACACACATTATTGTTCCTGGAAGTAAGATGTGGTTTATATAATAAAGGTGCATAGTTATTTTGGTAGATTATAGTCCTTCATAAACTATTCATTGTATTCATGTATTCCTGATTGTGAACAATCCTGTGAGCTCACTTCTAAAACTGCAATTAGAGGATGGGAAAGACGTTTCCTTTGCCCCCTTCAGTTCATGCATTTGATTTATTTGTCACATTTTCAGTTGTTTTGTGGTTGACTGTTATATATTTTATACTGAAGTCTTGGATCCCTTTTCATAACTATTCATCTCAGTTTGATTTGGCCATTCTTATGGGAAAGATGGTCACTTGGTATAATGTATAGGGAGACAGGAACACTGAATAATTCAAGTACAGCCTTTACTTGGAAACTGCATATAAAGTTAACCAGCCATTAAAAGTTCCCCATATTTTATCATTTTTTTTAAATACTTGAAATCAGTCTCCCCATGTAAAAATGATGAACACCTTGTACTGTGGCATAAAATTGAGATGAACTCCTGTGTCTGAATGTAGTAAACACCAGTTAAATCTTTGTGAAACGGCCTAGCTGTGGTATTCTGCAAGCTGGGATACCAATTTTTTAGATCAGCTACTTGCTCATAAGTAGGGACCTATTGAGTTCATGGAGGAAGTAGGTGCGCAGTGGCTCCTTTAATCTTGCATGTTCCCCACACGCACCTCTCCCCTTGCTCCTCCCCCCCCCCCACTGCTGATTAGTGGGAAGCTAAAACCGCAGTTTTAAATATGGTGCCATTTTTGCCTCCCCAGCAGTCAGCAGCAAACAGCAGGGCCATCTGGGGCCTCTCAGCCAATCAGTAGCAGCAGGCAAAAACAGCACCATATTTTAAACCGCAGTTTTTGCCTCCCCGTTGATCAGGAGCAAGTGGGATCCCTCCACCAATCAGCAGGGGAGGGGGTGGAGGAGGGGAACTGCAAGATTAAAGGAGCCACAGCACACCTCACTTCCACCATGAATTTGGTAGGTCCTTACTCATAAGAATTTTTCAAAAAACTGTATTTAGTTTATTCAAGTGTTCATAGAATCATAGACAATGAGGGCTGGAAGGGACCTCAGGAGGTCATCAAGTCCAACCCCCTGCTCAAAGCAAGATCAACCCCAACTAGATCAATCCAGCCAGGGTTTTGTCTAGCTGGGTCTTAAAAACCTCCAAGGATGGAGAGTCCATCACCTCTCTGGGTAACCTGTTCCAGTGCTTTACTACCTTCCTACAGAGAAAGTTTTTCCTAATATCTAACCTAAATTTTCCTTGCTGCAACTTGAGACTGTTGCTCCTTGTTCTGTTATCTGCTACCACTGAGACCAGTCTAGCTCAGGAGTGGGCAAAATGGCATATCTGACCAGCGGCTGGACTCCATTTCACAGCAGCCCCTGCCTGCATCACTTCGGCCAGTTTCCATGGAGACCCCAGGAGCGGCAGGGCTGTGACAGCGCGGGGCCAGAGGTTCCAGGGAGACCAGCCTGGGCAGTGTTGGCAGGGTACGCGGCTGGGTGAGGAGCTACTCTGGAGCTGGGGCTGGGATCTTGTACTGGTAACAGTGGACTGGAGCTGGAGAAGAGCTGCGATGCACTACCTGCACACCCGGGACGGGGGTGTGCAGACAGTGCTCTCTCCTGGCTCCGGCTACATTGTCACCACCTCAAGATCCTGGCTTTGGCCCTGGAGCAGCTCCCTACACAGCCATTTGCCTTGCCAACACAGCTTGAGCTCGGGCCAGTCTCCATGGAGACCCTGGCCCTGTGCTGCCACAGCCCTGCTGTTCTTGGGGTCTCCACTGAAACTGACTGGAGCAACACACGCAGGGGCTGCTGGGAAACGGAGTCCATTGCAGGCCCAATCTGGCTTGTGGGTCAGACTTTGCCTGTCCCTGGTTAAGCTCTGTCCTCTTTGAAACTATCCTTCAGGTAGCTGAAGGCTGTTACTAAATCCCCTCTCAGTCTTCTTTTCTCCAGACTAAATAAGCCCAGTCCCCTCAGTTTCTCCTCATAAATCATGAGCCCCAATTCCCTAACCATTTTCATTGCCCTCCATTGGACTCTCCAATTTGTCCACATCCTTTCTGTAGCGGGAGACCCACAACTGGACACCATACAAATGTGGCCTCACCAGTGCCGAGTAGAGGGGGATAATCACTTCCCTCAATCTGTTGGCAACACTCCTACTAATGCAACCCAGTATGTTGTTAGCCTTCCTGGCAACAAGGGCACACTTGTCAGCTCATATTCATCTTATTATCCACTGTAACCCCCAGGTCCTTTTCTGTAGGGCTTCTGCTTAGCCAGTCAGTCCCCAGCCTGTACTGGTGCACGGGACTGTATCAACCTTAAAGACCATTCATCTAACCCATACTTCCTTAGCTTGCTTGTGAGAATGTTGTCGGAGACCATAACAAAAGCCTTGCTAAGGTCAAGGTATATCACAGCTATTGGTCTCCCTGCATCCACAGAGTCAGTCATCTCATCCTAGAAGGAAATCAGGTAGGTCAGGCATGACTTGTCCTTGGGGAATCCACGCTGACTGTTCCTAATCACCTTCTTCCCCTCCAAGTGCTTAGAAATGGATTCCTTGAGGACCTGCTCCATGATTTTTTCCAGAGACTGAGATGAGGCTGTAGTTCCCTGGATGGTCCTTCCCTTTCTTAAAGAGGGGAATTATATTTTCTCTTTTCCAATTATCTGGGACCTCTCCCAATCATCAAAGATGTTGGCCAGAGACTCTGCAATCACATTAACCAAGTCCTTTAGCACCCTTGGGTGCACCTCCTCTGGTCCCATGGACTTGCATATGCCCAGATTTTCTAAATAGTCCCTAACCTGTTCTCTTGCCACTGTTGGCTGTTCACCTTCTCCCCAAACTGTGCTGCCAGGTGCAGTAGTCTGGGAGTGGACCTTGAGTGTGAACACTGAGGTGAAAAAAGCATTGAGTACTTCAGCCTTATCCTCTGTCTCTAGGTTGCCTTCCCCATTCAATAAGGGACCCAAACTTCCCTTCACCTTCCTCTAGTTGCTGACATACTTATAGAAACCCTTCTTGCTATCCTTCAGGTCCCTTGCTAGCTGCAAATCTAATTGCTCTTTGGCCTTACTGACTTCACCCTGCATGCCTGAGCAATATTCTTATACTCTTCCGAAGTTGTTTGTCCAAGCTTTCACTTCCTGTAAGCTTCCTTTTTGTGTTTAAGTTCACTGAAGAGTTTTCTGCTAAGCCAAGCTGGTTGCTTCCCACATTTTCTATTCTTTGTGAACATCAGGATGATTTGTTCCTGCACCCTCAGGAAGGTTTCTTTAACATACAACCAGCTCTCTTGGACTCCTTTCCTCCTCAGACTGGCCTCCCAGAGGATCCAGCCCATCAGTTCCCTGAGGGAGTCGAAATCTGCTTTTCTGAAGTCCAGGGTCCTTATTCTGCTGCTCTCCCTCCTTCCTTCCCTTAGGATTCTGAACTCAATCATTTTGTGGCTGCTGTTGCCAAGTTGCCATCCACTACTACATTCCCCACCAATTCTTCCCTGTTTGTGTGCAGCATTCAAGAAGAGAACACTAGTTGGTCTCTCTAACACTTGCACCAGGAAGTTGTCCCCAACACTCCAAAACCTTACTGGATTGCCTGCTCACTGCTGGATTGCTCTCCCGACAGACGTCAGGGTGATTCAAGTCCTACATGAGAACCAGACTGTCATGAGAACCAGGGCCTGTGACCAGGAAATTTCTGCTAGCAAACTTCTGCTAATGTTCTCAGGATTGAAGTCTGGTTTTCCTTTGATTCCTTTGTTATGTTCTATAAGTGCGCTTGCAGCGGTTTACATCACTATGGGTGCATGTATATGTTTATTAATGTGCCATAATTACTGCACATTAAGTTTAGTACTTGTAGTGACAGGTACTAAATGTGCCGTAAACGACGCTTTTGCACATTAGCACAGATGAACGGTCTTTTAGTGACATTAATATGCATTAGACTAAATCTACTACACATTAGTGCATTAGCATGGGCTTTGCCTGCTGCCCTAATGTGCAGTAGATTTAGTCTAATGCGCTCAAAGTGTCTTGTGTAGATATGCCCAATGTGCCCAAAATCTCAGGCCATATGGAGCAGCTTTCCAAATATATTTGGACTCCACTGATTAAGCATTATTTGAAAGGGAGAAAACTAGAACTCCCTTCAAACTAATAAAATAGAAGTGAAGTGCCTAGAGAGCATAGTGAGATATTTATGAGATTTTTAGCATGCAATTCACCATTGTGTACAAGAACCTGATTAAAATCAGAAGCCATCTTTCATTGTCAGAACCCATTCCCTGAATGCCACCAAAAGGCCAGAAAACATGTAACTTTTCCATTCAACAATTTTCTGCAGTTAAAATTGTATTAAGGGAAGCGGGAACAGGCCACTTTATATGTAGGTGATTGACAAACTTCCTCTACAAGATGAATATCCGTTCTTGGTATTTGTATGTATATATATATGGTATGTACACCTATAAACAGATAATATAAACAGGATCTTTAGCACCTTGTGAAATAGCAAGTGGTTCTGTTAGTGGAGCTCGTTAATGAGAAAACATGTCTGAAAAGTGGCCAAGACAAATGAATTGAAGGAAGATTGACGATAGCACCTGGTTTGAGAATAAGTGTAGTAAACCCACCCTAGAACTGAATAATTCTTAAAATTCTTTTGATAAGTAAATTGTAATTATTACAGGTGAAGTGTCCAACATAATATTGATCCTATTTGTACAGAATACATCAAAATAGTACCCTAATAGTACCCTTATCCTACGCAAGGATTCGAGGTAAAATATTATTCATACATGTACTTCCCGAGACTGTAAGAAATAAGAGGATATTGACCAAGACCATTATACTTTTGCTTAAGTGTAACCAGTCTAGGTATAATGATACACAGTAAATTTACCTTTAAACATTTTCAAGAACTTGACAGTATGAGACATCAAGTGTCCTGAAATATACTTTTTCTCTTTTACTATCTGCTTTTTCTCACAGATTGGCAGGGAGCTATGAATATCAAAGAAAAAACTAAAATTTCAATATGGTAGAGTAGGCGGTAATAGCAAACACTAGTACGTGTTACTGGCACAGCAGTAAGATTAGAAAAATGCTCTCAGTTTACTGCATATATAATGCAGCTGCTGAGGCTGAGTGCCTCGAAGGGTTATCGTCATAGTTTCCTTTGCTGGCTGGAATGATTGATGAGAAAGAAGACAATGAAAACGCTTGCGGATAGAACATATTTTAAGCACTATTTGTAGGAAAAACACAAATGGCCAAGACTTTTTAAACACAAAGCAGAAGCCTACATGTTTTGGTAGTGGTTGAGTGGTAGTGTAGCCATGATGGTCCAGAGGCAAGGATTTTTGTGGGTGATCATGTGTAGAATACTTTTCACAGAACTACCACTCACCTTCTGACCTTACTATCAGTATTCTCAAAGAAAGGAAATGGAGGAAGATGAACATCCCATCTTTTAGCCCAGTAGCAGGGGTCTTTGTCCAGTGAGTAAGAGAGACCCAGCTCCTAGCCGCCTGTAACAAGGTCCAACTCCAGGGGTGGCCATGATGCCCTTGGAGCCCCCTCAGCCCTTGTCAGCCTGACTCTTCTCTTCTTCCCTGCCATACCTTGATGCAATGATACATTCAAAAAAGGGAGGCTGCCACAGGGCTTCCCAAGTCTGATCTCCTCGTCATGAGTACAGGTGACCCTACTCATTGCCTTAAGGGCTAATTGGGTGAGCTCCATCCTCCCCAGTACCCATGCCCATATCTCTCAGATGTCATACATACTAATCAATCTTAACTGCCCCTACAGGCAACAGGCTCCTGGCTCTGTCTGCCCATCACACAAGCCCCTCTCTGGGCTAAGGGCACTCTGGCCCCCTCAGTCTCTGGCTGTGCCCCTCCTGGCCTTTGGTTCTTTTCCTTAGACTTTGGCCTCACTCCTAGGCCAATTGAAACCCATGGTCTCTCCAGCCCTACAAGTCTCTGGCCATGGCCCTCCTGGCCTTTGGCCCTTTCTGTGCGCTGGCTTCACTCCTAAGCCAGTGAGATCTATGGGTACTCTCATCCTACCTGCTTCCTGGGGCATCTGGCCCTCTGCTCTCTTTCCATGCCCTCTATCCCTTGCTCTCTCCCTGGGCCAGCTAGGACCTCCTTAACTCCCTTTAGTCCTTTCCACAAACCACCAGATGTTCCCTAGATCTCAGGCTGTATGGTCTCTGTTCTGCCCTCCCTAAGACTGAGCTCCCTACTCTAAGGCTACATATCTCCAGGCATACTAGAATCACTCCTTCAGCAACCTGCTCAGGAGCTCCTTCCCTGTTAGCTGCCAGCATAGGACTGCCCAGCCCAGCTCAAGCCCTGAGCTTATATCCTCCTAAGCCCAACCCCTTACTGGCCATGTGACTCCTTTGATGGGCACCAGAGCCCTCACTGCAGCCACCTCCCTTCTCAAAGGGACAGGTACACTAACCACCATGTCATATCCCCCATGTATCAAGAGGGGGTTTTAACAAACATCTCCTACTCCTCGGCAAAATGCTGTAAATAGCAATAAATGAGTTGCACACAGCTAAGAGCACCCTCCACCTCTTCTGGCTAACTGGGCATCCAAGAGAAAAAAAAGTCATTAGGCCAGAAGGAGAGCATGTTAGAGAGTGTGACTCTGTGCCCATGGGCCTCAGGTAATAGGCTGTGAGAAGGAAAGCCCTGAGTTCTTGACCTGCTTCCACCTCAGAGCTGTCTCTGCATTTTATCCAGTGACTACTCAATATGAAATGGAGAAAGAGCTCTGGAGTGAGAGCAGGGGCCAGAATTTAGGGCTCTTTTTCTCCCAGGCCCATCCCCTCCTGCCTGGGGCATTGGGTCATTTTTTTGTTACTTGCTGTCTTTCTGGTCCCCATGACTCTTTCCATCTGACTGCCCAGTAGGCCAGCTACAATAGGAGGAGTTGCTCAATGTTTTGCAAGGAAGTAGGCAGTAGGAGTTCAAATACCCTCTGGTTGAGGGCAACCTAAACCTTGGTTCTCTCAGTCCTTTGGTAAGTGCCCTATGGAAACCTACTAGCCTGCAAGTTGGACAGGCTGCCCTCCTTTTTCTAGCATCATCATGAAACAGTCCCCAGTCATGGTTTGCCTAGGACTAAAGATTTGGGAGTGAGTTGGAATTTAGACATTTCCCAGGGCACATTTTGACTGCAACACAATCTAAGTAAAGATAGATGCTTCAGAGGAGCATTTCTAGTCAGAAGGCTTAAATAGAGATGTGTTAGGAATCTAGATATCCAAGTGGCTTGGTGGTTTTGTGCAGGGTGGATTAAGACTTAATAGTGATTTAATGAATGCTTCTTAGAAATGGATTTGGATTTAGCCTATAGTCTTTTCTAAAAGATGCAGTAAGGCTCAACCAGAAATGACGCTTTTGATGCAAGAATTACTGAGTGAAGTTCTATGCCTTATATTTTGCAGATCAGCACAGTGGATCCAAATGGCCCCTTGTAGTCTTGAAAGCCCTGAATCTCTGAAAAACTGAAACTTCAGTGTCCCCTTTTCCTGCAATAACTATATTAACTCTCTACACCTTGGAAATACTATGGTCTTATAGGACAGTGGTGAATGTCGAGTCTTTAATGATATCTACTGTAGTTACAGTGATGCTTTCAAAAAAAAATTCAAGTGTTCTCTCTCATGACAAATCTATTCTTGATTCATGGTTTTAGGGTTTTTTTGTATTCTATATACAATTAAGAAGTTACTCCTCAGGCTATCAAGGAAGGACAGTAAAAATTTACGCAGAAAAAAGTATTAATTCTGCTATGATGTGAGTTTTAATACTGCTATGATATGAAGCCTCTTTTCATTTCAGTCTTCCATCTGGCAATGGTGACATCATGAAATATAAATCAGTCTTATTGGCTCATGAATTAACAGGCCTCCAAACATATACTGACAGGATAATTAAATGGTCCAGAGAAAACTGCTTTCAATCCTGCACCATAAGAAAAGAAGAGGGAGACAAAGAATTTATGAGAGCTGTGAAGAACATCTAGTTGACTCAAAGCACTTTCTATCAATGCCTAATAATAATTCTGCATCTGATGATGGGGACCATCACTTCTAGTTTTGAGGACGTGAATCTCATCTAACATGCCCTGGTTATGTCACATTGACTCAGACAGTGAGTTGCTCAGAACCAGGCTTCCAAAACCATAATGTCTGAGGTGACAGAATCCTTGTGCCAGATTTCAGATTAAGTGGAAGCATCATACTTAAACTTTTTCATATCCTTGCCAGCATTAGTAAAATTAGCTTCTTTACGCCAGAAGACAGAAAAACAGTGTCATATTCTAGGAATATTTTCCTTCCCTTTTCCTTTCAGTGTTTCTTCTGAGGCATGATCTAAAAGTGACTAAATCAATCAAAGCTGTGCAGACAGCTAGGAAAGCATTATACCACTTCTGCCCTGGTCTGTTGCATGCCTTGCTAACATTATTGCTTTGACAGCAGGGGCACACTCTCTTAGATTGGAATTAGGCTGCCATTAATTACATTGCAAGTAAATGTTGAGTATTTCAAATGACATATTACTGAGAGTCTCTGAAAACAACCAGGCTAGACAGATGAAATCTAGCTACATAGGAACGTTGGGTAGTATACATATGCATGGACTTGAGATGTTAGCAAGGATTCCTAGGTAAGGATGTTTTTGGGTGATATCTTTTCTTAAACTGATGGTATGGTTGGGATAAAGTTAGACAAGCTGCTGAATGAAGGCATTCTGCATCAGGTAACCTTGCATTCAAAAGCTTATCTAACTTTATCCCAACCATGTAGTCAGTCCAATAATAGATATCACCCACAAACGTCATTTCCTCTTGCATAATTCCTAGACCATCACAGCTACAAAAAAATCCCACCCTTACCAAAACAAGGAGCCCTAAACATTATTAAAAAAAACAAACAAACATGCTTCATAAAATGACAGACAAATGTATGACAGCATAGGACTGGAACCTCACAGTGACAGACATGGCCAAACATTTGGGTGCACTACTATTTAGGGACTTAAGCATCCATAAATGGGATTTAACCAAGACTTAGATTCTTAAGTCCAAAATGTAGATTCTCGAAAGCCTTTAACTTAAGACACCTGCCATTCCCTGTGCTTTGTGTAGGGAGTATATGCACCGAATTCAGGGATGTGAATTCTGCAATAGGAGTAAAGTCTGTGCTTCAGTTCTAAGTTCTAGGATGCCTAAGTCCCTCCTTGGAGCTGGATGTAGCAAATTTGATGGCAATACACACGGGTGAGGCTAATGCTGTGGATGAACCAGAACTGATCTTTGAGTGCAGTGAATTATAACTTGGAACTATAAGGTTTGTCATGCCACTTTTGACCCTCAGCAAATAAAACTTACTTTAAATTCAGTATAGTAGAAAATCCATATTTAAAAAAAAACCCCACTCATAAGTCATGTAAATGCAGCATGAAGGACAAATCTGCATTAAATATGTGGAAATGCTGCATTATTGAAACCCCTGATATGTTACCAGAGATAATTTGATTAGGTTATTCAATGACATTCAGGCTTTGTCTACACATAAAAGTTTTAGCTCTTTAACTGTTCTGATACAGTTTGAGAGGCAAAATCTTCCTAGTCATATTTTTATACTGGTACAAAAGTGCTTTTGCAAGTGTAGCGTATTTCTTTAGGGAAAGGGAATTGCTCTGCATAAGATATCTTTACACCAATATTGCTAACAATTCATATTAATAGAATTATTTTGGAAATGAATCACAGACTAGGTCTAATTTCATGTTTTTATGTATGAAAGTATATCTTAGATTAGTTTATAGTCAAATTTCTGTTTTAGAACCCATTGGCAATTTTTTGCTCATTGTAGAGAAATAATAGCAAGTCACCCTCAACCTTCACTGCCCCCTGGGTAGCAATACCGAGCAAGATGCTTCAGGCAGCATCTTGCTTTGGTCTCCCTGTCAACCAGAAGAAACATGTAATTGCAAAAAGCAAAAATCCTTGTGGCCCAGAGCCATGTTAGAGGGTCTCAGGCACCACGCTGCCAGCAAACCACAGGCTGGGAACCCCTGCTCTAAGCTATGAAATTGTTCCAACTTTTAAACGTTAAAAAAGAATACATTTAGGAATTAAAGATTTACTAATTAACCATGGCTAATTAAATATATTTTAGAATGTGTAAAATGAGATGCCATTTCTGTATTGCTGACTCTGGTGCAGAGTCAGCATTTATGCAATTGCTTGTATCTGTCTGCACAATTTTTCAATAAATCTCTCTCTTTCTCTCTCTGTCCCCATCCCAACCTCTCTCCTTTTTTTAAATTTAAATTGTCTTTTCAGAACGCATGAAAAGTTAGCATTGAGTTGTTTTCATTTATGAGATGGTAAGTAGTGGGGAGCACCTTTGCTACTTTATCATTGCTCTAATATAGATTCATTGGTTGCCAAGGGTAGAATTTCCCAAATACTTAAGGTCCAAAGGCTTTTTAGGCACCTAACTTCCACTTAAATTAAAGAATTCTGTCCTTCAACAATGGCTTTACTTCCTTGGTTAAGATGGTATTTCTCTCACTGCATGACTTCAATCCAGAATACAGTTCCCCACAAATGAACCCCCTTACCAAGATGAATTTGCTTATGTTCTTTGCCCTACACAATAGCAACAGAACATGTTCCTATTACTATCTGCTCTGGCTTTTAGCCAATTCTCTCCTCTGTTGGGGCCGAGGGGCTGTGGCCAGCAGCCCGGGCACGTGGGCCGGGGAAGTCGGCACGGCGAACTAGAATTAGGTACAGACGCGTGGAGGTTGATTAAAGATTATTTTACTTACACTGTAGATGGTCGCGGTGCAGGCAGGAAAACTTGCTTGAGTTGCAGTTACAGACAAACACAAGTGGAGTTTGCTACGCTCCACCGAAGACACACGAGCGGAGTTTGCTAGGCTCCGCAAAACAAACACGATGAGAGCTCTCTGAACTGATACGAGAGTCCGAGCTGTGACTCTCAACGAGCGCGCAGGGCAGGGGTACGTCAAGGATCGTCCGGTGATGGGGAGAGATTCTTGATGGCTGATCAAACCATCATTCGGTCCGAGATATACGTAGAAATCCACGAGATAATCGTGGACTCCTTGCCAGAATTCTCTTGGGTTTCTCCCGGAATTCTCAGAATCAGGGTTCTCAGGATCCTCCTGAGATTCTCGGAGATCTCTGACTTGGGCGGAAACTGAACCCTTTTATGCGGCGACCAAGCCAACCACTAGCCACCACGTGGGAATAATTGAGAACCAGCCAATAATGGGGAACAAATTTACATGCGAGTGGCAGGAACTCCTTTGCACCGGGGTTTTCTCTCTGCAGCTGAGAATTGCACCGTGCAAAGAAAGCTCCATGTGGCAGGAAATAATTCTGCAGTGCCAAAGTGCGCACACAATCATTGGGTAATGACATCCCCCCTTGCTGAAGGCACAGCTGAATTATACTACATGCTCGTCACTCGGGTCGTCGAAAGCTCTCACAACTGGTTGTTGAACTAAACGGGTAAACACAAAATTAGCTATCATAAAAAGTTCATTTTCCAGGGATCAAATTAAATAATAGCCAGCACATATACATACACACATAACCAGATTCATAACAAAAAACTGCACGATCAGGGCTTCAGTGGGCGTCATGGCGAAGGCGCGCGTCAAGCCCTTGCTTTTGCCGATGATGTTGTCCCTCTGTTTCTCAGGGCTTCTCTCCGCCACGCACTCTGTGTCCTGAACCTGTAAACAAAACTCTCAGAAAATAAATTAACATATATCAAAATATTTACAAAAACCCGCACACAATAGGGCGGTTAGTTAAATGCACTACCACTTTCCCAAAACATATAATACAGGTGTTAAAACATGGCTAGAGTGGAGCCAACTCTCTCTTGCATGATCAACTAGATGAAATCGTCGAGGAGCCGTCATCTAGCTCTTCCAAATAATGAAAACCCAACTCATATGCCAATCGCCATTGGCCTGCATCTCCCAAAATCCGAAGTTGCCGTTTACTGAGTCCAGAACGCTGTAGGAGGAATCCAAACATGAATCGCTCCTCTGGTGTTCTCTGTGGCAACGGTGGAAGATCGGATTCGCGATGTCTTGCACCTTGAGCCTCGGTCAGGTGTCGACGTTCCCGATCACTGGATATTCTTGGCTCCATCAGGATACGCAGTCGTGACAAGGGACGCAGAAGATTACTCACGGGTTGGCTCACCATTGGGTTAAGCAGAATCCGGAGGACAACGATGTTCTTTCATCCATAAACCTCAAGACAACTATCTATGCTGTGGATGGTCACTGGAACGGTTCCAGGGTTTCGTAGATGACGGTGAGGCCATGGTCTTAATTGCTGGAGTGGTGTCAGTCCCAATGTACATGTTCTGGGGTTTCAGGCACAGTATGATACTCCGATGATCGCTAACATAAGATGTTCTGCGCCGGTATGTTCTGGCCGTCCATCATGCCATGCGTGGGCTTTCTGGCTTATCTGTCCTGCAACAAGCGCTGGAAGTGGAATAGGCCAGTGAGCGTTAAACGTCACCATGTCGATGTCAGTGACATGTCCTCTACTCCACCTGTCCGTTTCAGCAGGTCAGACCCAAGTTCCACAACCAGACGTCCCAACCATACAGCTAGGGTTTCCTGGGGTTGGATTCTTGATTCTCTACACAAGTCCTGTAGTTCAGTTCTGGTGCGAGCGTAATAGGCAGTAGCGACTCGGCTGGTTGTTGCCACAGGTTGAACTGCTGCTGTGGAAGTCTTTGCTGTTATTGCTTCTGGCAGGAGGGGCGGATGCACTCCTCTGCTTGATTCTCCCTTCCGTTGGCAAGAAGGCGTGGTCGCCGGAAGCAACGCTGCGTCGGTGGGAGGGGTCACTGGCTGAACTCTCGCGAGTACCTTCGAAGCTCCACCCTTCTCTTCCGGTTCTTCCACGCGGTCTCTCGCCTGCTCGGCGCCATCTTGGCATGGCGTCTCAAGATTTTCTTTCGCAGCCGCTTCTTTGACCGCTTGAACGGCCATATGCAGCTGGGCTCTTAAACTTGCATTCTTCTGCATCAAATCAGTTATGATACGTAATGTTGCAGTTAACATTCTCCCCTTGTCGTACTTCGGGGCCACCCTCTCATCTGCGGCGCGTCCCTCCATCTCCAGATCTTCGCGGAGCTCGGATAGACGCTCGCAACCCCTCAATTTAGACACCACCATAAAGGGGGCGAACCGGTCAATCAGCACCGGTTCTTCACTCTCTGGAGCACATCTTAGGCAACGGGCACACTCCTGGGTGAGGGTCGGGGTTACTGCGACTGCC
>NW_005842099.1:976239-995904 GCF_000455745.1 Alligator sinensis | reverse complement strand
AGGGGCTGTGGCCAGCAGCCCGGGCACGTGGGCCAGGGTATTTGGCACAGCGAACTAGAATTAGGCACAGATGCGTGGAGGTTGATTAAAGATTATTTTACTTACACCGTAGATGGTCGCGGTGCAGGCAGGAAAACTTGCTTGAGTTGCAGTTACAGACAAACACAAGTGGAGTTTGCTATGCTCCACTGAAGACACACGAGCGGAGTTTGCTAGGCTCCGCAAAACAAACACGATGAGAGCTCTCTGAACCGATATGAGAGTCCGAGCTGTGACTCTCAATGAGCGCGCAGGGCAGGGGTACGTCAAGGATTGTCCAGTGATGGGGAGAGATTCTTGATGGCTGATCAAACCATCATTCGGTCCAAGATATACGTAGAAATCCATGAGATAATCGTGGACTCCTTGCCAGAATTCTCTCGGATTTCTCCCGGAATTCTCAGAATCAGGGTTCTCAGGATCCTCCTGAGATTCTCGGAGATCTCTGACTTGGGCGGAAACTGCTCAAGCCTCTTATACAGCTAGCAAGCCAATCGCTAGCCACCACGTGGGAATAATTTAGAAACAGCCAATAATGGGGAACAAATTTACATGCGAGCAGTGGGAACTCCTTTGCACCGGGGTTTTCTCTCTGCAGCTGAGAATTGCACGGTGCAAAGAAAGCTCCATGTGGCGGGAAATAATTCTGCGGTGCCGAAGCGCACACACAATCATTGGGTAATGACATCCTCCAGTCCTCAGGTGAATACTACTTTAATTCTCCCTGCTGCCACTGGCTCATGGGTCATTTTGATAGCCGCCCAGAAGAAGTAGGGCATGTGTGGATTGTTGTTCAGGGCACAAAGAGCAATGTTTGACAGTGAAGAGGAGAGAAGCAATGTAGGAAGAGATCCAGTCTTTCTGCTCCAGGAAACTTTCCTTAGCCCTTCATAAAGCGATTCCTGATTCTTGAAAACCCAGCTAGCAGCTATCTTCTAGGAGATAACTACATGACATCTATTAACTTTCTGAGAGTTAATGGAAGTTAAATGATTCCTATCTAGCTGTTATCACAAAAATGGATGCTTGAATTCAATTAATGTTCATGCTCTTTGGGACAGGAAGGAGAGACAAGCGTGCCCTCACATCCACCTGAGTGGAACATGAAAGAGACATTGCACTAAATTATAGATCCATAACATGAGTTCATAAATCAGATTAAGTATGCAGCATCATGGATATCTTTGCTTTTCTCCCCTCACCTGAACTTGCTTTTTTCTTTCTGATTAGCTATTTTAAATAGTTCATTAGTTAGCTTCTTATTTTACCTCAAGGAAGATTTTCCATTAGACACATTTTGTAATTGCATTCGAATGGAGAGCACATTCACTTAAGCTAAAACTTCTTTTTCTTTAGAATGAAATGATGCTGCTAGTGTAAACAGCTGAAAATGTTATACCAAGGTAACAACAGCTTCTGGATCTGTAGTTAATGATAGCTTTGTTAGAGTATGTAATGCCTCCTGACTTCTCCCCAGAGTGCTTAAACTAAAAAACTTTGCTGTGAACTAAAGGCATACTTCACCTTTCACTTTCACCAACAATACTTCATTGATTTACACAGATGTGACTGACAGAAGCATCGGACCCAAACTATTTATCATCATCTGTTTTGAAGAGCAAGTTAGCTGCGATATATTGACTGAAAATATATTTAGACTCATGAATGTCATGTACAACCACAACCACATCCTGAATGTTAGGGGATGTCTTTCCCATCCTGCTGCTAATCTAAAGTGATTTGATCCAAGCCTAGGCTTGATATCTCTCTCAGAATTACTCTGCACCCCTTTCAGGAACATAGGGCTGGAAAACACTGCCTGATTTATCAAGTTCAGTCCCTGCAATCATAGGCAACCATGAATTAGATGTTCAGCCCAAAAGCAAGTTAGCAGCGATATATTGGCTGAAAATATATTGGCTCCAAGCATTGCTACTCCACAAAGGAATTTCACCCCACAGTCAGAAAAGGGTTCACAAAAAAATCCAGTTGATCCCTAACTCTAATCTGGCCTCTCCAATTGCTAAAGACCACCAGTCATAAAACCTCCTTCCATACCTCATAGCAAACTGAACACAATTAATACAGAGGTGTAATAAGTAGGGTTTGTGCCCTGGGCAAACCCTTCTAGAGAGTTGTGGGGAGAATGTCACTTAGCACTGGAGGTGAGGTGAGGGGGTTGCCATGAGTAGGGTGTCGGGGGAAGTCATGAGTCTTAGCTCTCCTGGGACTTAAAAAGGTCCCCAGCTGCTGGTGCCATGGTGTGTTCACCCCAATTGTTGCTACAGTTGCAATGGCATGGGGCTGCTTCTGCTGCCAGGGTGCAGACTCTATAGGGGCTGAGGCTAAGGCTGGGGCCAGGGCTGGTAACCTGCTCAACCTCTCAAGTTATGCTACTGAATACAACAGACCCAAAAGCTAAAAAGCTACTTCTACAGGAAGAGAAGAAGAACATGGAACTTACTAGGCAGATAATCATATAAAAAAAAGGGGGAAAAGGAACAGTAGCTTTAGATTAGATATATAAAAACAAAAGCTTCTTCACTGTTAGGACAGTGAGACCATGGGCTAGACTACCTAGGGAAGTTGCAGAATCTCCTTCATTGGAGCTTTTCATGAAGAGGTTAAATAAGCTTTGGTCAAGGATGACCTAGGAGTAGCAATGCCTGGAGCGTGCTGTGAAGAGCAGCATTTGAAAGCCCAGGACCCCCCAAACATGCATTCCTTGGAGATCACAAGAGCTCTGCCACCCAGATCAGGTGGGAATTGGAGAGGATGCTCAGTGGCAGATGAATGAAGCTGGACTTCACCACCAGGTTAGTTAAGGAAGATGAAAGCAGCTGAATAAGTTTATGGAGGCAACAGGATGACAGAAAGGGGAGATGTGTTTGTAGTTCCTATACTGCAGAGCAGAATGGAAGGTGTTTGTTTCACTCTCACATTTCTGGGCTTTGCTGCCTGACACATTGGGCGGAGGACTTATTCCCTCCTCCCTTGTCCCCCACTCCCTCCCCGCAGTTGCTACCAGTTGTCTGGTGCAGGAAAGGGAGGGAGGAAGGGTTTGCCTTCCTCAGAACCATGGGGTGTTGGCTGTAGCCAAGGCTGGTGATTTGGACTAGGGTGTGCCAATGCACTTGCTGGAATTAAAAAACCTGGACGTTCCTGGTTAGTGGGTGTTGCTTCTCCACTCAGGGCCAAACCAATTGCCACATTTGAGACCACAAAGGAATTTCACCCCACAGTCAGAACAGGATGCAATGTGGAGAGTTTTGCCTTCCTCTGTAGAGGGAGCTCAGTCCTCTTCCTTGGGGGTCTCAAATTTATTTTAATAACCATTTCCTGTCCTTGCAGAGGCAGGATACTGACAGTGCCCTCATTCCCCTGCTTCATCTGTGGCAGACTGGGTGCATCCAGATGAGCACAGATGTGTGGCATGTGGAGCCACAGACCCATCTGTGGCACCGCACGCCACACATGCAGGCGTTCTCTGTGCTGCTACTTTGCTGCATGGGGGGTTTTGTTTGACCCTGGGAGATCCTGCAGTCAAAAAACCCATGCCAAAAAAAAGTATGGTGGCGCACATGGTGGCACTGTGTGCCACCCAACGCCAGAGCCTCTGGCTCCCAGCCAGGATTCCTGCTATGGCTGCAGCTCCTGGAGGCCCCCAGGACCCCAGGTAAGACTGCTGGGGCCAGCACAGTTGCTGACCCCAGCCTCCCCTACCCCACCTGGGGTAACCTGCTGTGCGCCAGAGTGCATGTGGCATGTGCATTCCCCAGCAACAGGTAGCAGCTGCATATAATGTGCTCCTGATACTTGTCCCTGGGGAAACAAATCGTCCTGCTTGTCTGGAGGCACCCATTCAGGGTATTCCTGGTGTTTTGGGCAACGTGCATAGTAGCTGGGCGACAGGGTTGTTTGTACAGTTCCAAGACTAGATTAGACAAACATAGATTAGATAAACATTTATTTAATATGGTTTGGACAGAAATGGTCCTGTCTTGAGCAGGGGTTTGGACTAGATTACAGCTCTACTTTCTTATGATTCTATGAGGAAAAAAAAAGAAAAAGCATAAAGATACCAATCAGATTTATATTTTTCCCCTGGTATTGTGGGCTTAGTAATAAAGGTTATTGTTTTAGCTGATGCTCTCATTGTTGGTTTGGCCTTTTTGTTAAAAAAGAAATGTTTTGAATAAAAATTAAAAGCAAAAACAAACAAACAAATAAAACCCCCAAAATAGAAACAAGCCCTGTGTAAGAATTTCTAAATTTTAGTTTGGAATTTATGTGTGTGGTTTTGAGTCATAATAGGGACTAGAAGTAGATTTAACTTTCTTATGTCCTGTGTCCCTGTTTGTTATATGCAAGGATCTACTTGCCACTATCCTGAGAACTTCTGAAAGTACAGTGTCTACAACTGGTACTAATTTAGGAGCCTGAAGAGAGCATGAACAAGAATTTGAATTATATAGCTGAGCAGTTGCATAGACCTTAGAAGAGCAGGAGAGCGTTGAAAGATAGTGCCACAAATATTCCATACTTCCCCTCAGACTACTAACTTTCCATTTTCTAGACATTTTCAGGTGACATGATCCTGGTTAGAGGATGAAACATATTGTAGATAGCCATGGCTTTGGAGGTCGTGCATGTAACCCTGATGTCAGCAATACTCAGCCCTGATTAGGTTCAGAAGAGGATTTGGAATGAATTAATTTAAAACTGACTAAATAAAGCATAATTTTGATATTCATATGTTCTCCCTAGTCATGCTTGAATTTATCTTCCCTATTATCTTTATCAATAAACATTTCCAGATTGCTTTTGACTTGTCTATTAAAATATTCTTGGTACTAATCAAGACTGTGCATAACCTACTAATCACGCTGTCAGCTGGTTCTAACTCTGTGAAGGTAGCAAGTGTTGAGGGAAAAAAAAAAATTCACTTTTTTTGCTTGGCTACTCAGAGATTTGCTTCAGGCCAATTTTATACATCTACAAGCTGTGGGGGCAGGGAGGGGAAGGGGAATGTTTTTTGATATCTCATACTTTACCACTATCGGTTTCTTAAATACCTTCATATAGGAAAGAACCGGCAAAGGTATCCAATGAGTCATACTGTAGTGTGTCCTTCTAAATGAGAGACAAACAAACTGATTTCAGTTCACACAAAAGAACTATCTCATGAAAATCAAACTGATTTATTTGATTTATATGCCATCCTCCCACAAAAAGGTCAGAGCAGCTTACAATAAGAGCAAGATAAGATACAAAAACAGATAAAATACAAAAACAAAATAAAAAGTAATAAACTCTCCAAACAATACCCTAAGACTTAACCCTGCCTGTTAAAAGTACCCAGATAAATGTCTTACAATGCTTCTAGAAGAGACAGGCAAGGTTCTTTGGGTGAATCTGATATCTTTTATTAGACCAAATAAAAATAGTTGGAAAATAGTTAGCAAGCTTTTGTGTTTAAAAACCCTTTGTCAGGCTGAGGAAGCCTCTGTAGTTGGTGTGTGCTCTTCCTGGATGGAATGAATAGTAAAGAAGCCAGAGGCTGGGCTGGTATGCAGGCAAGACAGGCAGTCAGTGAAGGTGTAAATTGAGGAGTCAATGGGTGAGAGACAGGCTGGGGGGAAGAGAAAAGGGGGATGAATATAGCAGTTCAGCCTGACGAAGGGTTTTTAAACACGAAAGCTTGTTAATTTTTTTCCAACTATTTAAGTTGGTCTAATAAAAGATATTAGATTCACCCACAGAACCTTGTCTGCCCATGTTCTTAGACCAACATGGCTACAACCTACACCCCTGTAATGCTTCTAGAAGATATTCAAGCTTGGCCACTGGTAGACCTCAAGGAAGAGGGTGTTCCAGAGCTGAGGAGTTGCTGCTGACATCAACTTCCCATGGATTTTCACTTGACAAACTTTGTGCACCAAGAGAACTTGCAGGAAGTTGCCTGCAGTTGACCTCGGGCATCTCAATGGTACATAAGAAAGAAAGCTGTCCCTTAGGCATGTAGGGCCCAGACCAAACTAATCAAACCTGCAACATGCTGTTAGCAAACTAACTGCATTTATGGACTTAGTATTTTAACACTTTATTATACTATTAATAATGAGTTTTATTACAATAGGACCTAGGCACAAGTAAGATTGATACTTATTTGGCTAAGTGCTGTATATACATTTAGCAATACTTTGTCTAAAGAAATTTACTGTGTAAATAGCCAAGGAAGACAGCAAAAGTGTTATTTGTATTTTACAGATGAGAAACTAATGAGAAAAATAAAGAGATTAAGACCCCAATTCTGCAATTTATTTTGCATAGGTGGATTACTTATTCACATAACAACCCAGCCCCAATGATACAGCCCCAGTGACTACACTGGGACTATGTGTTGTTCCAGCAGTGCACAGAAAGACACTGCAGCATGAAAACCTAATCATAATAATATCCAATGTCCTAAGAGAGCTATTTAAGAGGAGAAAACTATATCTGCATTTCCCTTGGATAACAGCAAAAAACCTATAAAAAGGCTGGTAGATAAAAGTACAACCTGAGAAGAGATAATAGACTTCTGTAACATATTTGATTTAGTGCTGTACAACATTCAGATTGAAAAATAAGCACTATGAAATATCAATAGAGTAATAGAGCACCTCTTAAATGCATTAAGAACCCACTGACAGACCTAAAAATCTTCATGGAGGGAGGAGGTTCTAGTTTACCACAGGAATCAGTATTATCCCTGCAGCTGTTCAACATTTTCATCAATAATCTGATGATAAACCCTGTTGATGACAAAGATTAGCAGAGTAATCAATGATAATGAAGACAAGCAATTAACAGGGAATACCTGGATTATTTGGCAATCTGGGCCTATGTAAATCAAAAACTGTTTTAATATAACCAATGGCAAGGCTGTCCATTTGGGGAAAAGGCAATACAGACCTATCCTGTAAAACATTGCCTCTGAAAATAATTTAGGGATCATAGTAGACAACCAACTGAACATAACCTCACTGTACAACAGTGCAAAAAAAACCTAACACAATCTTTGGCCATATAAACAGAAGAGTAGGTAGTAGGACCAGGGGATTTATTTTGATACTGGATAAAGCACTGGCAACCTGAGTATTAGCTGGAATATTAGCTGCTTACAGATGTGGAAAAAGAAACATAGAACTTTCTTCAAGCTCAGTGCACCCCCAGCACCAAGTGCAGTGCATGCCCAGAAGAGCTTGCCCAATGTCTTTATAGATCATATGCTTCAGCAGGGCTTTTTGGCACTTTTATCTAGTAGCTGATTGAATCAGGTTTAGATAAGAGCACCAAAAAGCCCCACTGAAGCGCCTGATCTATATAGTCACTGGAGAGCCAGGTCAAACTAATGCACTTCCTCTTCTAGTAAAAAGCTGGTTTTTCATTGTTTTTGCCTCTGTCAGCAGCCATTGACCCTAATTCTGGTGTCCATACATAAATGCCGGGAGAAAACATTATTTGTGGGGGCTGGTGGTGGTGGTGGTGCAGGGCGCGGTTCAGAATGTGCTGTCTGACCCCCTCCCCTCCCTCCTTCGTGGCCACAGTGTGGTGGTGCCCCTCAAGAAACCCCACCCGAAATCCAGCCAAAAACCCCACACCCACAAACCCACCTACAAACACCACACCCACAAACCCCCATTAACCCTCCCACAAAATCTCCCACAAACCCCAGTCCCACAAACCTCCCTGAAATCAACCCACAAACATTACACCCCCCACAAGCCCCATACCCACACCCCCCACAAACCCCACCCCTACAAACCCTACACAAACCCCTACACCCACCCACAAACCCCTGATCTCTCTACAACCCCCCACATTCCCCCCACAAACTCCACCCACACCCCCAACACCCATTCCCCACCCCACCCTCAAACCCCACATCGCAAGTTGCCTCGGGTGGGGTAGGGGAGGCTGGGGCCAGCACTGTGCTGGCCCCAGAAGCCTTATCTTGGGTTCTGGGGGCCTCTCTGGGCTGTAGCCACAGCAATTCTGCTGCACAGAACCTGGCTGGCAGCTGCAGCACAGCTCCAGGTGGTCTGTCTCCACTTTTCAGCAGCACTCGCTGCCTAAGCTTGCATTGGACCATTTTTCCCCCATGTTTTTCTTTTGACCGCTGGATATCCAGGGGACAAAAAAAAAAACCTGTGGGAAAAAAGACTGGCACAGTGCATGCTCAGGTAGCTCACCCTTGCAGCGGGGAGAACACTGAACTGTACAGTATGTGGCACTGAAAACATGTTTGCAGTGCCATATAATGCATGACTGTGCTTGCCTGGATGTGCCCCAAGAGTTCAACCTGTTTAACTAATCAAAAAGACCACTGAGAGATTACAGTGTAGAAGTATTTCAGGAAACAAAAAAAAAAAATATAAGGGCTGAGGCTCAATACAGAGGTATTGAGAGAAAGCTAATGGCCTGTGTTAAACAGAATATCAGACTAAATGATCTAATGGTCCCTTCTGGCCTCAGACTCTGCCTAGGTGGGTACAGATGCTATCTGGTCTCCCTTTACTCTGGTTTTATATCATAGTGACAGGCTTATATATTATACGGGTTTCTCTTATTCTTCAAGTTAGACAGCCCTACAACAGGGCTTGTTTTGCTCTAAGGTAAAGGTAAAGGAGTTTGCCATGGATTTCAATAGAAGCAGGTCTGTGCTCAGTGAGATAAATGCTCAGGTCAGACAATTAACAAGGGGTGATTAAAAACATGGGGTGCATATATGTTATTTGGCAAGCTGGGACAATTTTGTTAAAATAGATTTAAGATCTGAAACTAGAGTTAATAAAAACCTATTATTCATGTTTAACAATGAATGGACAAGCAAACTGTCCACTCTGTTCAGACTGTTACCACCCTAACCTTCACTGAGATCTTCCATGGTGAGATAAAGGAGCCCTAAGCAAAAGAAGGAAAGAAGTGGGGAAAAGTCAGTTCAGGAGTATCTCTTTTTTGTGGGGTCTGGCCTTTCTCTGATTTCTCTTTGAAGAACTGAAACATTGCTGAGTCACCTCTAAAGTGTTATAGAGTTTTATGAGACAACAGAAAACCAGGAAATGTGATAGTATACCAGTAGCAGTCATAAGAGAGTGGCTTCTACTTGGGCTGAGGTTACCCTACCCACAGCACCAGATCTCACTGGGCGCAGCTACACGTGCACATTTACTGTGCAGTAACCAAAATTACTGCACAGTACAAGCACGCAGCTACATGTGTGTACCTATACTGCACAGTAAATACGGCAATTTATGCCAACTTGAGCATAAATTTGATACCTGCATCATACAGGTATCAAATTTATGCCCGATTATTTACTGTGCAGTAACACACATGTAGATGCCTTACTGCACCAATTTACTGCACAGTAAATTTAAGATGGCATAAATGCACTAATCTGCACCTTCTTCTGCCAGGTGATATTTGGCAGCACAAAGAGCCAAGTTACTAAGTCTTCTCTCTCACCTAAGTCTTGAAAAACATTGGCTCAGGCTCCCCTTCAGAAGCCTGGGGAACTAAAGTACATGGTCTGGGCACTCCTGATGAGCAATATTTTCCCATCTGCAAACCAGGAGTCCCAGACATCAAATTAACAGAACTTTATTGAAGGAAATACAGGAAAGGAAAACAGAGGAAACCAGTGCCTTGGAAAAACCTGAATGGTTATCAACTATAGGTAAGACTCCCACACTAGAACACCTTGGAAATACTCCTGAATCCAGTTCTGCTCTCACAGATGTGAAGTTGCCCCTGTCCTCCTGCCTTTGTTATCCCCCAATCACAGTTTGTTGTCCTGGCTCAGAGGAATTCAAAATTTGCTCATGTTGATCTCTCACAATAGAGCCCTGTAGATTCAAATAACTCTTCTGCTTATTTCAGCTTTAGTGGGCATGTCTACATGTGCATTTACGCTGGCTTAACTTTGTAATGAAGAAATAGGTTAAATGAATGAACAATAGGTTTTTATTAACTCATTTCAGATCTGAAATCTATTTTAAGAAAATTGTCTCAGCTTGCCAAATAACACATACACAGATGAACAAATGAGATGGACCTCCCCCCCCCAGCCCCTTATTCTCTTTGGTAGTCCCTAGATGTCAGGCGAAAGTTCCCTCCCCATCGGAGCCACCATTCATGTAGAATTCATAGGCAGCACTGGGCTGCTAAGAATCCAAAGTCAGCTTCTTACTTTTTAGGATTTCAAGTTCTACTTACCCACCGTCAGTGAAATATCATATATTAAAGACCCAAGCATTTTCAGATTATGATGATTCCTGCTACCATGAAGGCTCTAATTTCAGTGGAACTCCTTATGGTACTAAATACTTTCTGAATCATAACTGGCTGCATGACTAGAGTCTGAGTATGTAAATCTCTTGTTCCTAAGAAATAAGGCATGTGTAATGGAAAATACAATGCATAGATTTGTGTTTTAGTTTTATTCTTTGCACCAAAATGTATCATGTCCAGATTCCAAAAATCAGAAAGACATAACCTGAGGCATATGTAGTATTTCTTGGCACTTGCAATCTTTATAACAATGACATAATGAATGGAAAGCCTTCCCCTGGTCCTGATGAAATATTTGAATAATGCTTGAGTTCAATCACAGACTAGATTAGAAGAGAACATCAAAAGACAGACCAGGAGAGAAAAAGATGTGGCCATGCCCAACCTTGTCTGTCTTTTTTACCATCCTCCTGGAATCATTTGGCACTGATCCCGTGATCTTTGTGTGAAATCAGTAGAGCTGCTCCTGTACAAAAACATACATCTACAGGTCATGTAGTGCAATTTTATCTCTCTTGTAATAACCAGTAGGTTTGGCAGAAATATATACAAGATTAATTTCCTGCCTTAACCCTATGTTCTTTGAGTGCCTCATAAGGTATTTGATAACATTCTATTTATTGCATTCATATTTGTATTCCCATCTAATTTGAAAGGAAAGAGTAAGAAAAGAAAGTATGAAGCCTATAAGAATATACTTACTTCTTCAACCTAATTTGTTTAATCACTTTTTAAGAAGTGAGAACAAGGGGTTCAGATTTATATAAGAATCATATCTATGTGTTAGTAAGGAAAAACAGTGTTCCCAATATAACAAATTCATATTTACCACTATTTTGGTTAAGGAATTAAGAAGAAATACCCTATTTACTCAAATTCAAGGCAACTTTAAATTTAAGATGATCCCCAATAATTAGATTATGTGCATGGAAAATTATACATTTGTTATAATTTTGATGCATAGAATCTAATTATTGGAAGGTCATCTTAAATTCATCCCTCAATCCCTGCAGTGATGAAAGCAGTAGCCAGGCTCCTGCTACTTGCCTCCCTCACCCCTTGCCCTGCTTTGTCTGTCCCTGCCCTCCTGTCCTCCCTGCTACTTCTCCCTCCATCCCTACCTCATGCCACTGGTCCTCTGGCCTCCCACACCTTCCCGCCTCACCTTTTGCCTCTCTTGGTGGGTCTCCTGTGTGCATCCTTCACACAACTACATGGTTTGCCCTGTGCTGCCCCCAACATAAGCTCTCTCCCTCACTGCATGAGCCACCTGGGCATGGGGCAGGCAACGGTTCAGCTCTAGCTTTAGCCCCACACTCAGTGTTGAAGCAAGAGCTGAACTTCTGCCTGTCCTGGACTGGTACTCAAATCTAAGATGAGGTCGTTCCTCTCTCCATGTCGCTTGGAGAAAAAAACCTTGTTTTGAGGTAAATATGGTAGCTATCAAGTTTATATACAAATGAGGCTGAGACAATCATCTGTAAGAGAAAGACAGAATAAAAGATAGAATCTAGCATCTCTGTGCAGCACTGTCTCTGTGAAGCTGATCCCTGCCAATTTTTCAATAATTTAAAGGGCCAAAAAAGTGGATCAGCCTCACACAGAACAATTTGAGGAATGCACTTAAAATTAAAAGAACTATAGAGTTACAACTTATGATTAGCACACCTAAAGATAGTCTGCATGCAATTTCTGGTAACTCTCATGTTATAGAGGAGCCCAGTACCTTACAGTATGAATGTAAAAATGCTGTGTTGTAATTTCTTATTAAATATCCACTAATAATAATGTTCATAGCACACCTACAGAGCTTGTTTTATTATTACTTCTATATCACCATAGACGTATGACACTTTACAGATAAAGAAAAGTCTGTGCTAGGTATAGTTTCATATTTAAAGTACACCAGTACTTGCAAGAATACATTTGCCAGGTTAACAACCTTAGTTAAGCAGGAGAACTTGGAGACCATAGAATCCCTAAAGCCTAGGGAGAAAAGGCACTCCAGGGAGAGGGGGCATATTCTGGAAGCAGTGGATGGCTAAAGGATGAGAACAGAAAAGAGGTCTCGCTACTTGGGCTTAGACGACAATTTTTTTTCTGCCTGCTGCCAGAGGGGCCCAAATCAAAAAATCAGTTTGTATTCTTCCTGGCATGTGTAAAATCATGGCAGGCAGGGCTGGTTGCTCGGAGTAGGGTCCTGAGAATATCACGGGTTTCTCATAGAAAAATTTGCGGCACATACATGGGTAAAGTATAATTTTTCATGGAATATTCATGGAACTACCACTGATCTTGGTAAATGGGTCCCAGTAGTTCCATGAATATTCCATGAAAATGATACTTTACCCATGCATGTGCTGCACACACAGCAGGCGCACACACACACCGCACCTCCCCCCCAACAGTCCCCAAGTCCTGAACCTCCAAAACCCCTTTCTCCCCGGCTCCACATACACTTACCTTCATCCAGCTACTGAGGCTGCTCCCACAACCCTGCCTGGCTGCATCCTGGCCATGCCCCCAGCAGCCACTTGCAGGCTGGAGCTGCAAAAGCCCAAGTTTCTCATTGAAGGCTGGAATGCTGTCAGCCTGCAAATGGAAACCTGTGCCTTCATGCATTTTTCTGGCACATGCTCCCAACCCTTGAAAGCTGTGGTATGGGGTTCATTTCATGGTATCCATGCAGTCCGTAAAATTGTGATTTTCTCAGGGCCCTAGCTATAAGCTACAGAGCCTGTGGTCAGCGGGGCCTCATTAGTGGTCTGCATCCGTTCACTGTTCCTCCACATCAGATCCACACCTCAGATGAGAAGCACCAACAAGCCCCAGCCCAAAAGCTGCATTTGTCCAGTGCTGTGAAAGTCCCCTGCACAATTAGACATGACAAGTAAAATGTCTATGTCCTTCTCACAGGCTCTTGGAACCAACTTCTACCACCAACACTTCCCTAGCCCCTGCTGCCCCTTATCTGGCAAGGGGCTTTACTAACCACTCATTTCTGAGGCCTAATCAGGAGATGACTTAATAGGATTCAGTACTTAGGCAGGGAGATATAGACTTGACAGGCAATGGTATTGACTTTTGTGTAAAGTAAACCGCACCTCAAATATTCCTCACAACATTTGCCCAGGATATGGGAGACCTGAGTTCCAGGTACCCTTTATCCTGAGGGACTTTGAACCCCCATCCAAATCCTGATCACTGGGCAATGAGGGAACCAAATACCTTCTCCACTGTTCCTACTGACAGCTGAGACTGATTCAGAAGGCTAGCAATCCAGAGAAAGCCTGACTCTGTGGCCCTGCAATGTGGGTCCAGCCCTGGATGGGAGGGAGTCCTGGCTTCCAGCCTGTGACCTGCAATCCCATTGCTGTTTATGCATTTATTCAATGGCTATTTAATAAAAAATGCATCACTTACAGCAATTTAAATCCAGAGTAGTGCCACTGTAAGGCAAGCTAGAATTACGTTTAGCACTATGGATGCCCAAAAACTGTTTAAGTGTCACTTAGATAGAGGTCTTAGAGATATTAAGATCTGGGTCTAAGCCAAGTCCAGTTCCACTCTGCTTGAATCCCTAAACAATTGTTAACATGCTTAGTTTTGTTTATATTTGTCTCAAGCCTAAGTTTAAAAAAAAGAACATGAAAGAAGAGGAGGAGGACAGGGATCAACCTGTCATTTACCTTAATGGTTTTTCAGGGACTTAAGCAGGATGGTTAGAAATGCTGTTAGGCATCTAAGTGTGACTTCGGTACCTAATCAGTGGAATACAATTTGGCCCTTAGAGGCCTAAGTGCTACTTAGGATTTGGCCCTAATATTTAGGAAGGAGATAACTATCACAAAAAGGCTTTGTCCAATAGCACTTTTGTAATAGTAAGTAAACAATTTTGTAGTGCCTTTCTTGGTCCTTCTTTTCTTCTCTTCAAACAATGAGTTTTAAACACATTTTCTAGAGAAATTTGTTATAATACCCAGCAGGAAAAGAATGGCATCCCAGGGCTATATTATACCATAGAAGAGGTCATTAAAATTATTTATTTTTATTCTGGTGTTACATAGGAATACAAACTATAAAACTAAGCAGAATATCTTGTAAACATTCATTCTTACGCTACATGAATATATATATCACACCATTAAACTCTGATTTTCTTTCAATTTAAAAAAAACCTTGAGCATGAAATAACGAAAAAGAGCTTGGGCATCACTCCACTTGTGGTTTTGTTCCAAATCTCCATTTTGGCAAGGCTTTATAGAGGTAAACAGGCTTTGGGGCACTGATGGAAGTCATATTTTGGGGAGGAAAGGTTCTTTCAATAGAGGTTATATTTTATTAGACTAACTGATATCACATCTACTCAAAGAACCTTGCCTACCTATGTCCTTAGACCAACACAGCTATAGCCAAAAAAACCAGCATATTTTGGGGAGAACATTTTAGAACTATCCTAAGAGATTACTAGAATGGATCTATTCAATACCTTAAATAAAAGATTCATTTCCTTAGCTCCTACATTTTTGGATATTATAATCTAAGAGTGAATTTTACTCCTTTGGAGCAGACCAACATGGGTCTGTGTGTCACTTAGGTTCCACTGAAGCCCATTTTATTTGAAGATGTAAAATATAAAATGCTTAGGCCTCATATTAACCCGAGGAATATAGGTGAAATTCATCCTCAAGTTAGGAACCTAAGGGCTAAAATCTTCTCCCCATAGGAGTTAATAGGAGTCTTAAGATAAGACGAATTCAGTATGAGAACTAGCTGCAAATGAATAACTTAATATGCTCTGATTTTTATTTGCAGAGGTGTGGAGTACACATGGCTCCTGTAGAAATTAATGGGTGCAGATACTCAGAGCAGCTCCTAGCTACTGCATGATTCCTTAGGCCAAGGATGCTCCTCCCCCCACCTGCAGGCCAGATACAGTTTGTGACGTTGTGCCATCCAGGGTTCCGCATGGGTCTAGAAATTTGGCAGTGGGGGAGTGGTGGCGCTGCTCTCCTACTTCCAAATTTCTGGACCCATGAGACCCAGATCCCAGCTCACAGAGCTAGGCAGGGTTGGAGCTCAGCCCCAGGACACAATCCCAGTGTGGGGAGTTGGGAGGGGGCAGTGCCAGGCTCCCGGGGACCAATTCTGGCATGCAAGAGAAGGTGAGTGAGGCCCCCAGGGCCCAATTTCAGTGTATGGGAGCAGGAGAAGCAGCACCAGGCTCCTGGGGCCCAACACTGGTGCACAGGGGCAGTGCTGGTGCACAGGGGCAGCACTCAGAGCAGGGATGGAGTGCTGCTAGACACCAGGGCCTGAGCCTGGTGTGTGGCACTCAATCCAGCCTGCTGTGGACTGGTCTTATGCCACTCATCCAGCCCACAGAGCCAAAAGCTTAAGCCCCGCTGCCTTAGGCCAAAGTAAAAAATAGCTATGCCCTAAAATAATTACAAAAGTACACTTTGGTTCTTCTCATTGTGCAGTTTAGTAATATGCACTATTAATTCCATCACATAAAAAGTGAAAGGTCCATCTCAAAGATTAAGGACAGTCTATTTTTTTTTTATTATTATAAAGAAAATTTACTTTTACCATGTTTTCCTAATGGTCCTGTGGAAGCTTAATAATGAAATACCTTCCCTTAACAAGTTTTCCCTTTCATCATGCACACACACACACGCACACTGGTTTTCTATTGTTGAGTTACTTGTTAGAACT
Organism: Alligator sinensis; assembly: GCF_000455745.1. Taxonomy (NCBI): domain Eukaryota; kingdom Metazoa; phylum Chordata; order Crocodylia; family Alligatoridae; genus Alligator; species Alligator sinensis. Next base: position 979,809 of record NW_005842099.1, on the reverse strand, counting down.
GGGCACCTAATGCCTTTTTTGGAGGAGTTGGTTAAATTGAAAAAATTAAAGCATTTGTTTTGAGTAGAAATAAATCATTATAAAATAGTACAAGGACTTTATAAGGTGGAAAATACGTCAACATTTAGATCTGCCAGCCTTGAGAATGTCTCTTTATATTCTGGCCTTAGCACAATGAGTAAGAACAGACATTTATATAGCATGAAAAATGAGCTTTACGGAAAGCAACCATAGGCCATTTATAACCAGAGAGAAGACAGCAATGCCTCCCCCAAAGACACTGCCGATTCTAGGGACTTGCCTCATTTTGAGCATTTTGCATCCTCATGTCTATCTTGCCTCTCTAAAAGTACCATGTCAACTTTTAGAGAGCTCTGTCCATGGTCTGGCTCCCATCTCCTCTCACTGCAGGCAACTGTACTGTGTTGACTAAATTGCTGAACACCTTATTCCCAACAGAGCTGTTAGTAGGAAATGAGAACATTGTGGACCAATAGCCTCTAAAACAGCTAATTATAGAGGATGCCATTTAGCCCCCAGGCAAAATCCGCTTTTGGATTTTCTGTAGAAGTGCAAATAAATCATGAAACCCCTTCCCAGTTCCCCACCTCCGCCAACCCTGTCAAGCAGGATCAGTTGTATAATTTGAACAGAACTATAGATCTACAGATAGCTATTTACTCTGACTTAGACCAAACAGGTCTCAGCCAGTTCAGGTAATACTAAATCTTAGTCCTTCTAGTATTATTATTAAAGAATTACTCAAAGTATGAAGGGGTAATTTTTCACTTTTTCCTTTCTAAGTTCTCTGGCAACTCATGGTATAGAAAGTCTAAGCCTCAGACTTCACACTCTGACTAGTTTACCTTCTTTTGGAAGGATCTGTGAGTGGTGATGGGTGAGTGTCACAGAGCTTGCCTGACTCTCTCCTATTTAACTAACCCCTGCACCCCAGTCTAAATCTTACACACTTGGATGAGCTGTGGGCAGAGGTTATAGCTCCTGCTAAAGGCTACTGTAGAACCTGAATTCAGATTTCATCCTCTCTGCTTCTCTTCTGACTGTGCTTGCTGAATGAGGAAACAACATCAGTAACAGAGTTTAAGGCTGCAGGTCAACATCCAAGGAAGCCAGTACTACAAGTTCCTCATTAACTAGAGCCATAGATGGCTGCATCTTCCCACCTAGGCATTACCCATTTATCAATCTATCCTAGGCATCCCAGCTTCCGATCAACAGCTGCTAGCACCACAGGACAGCTCTGTAGGCCAGTGGTTCTCACCCTTTTTCCTGCTAGGACCCATTTGCAAAGATCCATGGCCTGTCCTGACCCACACCTCCCTGGCCCCGCTGGTGCCTAAGCCACAGTCCTCTGCCCCCGCAAGCCATGATGGTGTCTCTCACTCCTGACTCATGACCCACTTCCCCCCCAACCGTCAGAAGAGGCCCCCAGCTACCCCTGTCCTGCTCAGGCCAGAATGCGGTGGCTGCAGCAGCTCTGGCTCATACACATGGCAGCACAGTGAGTCCAGGTTTGGCATGGGCTGGAGGGAAGAGGAGAAGAGGTCTGTGGCAACATCCCCCTCTCCCCCCCCAGGCTGGGGCTGCCCTGCTGTGCCAGGCAGCCTGGTCATGACCCCTCCTGCCCCTGAGCAGCATCTCCAAACTGTCTTGCCCGCATGACCATGGGCACCAGCCTGGCCATGCAGCTCTCTCCCACCCCTTCCTCTGCTGGAAGGGGCAGGTGCTTTGCCACCACTGCTCTGCCCTGCCACAACTCATGACCCTTTGAAATATTGTGACCCACTTTTGGGTTGCGACCCATGGGTTGAGAAACACTGCTGTAGGCAACATCCAGATGCCAGAGCCCTTCGAGCTTTCAACCCTCTCCAGTTGTCCTGACCCCAGAACTCAAATACCTACCTAGCTTTGCACTCCCAGACATTCTCATACCCATCAACACAGAAGCATCCAGCACCCTCACCCCAAGACTTACCCCTTAGAGAAAACCCAGACATCATCACTGTCCTACCTACCTCAACCCATCAATGCTGAACTCACTTACCTAGGAAACCCCAGACATTATCATCCCCTTATTTTTGCCCCTCCCAGGATCCTTAAACATACACCAGCCTTACTACTCCCCTTCACCTCACATCAACCAGGTTTTGTATACCTCTGAATCCTTTGCTCACCAGTCCTTGTGGAATGTGTATTGACTCTCATCCAAAATTAATGGATATAAATTATTTGAAAATAATTAGATTAGTTCATTCGATATTTTGAGAGTCATTGATTGAATGGCCTAAATTTTGGCAGCTCTGGGGAGATTATCACAGGTAGCCAGAACAACATCTGGATGTATGGTGAGCATCTTGGCTCTGGTTCCTCAATTTCTTTTTTTCTTTTTTTTCTATACTAAGTAATAAGCCAGTATCTCCATGGCAATCTGTGAGAACAGAAGAAATGTCTGTCAAATTCTGTGCTGCATCAAGGAAGCATAGGGAGCCTAACATCAGATTCAAATAACCACAATTCCACCAGTATCATATCCTGACAGGGTCACTTTAGCCTTAAAGTTTTCCTGAGATGATTAAAGTAAATACAATTTTTTTCCAGTGGAAAAGATCTTAAAATATGACATACATCCAGCTTCTGTGATTGTTTTTTTCCATAAGCGTTTGGATTTACCAGATGCCCCGGCTCAAAATGTTTTTGCTCCCTCATATGCACAACATGCTGGTTGCCAATGGTTTTTTGCAAAGTGTGGCTGTATTTCATCAGGGTTTCATTTATATCACCTAGAGTGTTCTGGGTCCCTATGAAATAATATTTTACCATAATTTACTAGCTTATTTCTGGGCACAGTGTTAGTCACTCTCCCCAGTTTAACATTCAGACAGTATATGCTTGTTTAATCCTGAGAAAAGGGATGTACCCTCTTAGGTCAGAAGACATCATTCCTAGGAGACCGGCAAGGACCTGGGAAGCTGGCTGCAGTGGAAAGACCAGGCAGCTTGGCAAAGTAGTGGCTAGGAGCAGTGAATAAAAGATGATGCAGAGAAGCAATCAGGACATAAGTCACAGTGTGGAAGGATCCCAGCTGGACTCTGTCCCCCACTGGGCTTATCCTCTTTGGCTTTTTGTTGCAATTGGCCTGCCATCTTTGCAACTTGTTTTTCTAGTGTCCCTAGTAAAGAAAGCCTCAGTTATGGAAAGTATTATATCAGTTATGGAAACTCACTAAGGATTATTGTGTGCCTGTAGAGCACAGCTGCAGCATTTACTGTGCCTGTCCTTCTGCTTATAGAATTCAGAGCATCCTTTTAGAGACGTATATTGAACTAGTATATGAGAAAACTAGAGGTGCACCAATACCACAGTCTTATATTGGATCGGCACCAATATAAAGAAAATTGGCTGTATCAGAAATTGGCCTGATGTGGCTAATAATATGGCTGATAAAGGGCCTATGCATGGGCGCAGCCATAGTGCAGCATGTAGGCAACGATAAGCACAGCCTGGCAACTCAGAGAGTTGTGTCCAGCTGGTAAATCTGTTTTGGTAGAT
>NW_005842099.1:975806-976229 GCF_000455745.1 Alligator sinensis | reverse complement strand
TGGGGCAGAGCAGGATGTGGGAAAGAGCCACGGCTCATCTGGGAGGCACAGGGGAGTGGTTCCCGCTGCTGTGCACACCTCAGGAGGGCACGGGGAGGGTGGGGTGTGCCCCTGGATCTGTGTGGGGCGGAGAGAGTGGGCTGGGGCTGGGGCTGGGGCTAGGGCTGTCCCAGGCTCTTCCTGGTGGGGGATGTGCCGGGCTCCACTCAGGGAGGGTGGTGGTGGTGCTGGGAGGGAGGGTTGCAGGGGCTAGAGTGAATTTTGGGGTTGCTGCAGTCCCCATAGGCCCCTCCCAGCATTGCCACTGCCCACCCCAAGCGTAGCCCGGCCCAAACCCCATCAGGGTCACATGACCCACCCTGCCCCGGCTGGGCAGCACCTGCCCAAGTCCCACTCCCTCCCTCAGCAGGGGCCTTGTTCTGC
>NW_005842099.1:959702-975756 GCF_000455745.1 Alligator sinensis | reverse complement strand
ACTGCATGCAGGTCTCCATGCTGTATCAGAAATCAGATTGGTATTGACTGATATGCCTCCTTAAAAAACAGTTATTGGTATCAGCCCCAAAAATCTCTATTGGTGCACCCCTAGACAAAACTCACAATGATGCCTTATCCCAGCCTGTTTACCTGTAAAGTGCCTCTAGCCAGGGACAGACCCAGAGAGGTGCAATGGTGCAGTTGCACTTTCCTTTGATTCTTGATCTACCCAAAATTTAAAACCAGCTGCGTGGCAGTGGCAGCAGCATTTCTATTCAGGTAGCAGTGAAGGAGACACTTGATGTCTTGGCTCATTATAATCTACCTGCTTCCTTCTAAACTCTTAATTCCACACATGTTAATGAACCTCTCCTTTTTTAATGCTCTTAATGTTCCACTAATGAAGCTAGTCTTTATTCTGCAATTCTGCTGTTTCTTATGGGCTCCTGGTAATGTAGCTCCTATTTCACAGCCCTGTAGACTATTTTTAACTCTTGCTAAAAACATTAACTTTCAGTAGAAATAATTTTCAGTGAAGGATTTGGTGCACTGTCAACATGCTCCAGAAGGCTTGATTTTGTTTTATGAATCTGAAAGAGCTGTACGTTTAATTCTAATTAAATTTTAGCAGGAAAAAATAATGCTGAAGGGCATCCAGCATGAATTCATAACAGGTAGATACTGCCTGACAAACCTTGTTTCTTTTTACAACCAGGTCACAAACTGTTTAGACCCAGGAGTCAAGGTGGATGTCATATACTTGGATTTAAAAAAAGCCTTTGACATGGTGTCATGACCCATTCTCATAAAAAAACTAAGTGGCTGTGACTTAGATGATTACACGGTCATATGGGTGATGAATTGACTAATGGGATGCACCCAGAGAGTGGTGATGGACAGGTCGGTCTTGACCTGGAAAGATGTGTGCAGTGATGTCCCCTAAGGCTAAGTCCTTGGGCCATTGCAGTTCAATAACTTCATCAGTGATTTGGACAAGGGTGTGGTGAGCACACTGTCCAAATTCATGGATGACACCAAATTATGGGGCAAAGTAGACACACTGGAGGGCAGGGAACAGATGCAGGTGAATTTGGACAGGCTGGAAAAGTGGGCAGAACAAAATAGGATGCAGTTTAACAAGGATAAGTGCAGAGTACTGCACCTGGGGAGAAGGAATCACCAACACACCTAGGGAGAAAAATGTGTGTTGTGCTATATGTGATGATGCACCCCGCTTTTCAAAATCCTAGGTCCTCTCACATCTCTAGTTACAATCATATAGTCTTTACCTACTGAAATTGTTTGGATCTGTTACATGGACCTCTCTGTCTGACATTTTAAAGTAATGTATTTTCTTCTTAGTTGATGGATGTTAAACAGTTTCTGAGTTTATAGAGGGTGATGTGTATTTAGACTAAGAGAATTCACAATAATTGGTGTTTAGGTACCTGGGAGTTTTCATTTTTAAAAGCCCCAAACCAGGAACCCAACCCCCCATTCTGCATCATCAGTCTTATGTTGGTATAATGGAGTGAAAACTTGTCCCCACTAGACCTAAATAATTTTTTTTTAAAGCTTGTTAGGACAAAAAATTTATCTTGAACTCTTAACAACTTAATTTAAAAACTTTAACTTAGAAACAGAAGTAGATGAACTCCCGTGCCTTCAGCATGATATTCACCCCATCACATAACCTGCATCTATAGAGATATGCTGATTTTAAATCTGCTTTCTTTTTGCTCTCTTTATACAGGAACCAGTTTTTCCATTAATTTGTCTTCTGGTAAAAGCTTATGTTCTAGGTCACACACTAAAGGGTGCATCTACACGTGCAGTAATGCACTTTTCCTAATGCACATTAAATTTGGTACCTCCAATATGAGGTACTAAATAAATGCACATTAGGTTGTGCTAATGTGCAGTAGTGCAAGTATACGCTTTTTAGGTGATGCTTAATGTGCAATAGCCTATTCTACTGTGCATTAGCATATTAACATGATTTTTACGTGCTGCTTGAATGAGCAGTAGAATAGGCTACTACACATTAAAGCGCACGTGTAGATGCGCCCAGAGAAGCTTCAGTTTCATCTCTTAAGTTAGCCTCTTTGAGTTAAATAAAAGTAGAGAGTGATTTATAGTATTTTTCAATCCAAACCATAAAGTCCAGTCAAACAAAAGTTGTCATATGCATATTTTGGACAGTCATAGCTATCTCTAGTCAATCTCTTTATAGAGAATGCTATTATTTAAAAACTGACACAAGGAAATAACAGAGGTGAGATGGGAACAATAATGTAAAATGCATGTAACTGCTAATGTAAAATGCATGTTCAGTTTTATTTATGATTATGATAAGTTTGTCTCATTTCAGTTTGTGAAAACGTAGAAGCAGTTAACAGCTAAAGGGATCTGGAGTTAAATTCCTGTTTTTCCTACTGATATGCTCTTTAGTTTTGTGCAAGTGACTTAACCTTTCTTGAAAAAAGGTCTTATTGAGGTGAAATCAACCCTGGGGGACAATGTGCATGGCTTAAGTCAGTGTCTGCTACAGACTGTCAGCCATTCAGGCATCTATTTAGAATTCCATGTACCTGCAGAAACCTGCAGCAAGGGTTTTCCTTTAAACTAATTTTACAAGGGGATGAAAATGGAGCTCAACCTCCTTCCTCCCCCCCTCCCCGCAACACCCTGCAGAAAAAACTCAGGCCAAACCAAACAAAAATTCTCCAAACTTAAAGGATGATTCTGATCTATTTTGCAGTGGTGCATTAGCTCCAAATAAGCAAATGGAATTATGCAAGCATAAGTAGGTCCTAAGTTTCTTCAGACTTTACTGTGGCCAATTTTAGAATTATTTGCATGTGATTAAACTAGTTATCATTGCCCTAGACCTTATCATTATGCATTTCTGCAGAGTCATCTTTGGATAAATCCTTGTCTGTGAATGCAGGAGATTGGATTCAATGACTCAGGAGATCCCTTCCAGTCCCATATTTCTATGGCTGTTTTCAACTGCTTGTTAGCTAGGATTTCTTTACATGTTACCATTTTTTATTAAAACCCCAATAAAAATGATGTGGGAGTGCTGAACTCCTGCATTCCCATGGGTTACTTACCTGCTTATTAACTGCAGACTAAGAGGCAGTATTATATATGGAAAAAAAAGCAGACAGTAATTACTCTCAGACCTCAAGGCTCAAGAGGTGTTCTTCTTATACATAATAATACTGACTACTACAACTGCTTAACTCTGGGATTTAATTAATGTTTGTGAAGTGTTTTGAGATGCTTGATTGAAAAGCAGCACAGAGAAAACTATGATTATTTATATTCCATACTGTAAATGTAACAGTGAAAACAGTTTTAAGCCTTAAGTTTCCTAACAGCCAAAAAGTATTGAAAACCGGAGTATTAGTGCTGTGCTGTGTTATAATTGTGGACTTACTGTATAAGGGACTTGTTGAATGAGGGAGGAATTAAAAAAAACCTTCATTTTTTTCTCTTTCTAAACATTGTTTGTCTTGTTGTGCAGAATGACACATCCTATAGTTTTTAAAGTATTTCTAAAACAAAAATGTGACAGGCAGTAAATGAAGTTTCTGTTTGACACATTAACACAAAACCCTGGGCAAGAGCATTAATCAAAAGACAATATGATGTCACTAACCTTTCCAAGGCATACTCAACCTTCTTCCATATCTAAGAAAAGAGCCTGAAAAGGGTATTTACTTAGAATGCATAAGGCAAAACTATTTTCTTGATAATCAGAAAAAAAAAGAAAAACAACTATAAACCAACAGTGTCATTTGTTCTTGCAGGCTGGTTTTCCTCTTTGCAGAGCTCTTTAGCCAGTCCTCCAAATAGAAAACACAGCCTTTGCACACCAAACAAACAAATAAGCCAATAAACAAAAACTTTTGGGCGCATCCAGATGAGTGCGGTCGTGCAGTATGTGGTACCGCAAACACGTCTGCATTGCCACATACCACACAATCTGGTATTTTCTGCCCCGCAAGGGCATGCTGCCCAAACATGGGCTGTGCCAGGTTTGTTTTCTGTGGGGGTTTTTGACCCCTGGATATGTGGTTTTTAAAGGTCTCAGTAAACAGGGGCCTTGGGATCAGGGAACCTCTCCCCATCCCAGGGTCCACATGCTAGGATGTATCAAGTGCCTTGCTCTGTGGCTCCCCTGGGTCCATGCACGTCCCCATGACCCAGCACGCCTGGCCAAACTAATGAACCCCCCTGACTCAGCACCCAGAAAAGAGTGGGGTTGTACCAGACAGCAGTCAGCCTGTCAACCTAGGGGAAGCTGTCAACCAAGGCCCATCATACAGCTGGCATCAGGCTATATGGCAGGGACCCTGCCACGCGTTCAGTTGAAGACATAATAGAAACTGGCCACAAAAATATTTTTGTGGCTTGTTTCCCATTCAGTCACACTGTATTTGATTGTCTGAATGTGTAGTTAGGTTACTGTTAAAAGACATATTTAATGAGTTAATCATGTCTTAAGTGTAATGTCTGCTACAAGACCAAGAAATAGCAATATACTCTGGACAGAAGCGATAGATGGCAGCAACCATGACTTTAAAATTGATATAAATTAGAGTGTACAGTTATATAACCATCTGCCTCTTTAAAGTACAGTTAAACCACAGAAATGACCATGAAAATATGACTTCTTCCTCTGCCTGTTTCATTTCCCACTATTTCAGTTGTAACAAATTACACTGGACTCATCTACAAGTGTGCTTGAATGCACATTAAAGCATCACTAAAAAAAAGGGCTATTTAGTTAATGAGTATTAAAATAGGCTAATGCACATTAAGTGTCACTTAAAAATTGCAGGCATTTTTACATGTGCTCGGGGAGTGTGCGTGGTGGTGGTTGTGGGGGGCACTTTAATCAGAGCAGCTCTGAGAACCACTCTAATTAAAGCACCTGAAGCACCTTGTGTATCAACTTCCCCATGCTTCAAAATAGCAGCGGGGGCACTTTACCTAAAACTCCTCGAACAAGCTTAAGTTAAAGTGTCCCCACTGCCATTTTGAAGCATAGGGACAGTGATACATGAGACATGGAAGCTGGCTGGAGTGCAGTAATTACCACACTCCAGCAGACTTGATTAATTGAGTCTGATCCCAGCTTGTGTATAGGCACCCTGTGGTGGCCAGAACCAGAGGGGTTACTATCATGAGCAATAAATATATGCTCTTGGAGACATCCAGGCAATTGTCTAGCAGTTAAGATTAGCTAATGCAAAGCTTGCAAGTTTGCAACCCACATGTGGAATTTGTCTGTCACAATTTAACCAAAGTGTTGAATCTAACTGTTTGCACAGATCATGGGCCCCAAAAATAAGCAAAACTACAAGATTACCTGATGTAACAGGTTTTTTAAAGGTCAGCCACAACAAGATCTGACCACCTAATATAATTAGCGCATTCCAAGGAATCCAAGGAATAAGAAACAAAGGGGTTGAGCTTGGGCAGAGTAATGCTAATTTCAAACCTCAAAGTAATGTGGTGTTATTGCTTATTGGGTGAACCTGAGTTCGGGCAGTAACCTTTCATGATAATTTCTAACACCTTTTAATCCCATAGGGTAACAGCTATAGGACAAGATTGTGAGTGGCGCTAAAGCCAAAAGATTAGCATAAGATAATGCATAAAGGAAGGCGCATGTCAAGTAACCAGTTAGAAGGACGGCACAGAAGGCCCATCGCTGTACCAAGCCTGAACCCCAGACTCCCAGTGTGAGTGAGGACTGGATCCTGACCAAGGGACCTTCCCGGTGACCCCTCAGACAGTGTTGATCGGGGACACCTGACTTTGCTGGAACAACTTGGTGCACACCTGGCATAGAGGGACTGCTGATAAATTGTCAACCCCATGTGGGAACTCTTTGTCATTTTGTCTATCTGTTGTTATTATTTACTATTAGCTCTTTATTATTGTACTATTTGTTTGTTGCATTAACCTTTCTGTTAACTGTTGTATGCTAAGCTACAATAAATTTGCCTTTACTTCACTCCCGATTCGCCTCCTCAATCCGAACCCAGCAGCCTCAGCTGCCTCAGCTCCCGAACCCAGCTGTGATACACTCACAGCGTCTAGCCGGCCTGTGACAGCACCCCATGCTTTTTAGTTAACATGCATTGAGACAGGCTAATGAGTATTTTCCCAGTACCTCATGTCCACGAGGCACAGGTGAGGCTGAAGGCCCCATTGACTTTGCACCCATGGGTCTGTGCCATGAGGAATAAACCTTGTTGTCCTTGTAGAATCAGACAGCAAGCACACCCCCCCCCCCACTGTGCCCCAAAGCATGCATAAAAATGCCCAGTGAGTATAAACTTAAAGTTAAACTAAAGGTATAACTTGCCTTTATTCATACAGTCAGCCAGGTGATTGGACTATCCAAGAGCAGACATAACGCAGGGTTAAAGACAAATCCAAAGTGCCTTCCTATTTAACACTTTTTATACATTTGAAGCCCTTGCATCAAGCCAGCGTCATTGTCCACTCATGATCAATCATATTGGCTGCCATGCACCTTTAATTTACTGATTAATGACCTTATTGAATTTTAATGTTTTTAAGTATGTACCAGGCTTTGGTTGTACTGTCCTACATAGTTTGTTTTTTTTTAATCTACTATAAGAGGTGGTAATGATCCTTACATCCTAGGTTTCTTGATGAGATTCCAAATGTTCTGATGCCTTCTGGTGCTTTTCATGGAACTTTAGACTTGCCGATTTTAACTCGGACTGTTCTTGGCTTGTCTTATGGGATACAAGTTCTTGCTAATCTCCAACTTAAATTTCCTCTGATGCAGCTTCAGGCTGTTGGTCCTAGTCATCTCGCGTACAGCCACAGATAAAAGCTCACCTTCATCCTCTCTTTGCTTGCCCTTCAGATATTTCAAGACTTACCAAATCCCCCTTAGTCTTCTCGTCTCTACACTAAATAACCCTGGCTCTTTTAGCCTTTCTTCACAAGTCCTGTTTCCCAGGCTTGAAGTCTAGCCAATCATTCCCCAGCCTATATTTGAGCATGGAATTTTTCCATGCCATATGCAGAAGTTTGTACTTGTCCTTGTCTTGCCCTATATGTAAAATTTAACTCTTATTTACCCACACACTTCAGCTAATCAATCAGTCAGCTGACATCCCAGAAAAAGTGATCATTCTGTAGAAAAGCCCATGAGTGCATATAATTCAATGAAGTAAATGTTTATTAAACAAAATCAGACTCTGTCTCTTTAAATCTCATATCAGTTATAAAAAGCTTTGCAGATTTTAGAGGAATCGTCTAGGGGCAAAGTTCCCAAAAAGTCTGTCAAATTAATATGCTGGCAAAAGCCTATGTGAAGATATGATGCCTTAAAGCAAATCAAAGTTAAGAATGTCCTTAGAATAGTATGGTGTCACTCTTTAAGTCCCTGTGTTAGTTTAATGCCTTTGGGTTGTTCTAAGGCATCGCTTAAAACTCTGTTTCAATTAAATCCTTCCTTGCCTCCATAAAGCTTATTCTGAGATGTCCTAGAGGTGTGATGCAATGAAGAGAGCTCTGCACTAACAAAAATACAATTGAAACACTGTAATCTCTTAGGACTGTTTAATAAAAGGCTGTCCCTACATGAATACCCCAAGATGCTTCTTTTTGTTTTTACCTGAGTGCAACCCCAATGGCATTTACAATTTTGGAGGACTGGAAAAACTATATGGAAAGTCTGATGGATACCAGAGATGTTCTTCAATATTTGATGCCTTTGCTGCTTTTTTACAGCTGAATGAAAAGTTGAAACCCTAAAAAGTACCACTATATTTCCACTGCAGATACTTTCCCAGTATCACTGGCTGCAGAAGCAACAAAATTTAGGAAACATTCTCCTGTTATTGATATTCTTTCATTTAAAGCAAACTAGGTATTTCAAGGTAATTGGCCCATAAAACCTTTCCTAAAATCCCGTTGCACATGGCTACAAATATTCCTCATTGTGCTATAAATGCAAACCGAATGAGGCTTGTTTTGTGTTTGTTTGTTTTAAGAAAAATGAGACAGAAGCATTTTTCAGGCAGCCATCCATTTCAATATATCACTTAGCCTTTTTCTTATGGAAATTCAGTTTCTGAGTCATGAGTAAAGAATTGAATATCTAGTGCCATAAATCAATACAGCTCAGAGTGGGAAAAACTCTAATTTTGCTATGAAGTCAAAGCCCATTTTTAAAACAATTTAACAGCAGCAGGCGGAGTTGTTTAGGGGATTGATAACGGGACATATAGCTCTTCATCCTCTACCAGCTGGTTTGAATTCACTAAACCCAAGTAGTGACAGAAAGTCATTACCGGCTAACGGCTGCTGGGTATCGTATGTGAAAAGAGTTGATTTCAATCCATTTCCTATTTTACTTGTCTCCACTCCACTGAATCCACCAATACAATTAGCATTAATTGCCAAAAAAGAGGCAGGGAATGAAATACCCTCCTCCCTAGAACCCAAGAGACCATTCCTCACATCAGAACTGTGATACTTTGGCAAGACAACATGAGGAATCGTCCGCTCTTCTTACCTGCGGTGTCCCCATTCTTTGAATAAAAAGACCTCTTTATTTTCAGCCTACCTTAGTCTTATTGGTATTATTGTATTTTCTGCCCTGAATAAGATGTGCACCTTGTTTTTGAAAGGCAAAATGAAGTGGGGAAAAAATCTTTCCTTAAAGTAAGTAGCTGGGCATGTCTATACATGCAATTAATTTGTAGCAATAAACTCTGGTTCATATCATGCCAGAGTTTAGTGCTCTCAGGTGCCATGTCTTCATGTGCACCAAGAACTGTAGCACATTGAGCCAGGATGGAGCAGCTGGGGGCTTGGGGGTTCAGCCTGACAGCTTAAGACAGTTTTGACCTGGCTCAATGTGCAGAAGGGCTGGCTGGGGCATGAGGGTGCTACAGTGTGGGGCTAGTCATCAGGCAGACCTTGCACTGAAGCACCCTCATGCCCCAGCCAGCCCCATCAGCATCTGCATGTGCATTGCTGTGCACTAAATAATGCCACTGTAGGATAGTCCTTGTGTTTACAAGTACTAACCTACGGCAGAGTTAATTGGTTTCCTGTGACATATTAAGGTTTCCTGTGGCCCCCTAAATTGCACATGTAGACACTGAGGATGCTTGTACACATGATGGGGCTTTAGTCCTTCAGGGTTGCATTCTATGCCCCCTAAATTGAAATGGTGAGTTTTATTTTCCTGTCACTGTGTACATATCATCACTCTTAAATCTCATGACATGCTCAAAAATAAGAACTCATGGTAGAGGTGATATCTTTTATTAGACCAACTAGATTTTTGCAAAAATAATTCTTTAATTGCTATTTTTGTGGCACAAGCACCCTTCTTCAGGCATAGGAGAAAAGTTTGTAAAAGTTCTCCTGGGTAGAAATGAAAGTTCATATTTCATAGGAGAGTTGAAGGTATGGTAAAATCTCCTGTTTGGAACAGTTTATTTTATATGCAGATAAGGTTTAGAGAAAAGTTTACTTTGAAGTTGTTTGGTGGTGTAGCAGGATGTAGTCATATTTCCTTCTGGTTATGGTGTTTCATACCAAAGGGGAGGGTGAGGCCAAGGGGGCACAGGGGGAAGAAAAGCCAATGATGGGTGATGGATTTTTAGTTGTTAGTGCTGTGCTGATGCTTCTGTAGCAAATCAGGGAGCAGGCATTGTGTTCCTGGGTTATTTCAGTTCTGGTTTGGTTAATGCCTGTAAAATAAATGCTTTGGTGAAATTAAAATGAATTTTCATCCATGTCTATCTGCTGAACTGCAGGTTGGCTTTGGGTGAGGGAGAAGGTGGGGGAGGCTGCACACAGAAAAAAAAAATGTTATGTCGTCTGCAGGCTAGTATCCACCATCCTAAGACCAGGCACCCACTTACTGCTTTTAACTGCAAATAAAACCATGCTTAGCAGGCAACATAAAGCGGGCAATCAGTCCATGTATTAATTCTATGCATTAACCCTGAACCCCAAACTAGGGGAACAGGATACGACTTTTGCCAGCACAGGTCATTTTTAATACATTGAGTGGGTTCACAACACCAGTCACAGCATTAACCCAAGGTTGGGTGACCGGCATTCAATAGCATGCTTCACTGTGTGGTATTTCTATAATAGTGCTGAGGGGGTCAGGGTACACCACACACCATATAATCCCCAATAATGTAGAAGGGAGCATATACAACAGACACTGATTGATCTACAAAAGAGCCTGTGATCACCTTGATCTGCAACCCCCCCAACACACCCTGGGTCCTTTTGGGACATCCACCACACCAAGTGAAATAGGAGACGACAACAACAGATCGGTATCTTTGAATTCTTTATCTACTAAAATAATAAGAGGTCAGAAGAGGATTGATTCATGTTAGGCTCTGCAGCTACATCTGGTGTCCTAAAACATTAATTACACACAAATACCTGCAAATTGTAATGACACTTGGTGGACAAGAGGGTTCACTACACAAAAATTGTAGTGACATCCGGTGGACAAAGGGGCTCACTAAACATCATTCAGTGGCTTGCCATGTACTCATGACATATTAGTGGCTGCACCATTCCAAGTTGCATTGTTGCAAACTAAACTCCATCGGGATGTGGTTTAGTTTGTGATGATGCAAACTCATTTAAATTGCCAAAAACTCATGTACATGTAAAGTGTGACACCATTAAGACACACAGAGGGAAATTTTTGTCACGTGTGCATCGTCTGGATGTCACATGTACAAGTGCCCTGAGACTTTACTGCAGAGCTAATTAGGCAGCTCTACAGTAAACTTCTCATGTAGATGTGCCCACTGAACAGCAACAGCTAGACAGCCAAGTGAGCTCCTTGTTCTGCTCCCTGTGGATCATTTTCAGAGTTTACTTTTGCTTTTGCCCAGTAAAAAGCTTAAGCTGCCCTTACCACATTTCCTTGCATATAATGCACACTACAGTTTCCAACAACTGCTTTTTAAAGAAAAATGGTATGTGCTGTATGTGAGAAATTTTGGTATTTTTACAGTAAATTTGTTGGCATATATTGTCAAACATGTATACATGTACTACTTTATGAGCACAGTAGTACAGGTGTACACCCCAAACTCCTGCTTACCCAGGATTAGACACTTACACATTCATATGCAAAACAGGAAAGAATTTAGAATACACATCCTATACTGCACAAGCAAGTCAGGTACATTTATAGTATTTTGGTAAGAGGCCAGGTAGCCATCTCGTTAAGTACAGGTACTGTAATATCCAGCTCAGTATCTGGCTTTCTAGAATATTTTAACATATTTCAAAACTTGAGGTTTATGGCAACAAAAAGAACATGAAGATCTTATTTGTACATGCTCACATGTATTAGCTTATATTTATTTGTCAAAACAGCATGTTAAAAAAATTGTGAATATACCAAAAAAGAGACAAATTCATCAGAGATTTGAAATACAACTGGGAAGATCAGTGGGCCCTATATTTGGGAGTTCTCCAGAACAAGCTCCCAGAGTTAGCACAGCTCTACCCTGACCTATATGCAGGTGGAGCATAGCAACAGACTTTTAATCCTGCTGCCATCCCGCATATGCTGCACTCTCACTCACCCTCCTGGTCTGCAGTGAATTATTTAAAAAATGAACACTTCGCATCATGTAGGAGATGTGGACCTCTTGCCCTTCCCCTTAAATCCAGTGTTATCTCATGATGTTGCATCAGTTTCCACTGCAAGAGAATCTCCCACAGCTCCTGAGGCAGGGACAGAATCTGCCTCTAAATTTGTACCCGATTCAGTCACACAAAACAAGACCTTCATAAATCTTCATGTATCTTCCATCATTTTATATGAAAGAATGGCCCTGATTCCCCGATCAAACACCCTCTGTGAGCCAAATGTCTCATGCTAACGTTAGAATGGTATAAGCATATTTACTACCAGTAAAAAAAAAAAATTCCTGGCTCATAGGAAACCAGTATGGGGGAAGGGTTATGGAAAGATACATGGACCACATTCAGATGAGCACAGATACGTCTGCAGACCCGTTTGCAGTGCCACACACAACACATGCAAGTGTATCCGGCACCGCTACCTTGCACTATGGTGAGGGGAGATTTGGCCCTGGGAGATTCCAGGGTCAAAAAAACCCATGCCAAAAAAAGCTGGACAGTACACTTGGCAGCACATGGTGTGCGTCCCACAAAACTGGAGCCTGGCCAGCTGGATGGGTCTCTTAAGACAAATATCCTCAGTTGTGAGGGATTGCCCATGGCATGGGTTTCTCTATCTCTGTTGACCCCCAGTGTTGTCTCCATTCAGTTACTGCCACTTATCTCTTTATTCCTCCTCCCCTGAGGAACCAATTTCCCACCCCACTCTACCTACCTCCCACCAAATGAATTCTGTCCATTGTTACTCAGGACAGGGATCCTGAGTAGCAATAGAGATATATCCTGCCATTGCTAGATTGTTCCTTTTCCCTAACACCCCCACCCCAAGTCCATTATTCACTCACAATCGGCTCTAGAAAACTCCATCTTCCTCATTCACACGGCCTTAGAGTTAGTAATCACCTTGCCACAACAGGGCCTTGCTCTCCTTCCACTTCCAACTCGTTCCCTTTGTGCTTTTCTGCAGCTTCACTTCCCGACTTTCTATCTTACTCTCTTCATTCCACCCCATTCTCCCTCTTAATTGCTCTTTCTCAATGCTTCCTCCCTGAGTTTCGTCCACTCCAGCTCTTTCCAACTGCTCCTTTCCCATTAATTTTGTTATTTCTTTTCTTTTCAGTAAGTTACCCCTACAAACAACCTTAATTCATAAATTAAATTCTCTGCTTGCTGCCCTGAGTATTAAATCAGTTATCAAATTCTATGTGCATAATTTCCAACTTTATCATTGCATTTAATTACAGCAATGTAAAAGCTATTCCCATGGTGTTACTTATTTAACATATTTTCCTCCCACCCTAAAAATACTATTTTCAGAGGAAGACTTCATAAAAGTTTAATAGCATTTATTCAAAGAAACTGCCATAATTTAAGCCATGAAAACTGGTAAATGTTTGTTCAGTTCTCAAGTAAATGTATTATACAGCTTGATAGCTGTCCCTAAATATTTTTCCTTAGCGATACCAGGCGGTTTACTGTTTTTCTTTCCCTGTAGCTAGTTATTTTTAAATGTTCCCATTTATTCTCTTCCTCTCATTTCCATCTCTGTCAACCACCTGCTTTCTTCTCCTCCAAATGCCAGACATTGTGTGACACAAAAGCAGGTGAGAAAAACTCCTGATTTCCTAGTTCACAAGCTATTATTCTGGTTCATTCATTGGTCTTAGGTATTCTCACACTTCTGCCCTCAACTGTAGTTTTATCCAATATATATATAGAAGAAGTAAACAGTGCTGGAGCTCAGGTGAGTACCCTTATCAATGGCCTACAGTCAGCAGAGGCTCCTGCTTCACTTCTCTCTGTGGTACAGTTAATCTGAGATTCTTCACAGTGGCACAGTTTCGGTAGGAAGGATGGATTGCACAGCAAGGTCATTAGGGCAGTCTTTTGGGAAATCCTGCAAGTAGAGGAGGGTACTGAATGAAGGTCTTCCACTTCCTGGGGGATGACACTAATTACAAGGCTATTAAATAAATTGGGGCTTCTTCTCTGGCCATATTTTAAAAGTAAATGACCACCACTACTGCATACGGCACTTTCTGCCAGAAGCTCTCTCGTATGGCTGTAAATGGTCTGGATGCTACCTAACTAAGGGGCCACCTTCTCCCTTATGCCCCACTGAGAACCTTGAAGTCAGCCAAGAGGGACCTCAACCACGTACCATCAATTGGCCAAGTCACCTGGGCAAAAACACATGGGAGGTTGTTCTCAGGAAATTCTTTTCAGCTCTGGAAGTCCCACCCTCTTGAGGCCAGTCAGAGTTTGAGCCTGGACACATTTTGGAAGCTCTATAAGTTTGGGGCAGGTATGTAACAAACAAAACTAAGCTGAGACATCGCTCGTGCAGTTTGTTTTATGTTGATACTCTAGCTGCTTTTTAAATTGTTTTATTGTCCTGTTCATTCACCCTGTTTTATAAGTTATTTTGTTCTCTTTGTTGTAAGCCACTCTGAAACTTTGCTGGGAAAGGTTACATATAAATCAAATAAATACTAATGTTTTACATGTACTGCAAGAAAAATCACTGGATCAAGGCCCTGAAGGGACTTCAGTAGAGAAACATCTGCAATCTGGATCCTGACAGGGCTTAGGTGTAAGCAAAGCACTGAGCTGTCCATCTCCAGCAAGGTCTCAGCCATTGTGAACAAGTGCAAAGGCATAACTCTATGCACCTGAGGAAACCCTAAGGACAAACACGGAGGCACTGCTAGAGGTAATACATAGGGTGACCATATGTGCTGAATTGGCCAGGACAGTCCTAGATTTTACAGGCTGCCCTGGAGTCCTGGCCAGTTGGTGTAAATTGAAGCAAAAGTTTTGGATTTACATGCTGCTGGCAGAGGCAAAGGCTGCTGCCATCCACAAAGCCATGCCCAGCTCCTGTTGAGCAGTGGCCGGAGGTGCGGTGAGGGTGGGCTGAGCTGGGCACTGCTCCTCTGCCAGGGTGCTTGCCCACTGCCAGCAGCCTCATGCCTTGCCTCTGAGGCCACTGTTGAGGCCCAGACCGCACATGGTGGCCCTGGGCAGCTGCCAACTATGTGTGGGGAGAGGGTTGGGCTTCTGTGCATGAGGGATGGAGTCCAGCTGCAGGCCTCCATGGTGTCCCACCCTGCCCTGCCATCAGCACTCCTGGGAGCTGCGGTGTGGAGTGTGTGTGTGGGGGAAGAGGCCAGGGGTGTGGGTGTGTGTTGCTCTGTGTGCACGCACATAGGGTCAGTGGGGTGTGTGCACACACTGGTACCCCTCCTCTCCTGGATTTCCTTAATAATAATATGGTCACCCTAGTTATATATTTCTCAGATTACCATACTTCCCTGAATCCAAGATGACTTGGAATGTAAGACAACCCCCTCAAAATGAAATTCTGTATGGAGAAAATTACAAATTTGTTACAAGTTTTCAAATATAGGACCTAGTTATTGAATCTATTTATCTTAAATGTGTACCCCACGCCCCTGTAGCAGGAGAAGCAGCAGCAGCAGGGAGGTAGGCAGTGGGGAGGCAGCAGGGGAGGTAGGCAGTCTAACCCCAGCCCCTTGCCACCCTTGCACCTTGGCCTCCACCCCACCCGTGCCTAGCCTCACCGCACCTTGCCCTCCCCACTTCCTTCCTGGTATCTGTCCCCTGCCCTCCCGCCCCTCTGCTGCTTGCCATCCCAGCACTTACCCTCTCCCTACAGTGCTTGGACCCCCTATCACCCGCCACCCCTCCCACTGCTGCAAGCTGCACGGCTGGGTACCCCTGTGTTGGTTCCCTTACCATTCCCTGGATCTGTGCTGGGTCTTCTGCTGCTCCCTGGCTCTGCACTGATTCCCTCACTGATATCATAGTTTCATAGTAGCTAGGGTTGGGAGGGACCTAAACAGATCATCTAGCCTGACCCCCTGACACAGAAAGGACAGGGTGGGGAAGAAAGGGGGAGGGGTTGCGCTGTATGTCAATGAGCAATATACGTCAACCCTAATCAAGACGGAATCCAAGGATGAGGAAGTAGAAGGATTGTGGGTTAGGCTACATGGGGGGCAAGGAGAAAGGGATTTGGTGGTAGGGGTCTGCTACAGACCCCCACATCAAGGGCAAGAAAGAGATTCGGGGCTCCTGAGGCAGCTCACGGAGACCATAAAAGCTAAAGAGGCGGTAGTCATGGGGGACCTAAACTACCCGGACATCTGGTGGGAGTCACAGACAGCAAAGTCCCACCGCTCACGCAGGCTTCTAACCTGTGTACAGGACCTCCACCTGACACAGGAGGTACACGGTCCCACTAGGGGGAATGCCATACTGGATCTGGTATTGGTAACGGGGGATGACATGGTAGGGGACCTCCAGATCGGTAGCCA
>NW_005842099.1:953865-957667 GCF_000455745.1 Alligator sinensis | reverse complement strand
TCCTGCTTATGCAGGGGGTCAGACTCGATGATCTATTGAGGTCCCTTCCGACCCTAACATCTATGAATCTATGAATCTATGACCCCAGATCTGTGGCAAGGGAATCTGTCCTGGGTCCTGCACTGCTCCCTGTTAAACCAGGGAGTAGTGATGAAGCCAAGGAGCAGTGCAGGATCCTTGATACTAGATTTTAAATGCTTCTAGATTCTTTGTTTTCCCCATCGCTTATGGAGGGAAAATCTCATCTTGGAATCAAGTAAATGTGGTGTAGACATCAGCTAGCATCCACAGTCTGGACCCAATCAGGCAGAATTTAAGCACCTAAGACCTACTTTATTTGGATGTCTTTTTTATTATCATTATTGTTTTTGCATCTGACCAGCAAGACTGAGATAATCAAGGATTTCAATCCAGCTTTCCTCAGACCCAGGGTTACAGCCTCAAAACTCACCCAATTTTCATCTTCAAGAACCAACTGTGTTTTATCGCCTCCCTTTTTATATGCCATTTGCCTTCTTGGGTTCTTATTGAACTTGCACCTTCACCAACCAGAATTCCCCTGATTTCCATAAGGCTTCTCCCTGGGCACACCAACAACTACCTGCATAGTATAAGTCACAAATTCTAGGTCATAGATTGCAAAATCTTGGGGCAGGGATCATAAGGGACCTCGGGTTGTCATCTAGTCTGACCCTCTGTCTGAGGCAAGATCATCCCTATCCAAATCATTCTATACAATCCATAATCTAAAATCTTAGTAAACATCAACCTTAACACAACACAACACTAGCCTAACAGGTAAAGCAGGTGAACCACAGTAAGCAATATCCTACTTTTATAAAAGGCTGTTAATATACACTCAAGAGATCCCAGGAAGAGGGACAAACCCCCAGCTGCAGAGGAAGGCAAAAAAACCCAGAGTCTATATCAGTCTGACCATGGGATAAAATTCCTTCCTGACCCCAAACATAGCAGTTGGTCTGACCAGAGGAGGAAGACTATCTAGCCAGGAACCTCTGGCTTTAACTCCCAGCAGGAGCACTGGCACATCCCAGCCAAAATACCCAGACTTGGCTGCAGCCAGCACCCAATGCCCCTGAGGAAGGCTTAAAAAACACCCTGACACGTAACAGAAAGTGGGTAAGAGAACAACAAGCAAAGCCCAGTAGCATGGGAAATAGCCATAGCTGAACATAAGCATAGCTACATCTAAATCATCCCTGGCCAGTGGCTGTCCAACCTTTTCTTGAACACCGTCAGAGATGGAGAGCTCACAGGATACCTAGGCACTCTGTTCCGTTGCCTCACTTTTCCACCAGTGAAGAAGTTTTTCTAGATATCCAATCTAAATCTACTTTGCTGCAACTTGAAGCCACTGGTCCATGCCCTACTCTCTGCAGTAAGAGAGAAAGGGTGGTTTTCCTCTTCCTAATGGCAGCCTTTCAAGTATTTGAATACTGTTCTCATGTCCCCTTAAGTGCCTTTTCTGCAAACTTAACATGCCTAGCTCCTTCAGCCTCTCCTCATATGACTTGCTTTTCAAGCCCTTTATCATCTTTGTCGCTTGACTCTGGACCTCTCTAACTTCTCCACATACTTTTAAAAATTGTGGAGCCCATAATGGTACACAATACTCAGGCCTAACTAGTACTGAGTAGAGAGATACTATCACCTCCCATGTCTTGCACCTAATGCTTCTATTGATGCATTTTGTGCAGCTGCATCACACTGAAGACTCATAATGAGTTTTTGATCCACCAAGACTCCCAAATCCTTCTCCATACTGTTGGCATCCAGCCAGGTATCAACCATTTTGTATTTGTGTTTTTCATTATTCTTCCCATATGTATTTGGGAAGAGGCTTTTGGGCGAGACCATTACTAATTTAGAAAAGACAGGGGCAGATATCTTAAATGTATTTAGCATTTTGAGCAATATTTGGCCCTTCTGTTTGTCTCAGGTCTATTTGTTTAATGCTCACTAACAGTCAT
Organism: Alligator sinensis; assembly: GCF_000455745.1. Taxonomy (NCBI): domain Eukaryota; kingdom Metazoa; phylum Chordata; order Crocodylia; family Alligatoridae; genus Alligator; species Alligator sinensis. Next base: position 955,676 of record NW_005842099.1, on the reverse strand, counting down.
GTGTTTTCTGAATGGAGCACATCATTTGCTTGAATGTTATGTGATGGCCAAAATGGTTTTACCTGAAGTTAGCATGCATCTTTGAGTGGTATAATGCAGGTTTTGCATTTTAAGCTGACGATAGAATATGAAGCCTTCTGAATAGCACAACTCCATCACAAGTACATTACCAGACTGAAAGGTGCTACAGGGCAATGTTAGCTCTGAGAGACTCCAGGCACTAAAATACATTTAATATAGGATTTGAGAAGTAACTGGGGTACCTTAGAAAACTGCTCTTTGATGTCTCTTTGGTCCCAGAAAAAATTATTTTCCTTGTTGTGAAATGTCAGTTGTACAAAATATTCAGAGCACTGTTCAGGTTCTCCTATCCCTCCACACAAGAACTTCAATGCCCTGGTTCTGAAACTGCTTTGGTTTTCTTGCCTCTGCTTCCCATTTCAGTGTTTTACATTCTGCATTTCAGGGCTATAGAAGACTGGATTGCAATTATTAAACAGAACAGAGATAATTTACAAAATGACAAGCTCTAGGGCAAGCAGCTTTTCAAAAAAGCAAGTGACATTTGCAGAATTAAACATCTTAAACCAAGAAATTATTTCAAACATTACTAAGTTTTTTTCTATTAGTTAGGGGGAAAATCTAGTGCTTCTCTATTGTAGAAGATTGAAGGATGGGGAATGATGTAATTAATCATTTTTATTTCAAATAAAATAGAAAATAGTTCCTTAATTATGTTTCAGGGAATAATTAGTAATTATAAATAATTATATCAGAAGCAGATACTTACAAAAATCTCCAGCAGTGCATAAACCCAGTAGGCTTAGCATTTACTGGTGCTATGGGAGATGTTCATTATTACAGTCAGACATTGGTATGATATACTATTATTAGCTTGAAAAGAGCTGCCTCTCACAATATATAATTACTCCCATCTTGAGTAGCTTTAGGCCATTGAAGCCAGCAAGTAGAACTTTTTGAAAGTTGGGCTTAATTTGATAATGCATAGGTGCCCCATTAAAGAGGTGTTTCCTGCTATAAGTTGAAGTGCTGCTTTGGACACTAATTAACCAAAGCATATGGAGGGGGAATGTTTCTGACAATGTCACCTGAATAACTCCCAGCACATCCTTTGCTGAATTGTCTCCTTACAAGATCAGCCTTCTCAATCTTACTGGATGTTAACATTGAATGTTCTCACTATTCATACACATTTTCTGCAAATTATTGTATTATTAGAGAAAAAATTAACCTCTAAGTGCTCCAGTTGTAATGCCTGGATGTGCTTTATTAGGCTTTCTGCCACAAAGTCTATCTGAGGCACACTCCACTAGCGTACTAATGTGGCTTATTGCTTAATTATGTCACAGCACTGGGACAGTATCTGGGTAGCAGAGTAGTGCACCATAAAAGAACTTCACTCAGCAGGGTGAAACTAATTGGGTAGAACTAGAAAATGAACAAGCCTGAGAGTGTAATATGATAACTTACGTGGTATTCCAAGACCCATATGCAATTGTTTAACCATTTGACCAGGAAGCATTTAGCTGCACTAACTTTTCCCCTTTCATCCTAACGTGTGGTCTACAAGGGAAGGTGCGTGAGAGAGGAGGAGAGAGTCTGTGGTAAAACAGATAAGTGTTAGGCCTCCTTGATACTGATTTTAGCACTGCCAATAACTGCACTCGACCTTGAGAAATAAACCTGTAAACAAAAATGGGACTTTGGCGTGGCAATGTGGAGTGTTCCCACATCTAACTTTTAGGCAGACAGTTCCAGGCCTGGATCCTTCAAACTCAAGTTAGGTGCCT
>NW_005842099.1:952204-953855 GCF_000455745.1 Alligator sinensis | reverse complement strand
CAGTAAATGGAGATAATTAGTCTCCTAGGATTGGGGTTCTCAATAGTTTGAATGCTAGATTGGGCAATACATAATCAGTGGGCTCACTGCTACTGTGCAGTAGTGTTGGAAATTACCTGTGTGCTGCCAGGACTGTTGTAGCAAGTACTAAATGACTGCACAGTAACAACTGCGCAATCAGGCTCACATACAGACCCACCCAGGTAGTAGGAAATGCTGGCAAGGGATGTGTGTCTGAAACCCATATGTCTCCCAGAGTTAGACACTGAAGTTAGGGCATAAAATGCATTAAAAAATTAATTAATTTCCAATTTACAGATAGGAAGCACAGAGAAGGTAGTTAAGTGACTTACCAAAGAACACATTAAACATGTTTGTCAGTGTCATCAAATTAGATCTTGGGCAGCAAAGGATTCAAAGACTGTTTACGCTAAGGCTAGATAGAGGCATTTGGGGAGGTTGGGCGGTGGGGGTTTAGATCATGTTAAAAACGGCCACCCAGTCTAACTTAGTTCATTCAGGCATGGACCTTACAGTAGTTAGGTTGCTTTAAGTGTGAACCGTACAGAAGTTCAGGACAGTTAGACCAGCCTAAAAATAGCCGACCAGATCTAAGTTAACTCTACCTCTGAGGTAGTCTAACTTAGATCAGGTTGGCCATTTCTTCAACCAATCTGTCCTGAATTTCTATACAGTTCCCAACACAGACCCAGAGCTGGAAAGCCCAGCTGCTGGTCCCAGCCCCAGCCCCAGCCCCAGCCCCAGCCCCAGCCCCAGGGCTGTGCTTTTCCTACCTTTTCCTACCTATTTTTAGGACCCAAACACCTCCCATCTCCCCTAGGCTCTCTCCCTGTGCAGACAAGCCAGCCCTTCCAACCCCAGGGTGGGTGGGTTGTTCATCTGGGGATGAGGGGGATGAGGGGGTTGGGATGATTAAAAATAGCTGCTGACCTCAGGGGTGGGGGAGAAAATGACCCATCTCCCTCAAGCCTACCCCCGTGGACCCTGCAAACCTGCCTGATCCCATCAAAGCCTCCTAGACCTCAGCAACCATCTCAATGAACCTGCCTTCTCCCTGACCCTCCACAAGGACCCCATCTGTCCCCTTAATCCCCAATCCTCCCTGTGGACCCTTCCTGCCCACCCAATTCCCCAAATCCACCCAGCTATGCCTCCCATCCCAATTTCAAGTGGCTATTTTTAACTCAAGCTAACCTCTGCAAATGTCTGTATGCACCCTAAATGAATAATATATGTTATAGACATTGAACATATCACCAAATAGATGAAGAATAGTTGACATGTCCTCAGTGTGATAAAAAATTGCCAAATATGTCATGTTTAACATACAAATATTTGAGAACAGTGATTGGCCCTCCCATTCATCCATCCCTTTCTTTCACTCTCTTGTGATTTGTTTCAGACTGATTGTTTGAAACCTGAACTGGGACTTTTGTCCCTAATTTGAAAAATTAGTCCCAAACTGGGTATCTGGGTAGCAGGATAGTGTTCCAGAAAAGAACGTGACTCAGCAATGTTGGACTAATTAGGTAGAACTATGAAGTGAACAAGTCTGAGACAACAATATGCTAACTTAAACATGGCTCCAAGCCCTGGGCAAAATTGTTGAACCATTTAGCTAGAAAGCATT
>NW_005842099.1:925161-952173 GCF_000455745.1 Alligator sinensis | reverse complement strand
TTCCTGCAGAGCTCAGGTTGCCTCCTGGGCTAGAGACAGACATTCAAAAAGCTGGAGCCTGAATTGATTCAAGCTTTGCAGGTCAGTCTAACCTGCTTAGGTTGAACCAGTTTGTAACAGGACAAATATTCTCTCTGGACTGAAGCAATGCAGGCACATGTCTGCAGTTGCTTAGGTCAGGAGCTTGGGGGCGCTAGAGCGTGGCCTCAGCTGCAGGGAAGCTATGCTGGGGGGGTATGGCCAGTCTGGGCTGAACTGATCAGAGAGGACTTTAATTCCCACCTCCCTTTCCCAGGGGCAGGGACCTGAGCTGGGTCTTCTGGGTGCTCCTCCCTTGCTGCTGCAGCAGGAGGGCACCATGGTCTCTGAGGCAGAGGAGGGCAGGGAAGAGGGTCAATCTCCCCTCTACCCCCACTGGCAGTCAAGTCTGCCTGTCATTGCCACTGTGCTCACTGTCTGCAGCAGAATAATCTCCCTGATGTCTCCTCCAGCAGATTGCAGAGGGAGGGGGAACAACCCCCATCCCTGCACCCATCCCTGCCCCATCCAAGGGCCCTGCAAACTGGCATCTGGCCATGCCCCTACCCCACCCCTGCAGTGAAAGGGGGCAGGGTCCTTGATGTGGGCAGCACCCCCTATCATAATGTTAGGAAGCCCTTTCCCGGGGGGGGGGGGCTACTGTGGGGTGGGCAGAGCTGTGGCAGGATGCTGTCAGTAGCACCAGGGCCAGAGGGAGCCAGAGCCCTGCAAGCCCCTTGCAATGCCACCATGCTCTGTAGCAGCTCTGCCCACCCCACAGCATGGCCCCCCACCAAGAACTAGCTTGCACTTGGGGAAACCATACCAGAGGCTGCTTCCCCTATCATGGTCACTCCCCTTTCACCACTCTAGCAGCTGGATGCAGGTGGGAATGGGGCCAGACGCCGCCAACAGGGCCCCTTATTCTGCTGCAGGGAGCAAGTGTGGCGGCGGCAGCAGACAGACCTGGCTGCTGGTGAAGGTAGAGGGAAGAATAACCCTCCTTCCTGCCTCCCTCTGGCTCATCTTCCCCATTGAGGCCCAGCCCCACCTGCCCAGCCCCACAAACCTCCAGGAAGGCCTCACCAGCAGTTGCCTTGCCCACACCAAACAAGTGTCCCACACACCGCAGGCTGGTGGGCATGGCCAGCTTAAGCAGTGCCAGGGCCAGGTGGGTACTGGTGGGGAGGGCCAGGCACACACCAGTGTCCTGGCACTCTGGGTGGGCTGGAGCTGGTGGAGCAGGTTGGCAAAGATGACCCAGGTCATCCTAAAGGCATCGACACACCGCTCATCATCCCAATCCTGTTGCATCAGAAACTGCTATCAGTCCCAACTGCTGCAGTGCACCCAGAGGCAGAGGGGCTGGAGGCCAAGGGGGATGATACTAACCCTGGTGGTGGCCTGCTGAAGCCTGTCATCAGCATTGCTGGTGGCAGCAGCTGCGTGGTGGCAGGGGCCCTGGGAGGGCACATGGCAGTCAGTCAGGTGGTCAATGCATGTGGGGGAGCCGGGCAGAGTGAGACGGCTGTGGGCCGGGTGACAGTGACTGTGGTGGGCCAGCAGGATGACTGAGGAAGCCAGCAGGATCAGGAGACCCTGTTCCTTGCAGCCATAGCTCAGGAATACAAAGTGGGTATGAACAGAGCTGCCACATGCTGTCTCTGTGTGTGCTAAGCTGCTCTGAGCACAGGAACTGGCTGCCCAGAGAGCACAGTGTGAGGCTGTGTTTTAAAGATGCCAACATTTGGCAGCTGGATCTGGCTTCAAACATGGATACTATGTGTTGCCAGCAGGGGCCAGAGGCTGGAGCTCCTCCCAGTGGCCACAGGGGCACATGACAGGGCTGGAGAGACCTGGCACTAAATATAGTTTCATAGTTTCTAGGGTCGGAAGGAACTTGAACAGATCATCAAGTCCAACCCCCTGCCCTGGGCAGGAACAAGTTCTGGGATCATAATACCCCAGCCAGACATCTATCCAACCTCCTCTTGAAGACCCCCAAGGTAGCAGAGAGCACCACCTCCCTTGGGAGCCCATTCCAGAGCCTGGCAGCCCTAACCATAAGGTAATGCCTCCTGATATCAAGCCTGAACCTGCTCTCAATCAATTTGTTCCCGTTAGTCTTTGTTATCCCAGGTGGTGCCTGGGGGAACGGAGCTTCACCTATTTTCCACTTGTCCCTTCTGGTGAGTTTATAGACAGCCACCAGATCCCCTCTCAGTCTTCTCTTGTGGAGTCTGAGTAGATTCAGGCCCTTTAATCTATCTTCATAGGGTCTGCCCTGCTGCCCCTTGACCATGTGAGTGGCCCTCCTCTGGACCCTCTCAATGCTAGCCACATCCCTCTTGAAGTGCAGCGCCCAGAACTAGACACAGTAATCCAACTGCGGCCTGACCAGCACCGCATAGAGGGGAAGGCTCACCTCCCTGGACCTGCTTGTGATGTATCTGTAGATGCTCGACAAGGTGCAGTTAGCCTTACTGACTGCTTCCTTGTATTGGCGGCTCATGTTCATCCTCAAGTCAACAATGGCTCTAAGATCCCTTTCAGCCATTGTGTTGTTAAGAAGGGTGTTCCCCAGCCTATAGGTATGTTGCAGGTTCCTTCTCCCTAGATGCAGCACCTTGCACTTGTCTGCATTGAATTCCACTTTATTCTCATCTGCCCACCTCTGTAACCTGTCTAGATCTAGCTGAATTCTGTCCATCCCCTCCAGTGTGCCCACCTTGCCCCACATCTTGGTGTCATCAGTGAATTTGGACAGTGTGCTTTCCACACACACCTCCAAGTCACTGATAAAGATGTTGAATAGCACAGGCCCGAGGACCGAGCCCTGGGGAACTCCATGGCCCACATCCCTCCAGCTTGAAAACGACCCACCCACACCACTCTCTGGGTGCAACCATTGAGTCAATTGGCCACACATCTGACTGTCTAGGCATCAATGCCACCGTTGCTTTTTTTTTTAATGAGAATGGGGTGAGAAACAGTGTCAAAGGTCTTCCTGAAGTCCAGGTAGATGACATCCACCTCAACACCCACATCCAAGAACTTTGTGATCTGGTCGTGAAAGGAAACACGTTTAGTCAGGCAGGATCTGCCCACATTGAACCCATGTGGGTTGCCCCTGAGCATTACCTTCCATGCCGGGCCCCCGCAGATGTGCTCCTTGATAATTTTCTCAAAGGTCTTCCTAAGGACCGAGGTGAGACTAACTGGCCTATAATTACATGGGTCCTCCTTTTGCCCCTTTTTGTAAATGGGGACCACACTGGCCCTTTTCCAGTCCTGGCCAGAGCACCACGAGTACTCATATAGCTGTGCTGGGGCCCTGATATGACCTCCGTAATTCCCTCAGTACCCTCGGATGAAGAGCATCTGGACCTGCTGATTTAAACACATCCAGCCCCTCCAAAAGTTCCCTAACTAGATCGTCCCTGACCCTAGGCATGGTGTCGTGTCCCCTGAGCCTGTCCATAATCCTAGTGGGGAAGTTGTCCCGGTCCCTGCTCAGAAATATGGAGGCAAAGAACTTGTTCAAGAGATCAGTTTTTTCCTTTGCTGCAATCACCAGATTGCCAAGCCTGTTCTGTTGGGGTCCCACATTAACTGGTGCCTTCTTCTTACTCCCTATGTATTTGAAAAAGGACTTTTTGTTATCTTTAATTCTGGTTTCCAGCCCTAGTTCCGTCTCTGCCTTGGCCTCCCTAACCACCTCCCTGCAATCATGAGCCACAGAGATGTAATCCTCCTTGGTGATAGCCCCTTGCTTCCACTGATTGAATGCCACCTTTTTTGCCCTCAGACCCTCTTGGATCTCTTTACTGAGCCAAGGGGCTTTTTAGCACTCTTGCCCCCTTTGGTTTGCATTGAGACTGACTCCCTCTGAGCTCAGGGGATCGCCTCCTTAAGGAACAACCACCCGTCCTGTACTCCCATCTCAATGAGGCTCCGAGTCCCCAATGGCTCTTTACTAATCTCCTTAGCTCTTGAAGTCAGTCCTCCTGAAGTCAAGGACTTTTGCCTTACTGCTTGCTTTCACCACCCTGTGCTGTATAGTAAATCCAGCAGATGATGGTCACTAATGCCTAGGTAGTCAAGCACCCACAGATCCCTCACTAGGTCATCATCTGTGGCAAGGACCAAGTCCAGCATAGTGCCAGGTTGCTGCACATGTAGACACCTACTCAAATTCACTTGCTGCACATTATCTTAATGCACAGTAAATCTAGTTGTGACTAAATGTACATGTAGACATACCCACTGTGCAGTAGTTTATGGCACAGTAAATCTAGGCTGGAGTAAATGCATGTGTGGACACATCCACTGTGTACTGTTTTGGGCTCCACATCTAATGGGGGATGTAGACAGGTTGCAAAGAGTCCAGCACAGAACAACAACAATTATTAGGGGTCTGGGAGGAAAGACTTACAAGGAAAGGCTAAAAAAGCTAGTCTGGAGAAGAGAAGACTGAGCAATTTGATAACAGTCTTCAAATACCTTAAGGACAGTTATAGAGAGGATCAAGATTGGCTTTTCTCTGTTGTTATATGAAACAGGACCGTAGGAGGAAATTTAGGTTGGAGATTAGGAGGAGCTTTCTGACTATGAGGGTAGTCAAGGCCTGGAACATGCTATCTGGAGAAACAGTGGAATCTCCATCCTTGGACTTTCAAGAATGGGTTGGACAGATACTTGGTTGAGATGGTTTAGTAAGAGATGATCCTGCCTTGAACAGGAGGCTGGACTAGATAACCTTGTAAGGTCTCTTTCAGCCCTATTTTCCTATGATCCCATAAAGACTAAAAATTACCTGGTCTTCACTTACCATGAAACAGTTCACCAAATAGAAAGGTGTGCTCTTAATGTGAAATGCAGCCTCAGAGTTACAGGTGCTTAGCACCTTTCACAGTTTTGGGCTCAATATTTTCCAACCCTGGTGGCTGCAAAGGCTCAACTGAAATAACAAGGGCCCTTTATGTTAGACTTGCTTATGTGCCACCACTGGCACAGGATGCAAGGGAGAGTTCCCACTTTTATATAGAAAATCACAGTTAGGGTCATGAGCCAATGAGCCAAAGGGAGGGAACAGGTAAAGAAACATCAACACTGCAGTACCATATACTCAGCACCTTAATTTCCCCCCTCACACTTCTGGATGTGTCCCCAAATAAGCCTTTAGTCCCAAATAAGCCTTTAGTCCCATGAGTGCTCAAACAGCAGCCTGCAGCTGCCCCCAAGTCTGAGTCCAGCTCCTTCAGTTCCCAGTCCTGGCTGACCGAGCCAGTGAGATCTCCAGCTCCACTGTGCACTCCTATGTGTAAGGATGACCAGACTCCACATGTGCACTTCTTTCTCTTCCCCTTTCTCCAGCCTCAAGCTTCCTCTTCCTTTTTCCTTTGCCGCTGGGGGTTTCTGGGAGCTGTTGTCCAAATTAAGAGTCAACACAGCTCTGTAGATTGCCCCCCTGGTTCCTCCTGCTGTTATACACATTACATTCACATTACACTTAATTTTAAAGATTTCAAAATTAAACAATCCAATTATACATTGCAGGTAGAATTTTTCAAAAGCATGCTTTTTCCAGTCTACTTTAAAATAAATCAAACAATGACACCACCTTGTTGTGACCAAAACCAATGAATGATTTTTCTTCAATTTAATAGATTCTGAATGTAGGATTTTGTTTATATTCTCTCTAAATTTTCCTTTGCTTAGTTTTATCCCGTGCATTGTAAAGGGACATCTTTCATATCACTCTAACAATCCCTTTTGTTCTTTGATATTTACTCTCAACTAATATCTGTGGCATGACTAGGGTTAGGGCAAAACTGTATTATCTGATACTAGTGGCATAACTAACTACGACATGACTGCACCAGTGACTTGGCAGCAACTAGAAGTTGCTGCTACCCCTGTGTATGGCAGCTGTCCTGGGTGCCCAGCTATATCATTACACCTCTGAGTAATACACACATAGATAACCAGCATTTGATTAGTTCTTTTAGTCTCTCTTCCATGTGAAGTCATCAGAGAAGTGCTATTTAATGCTGTTCTCCAAAAGAATTTTTTTCCAGTATAAATTTTTTTCTGATATTGAATTGACAAAAATCAACCTGTTTGCTTAGCATTACACACTTAGACACTAAAAAAGGGAGTTCCTGACCAAGCCACTCAAAACCGCATATGTTTTTGGCCATGTTGTATCCTATGTGATGCAGAATTCACTAACGTTCACTGTCCACTGCCAACCATTGTCACCATCATCCACTTTTGCTGTTGCTACTTTCCAAGTATTTCTATTCTGTTGCATTTTGATTTTTCACAGTGGCTTAATATGAATGCATTTAACACATGCATTTTTTTTCATTTCTGACTCATTTCATAACGTTCATTAATGCATAGGGTTTTATGTATGCCACTTAGGCATGATACTCCGTGTTAGGACACTATACACACTGGACACATTTACACAAGATGCTACATCACCATAGCAATGAGATACAGCAGTGCAGCTCATTGCTACATAGCGCTAGCGGGCACAAACCATGACATCACTGCTACTGCTCAGTAGCAAAGCTCATTGCTACTGCACAGTAGGGTCAGAAATGATCCATGCAGCACCAGGACTGTGCAATACCGGCAGTTACTGTGCAGTCAGGCACATGTGTAGATGCGCCCACTGGGTACAGTATTATAGAATCCTGACGAATGTACACTGATTTCAAGACTGGTAAAAAGATTATTCCCAAGCTTAAAGTCAAGCTTTACCTCCCACTGCAGAAGTTCAGTTGTTTGTTTCTTTTATCCCTAGCAGTTGGGTTACACAGCTTCTCTTGTTCAAAAGGAAAATAGGCTGGCAATTTATTTAATCCTTTATTTATTTATTTTCAAGGTGAAAGCTACAAGCCTCCTTTATACTTCTAGTTCTTTTAAATCAAAGCCCAAAGGCCCTCTCTGGAGTAGCTGTGAATGCCCACAGAAGAGTTTTCCATCCATCAGGATCTGGGGGAACGTCTGTTCACCAGAGCGCCCCAAGGGATGACAAGATCAAACGGTCACAAACTGCCATGACCAATTCAGACTGGACATAAGAAAGAACTTCTTCACTGTCTGAGCCCCCAAGCTTTGGAATAGACTGTCGCGGGAGGCGGTTCAAGCACCCACTTTGAACGCCTTCAAGACACATTTGGATGCTTATCTTGCTGGGATCCCATGATCCCTGCTGACTTCCTGCCCCTGGGGCAGGAGGCTGGAATTGATGTTCCTCTGGGGTCCCTTCCAGCCCAAATGTCTATGAAGTCTACATTGAGCACGTTGATATTACTGCAAAGCAAGAACATCTTTACTGGAAGTGGGAAGTCCTAGAAAGAGAGACTCAGAGAGCCCACAAAGTGGGAAAGACTGAAGCAAGACCAAAAGTATGGAGGGTGAGAAGAGAACCAAAACCTTCTGAGAAGTTTCCTCATTGCAGGATTTCCCTTCTGCTTATCAGTGTTTTCCTAAGTGCTCTGTACCAGTAGCCAGAGGAGAGGTGGATCATCTGATTGCAATGGTTAAAGAAAAAACAAGGACAGAAAGGAGTATTTGTTTGGAAATGTAAATAGTTCAGTGTATTCTTTCCTTAAGATGTAAATATCATTTGTAAAACTTGTTGTCCACAAGTTTTGAACTTAGAAAAGGACAGTAATGAACATCTTCAAAGCTGAACTACTAAATTAACTATGATATTAATGGGAACCATTTAATGCAGTTCAGCTCAGCTTTGATAGCCATTTTAATTGGATTGCTGCTGCACTGAACTGAAAATCTGCTGACAGCATCAAAAACCAGGGCTTGCAGCATGGAACCACATAAGATGCTGCTGGATCTCAAGTTGCATGTATAATTAATGAGACAGGTCTCTCAGCACACACCTCTTCTAGAAGTACAATTTTGACTCAGAGGTTGGACAAACACATAAAGATTCATTGTCAGTCTTGGGGCCTACAATCCATGTACAAGAGCCTTTCCTCTTGGGGCCTCTGTGGTGGAATTTCAAGGTTGGTGCAGCTTCTGGTATCTCTTCTTGATTATAGGACTACAGATACCCGGTCTATTGATTTAAATGTGAGCTATTTACCATTGAAGGACATGTGTAGACCAGAAGGTTAACCTTAATTTGAATAGAAAGGGGGAAATGGTTGCATTCAACAACAAGAGGTTCCAGTAGAATTAACATCCTGCCTGAAAGCCAGCATCCTAACCAGTTTGTCTGATCACATTCTTGTAACATTTCTCCTGATCTTCCTAGGTTGGGAACTAGGGAAGTTGGAGGTTAGAGACCAAGTAACTTTTGAGAAGAAAAAGGATGAAGAAGTCTTCTTTCTTTAGTATGTTACATGGGAGAGGTTATGAATTAGTGTTCATGCCTTTTTTTCTAGTAGTTCTAGTGAGCAACAGCAACACAAATTCAGTATGTGTAACAGGGGTACAGTTTGTAGCCATATTGGTCTACAGGCCTCGATGTTCTCTCTGGTGTCAAGTATGATGTTGAATTATGTTTCCTTCTGGATATGATGTTTCATATTTCAGAGGAGTCTGGAGTGATGGAAAATTCTCCTGGACAGGAAATTTTCTTGTGTTGAGGCAGCTTAAGCTCTGTGAACATGCAGATTTCACTGGAACAGTGGGTAGGAGCCAGGGTATCAGCTTTCAGGTTCAGGTGGTGAATTTGCTTCTTTCTTGTAAAATTATGAAGTTGTCATTTAAAAAATGGCTAAATTCAATATCTTCCATATTTCAGGGGTACAGTTTGTAGCCATAATGGTGTCTACAGGCAAAAGGAATCAGAATTCATGGCAGAAGTGATACCTTTTCTTAGACCATCTAGATATTTGCAAAAAATATATATTTATTTGCAAGCTTTCAGGGACAATCATCCTTTCCCAGGCATAGGAGAATGCAAAGACTGTAAAATTTCTCGTACGTGAAAATGAAAGTTTGTATTTCACAGGAGAGTTGAAGGTGTAGTAAGATCTCCTGGTTGGAATAGTTCCATTTTGTGCAAATTAGGCTCAGATAAAAGTTAGAACAGTCTGTTTACCTCAATGTTGTCTGGTGTCAAGTAGGATGTTAAATTATGTTTCCTTCTTTGTATATGTAACGTATCATTTGGGTTACTATTAGCCAGGACAAACTTTGCCTATATGTTCAAAAAATCCTCCTGAGTTTTACTCCCAAACTAGTCTGTCTGTCTGCTTGCAGAACCCAGGTGCTTAGTATAAATTGATCAATATCTGCTACTGCCACCCTGAAGTCACCCAAACAGGTGTTGAATATTTTGGCATCACTATGAGAATAGCAAGTGGCTGGCCTTTATTGTAAAACATACACAGTGGATGATTTCAGTAGCGTCCTTTAACACTGGAACCTATACATTTTTGTAATTGGGCACTACATAATTATTTTGCATCATATTTTTGCACTAGGATATAAATAACAATAATAATAAATTAATGCTTAAGAGTTTGCAATACTGTTGTTTTCAACTACCATTTTCTTTCAAATGATAGACCCTGTGTCAGTTTCTTGAACTCAAATGAAAAATGTGAGGAAGAGTAGCTAACTGACGTCTTCCAAAAGAATTTTCTTGTGCTTCATGCATCTTTTAGCTACATTTGTTGTTAGGCTCATTGTTATGGGGACCTTCTGCCCCCCACCAGTTGTATGAGTTGGCAAAAGCTCAGTTTGGGAAGCTCTTAGTACCCTACCATGCTGCTCTGAACTTTCATCCCCAAACACTTCTCCCTTCCCACCTCCAGTCATCGATACATAAGGAGTTATTTGGGTGGTTGAGAGTAAGGAAGTAACAATGGTGTGCGGGAAAGAAATGGGATAGAAAAATTATCTTGGTGGTTCACTTTCACCTAGAATATTGTGTATAGTTCTTGCCAATTGATTTCTTAAAAAGATGCAGCCAAAATCATTACCAAATGCTCTTGTTGACCAAAAAATTTCCATAAATGAAACTAATAATAAGCCAAAAAAAATAATCTAAGTTAAAAATTGTTCAAATGCACACACAAAAGGAAAATGCATCCATTTCAAATGCTGCAAAATGGAAAGGGTTTTAAAGTTTCTATCAAAACTCCTTTTTTCTGTAATTTGACCCACTCTTCTTTTGCTATCTTATGGAGAAGACAGGATTGAATTATATAAAATAATTAATGGAATAGAAATGGCCTGGAAATGTCTGTTAATCACGTCTTAAGTTACAAAAACAAAAAAAACACTATGAAATTGAAAGGCAATGAATTAAAACTAATGAAAATAAGTATTTTTCTACACAATGCATAATTATACTGTGAAACACAGTGTCATAAGGGGCAGGAGCTATTTAGGATTCATAAAAGGATTGTGCTTTAATCTAGACTGCTCAAGACTACCCAATTACAATTATAAGGGTTTATGTTAACCTCAGGAATTTTTTTAAGGATCTAAAGCCTCAGCCTTCAGGATGTAAATTGGTCTGCAGTGTAGGCGGGTAGGGAAGAATAAGGGTAGGAAGAGAGACTAAGATGAATTTATCCCTGTATGTAGGTCATTAATCTATAACTTCCCTGCCATTGCAGTAGTAGGGAATTGATAGTTCCTTCCATTTCCCTGATTTTCCCCCTGGCATGTTATAGAGAGTTGCTGGTGTTTTGGGTAATATGCCTTGTAGCTGTGAATGAGGATTTGAAGTGGAGAATTTTGGTATTCTTTAAGCTAAAAACTGCCTGAATTTGATGGCCCTAGAGGTCCCTTCAAGTCCCTTGCTAAGTTATATTATCCTGTAGCTGCCTACTGAGGGTAAATACTCCTTAAAGTAACTGGTTCTTACCATGTCAGATGCAGGATATTGAATGGGATAAACCACTGGCCCTGGACAACATGGTAGTTCCTATGTTCACCTAAGGAAAAAAAAATCCCTCCATGGTTTCTCAACATGATTACTGCCCATACAGCAAACAGCACTTCTTCCTCCTATTCCGAAGCTTCAGCTACTAGGGGTACCTCTATATGACACAATACATTGCTATGCAAAGATACCTGAGCTAAGTCTGAATGCTGAAAGCAGTACAGTTGCATTAGGTCAGCACTCATGCTGCACTAGTTAGCTCTCTTAAGCAGAAGAGTGCATCCCACGTTAGCCTGGCGAAAGAACCACGACAACGTGGTTGTACTGCTTCTGGCCCATGATCTGGCAATGCACCATGCTATGCAAGCATAGCCCAGTAATGTAACTTTGTGGGGAGGGTGAAGACAGAATGATTGCTGAGGAAGAGAGTGAAACTAGAGGAAGAGCTTGAACTACCTCGACATCTTCTAAAATGAGCGAATTTGCACTGGTTTTTCCAGTTTTCCTTGGAGAAAGCCTTCAAATTCTCCATTTATGTTTTTGGCTTTCTTCTCTCAGCTCTTCATGTCCTCCCTGCCTTGGCTTCACTGCCTTTAAGCCCATAGGTATGCAATTAATCATTTTTATTAACCTAAATACATACTTAGCCAAATACCACCTGAACTGCTGACAGGCTTTGGGTGCGTGAACACCAGCACTGCAATTCTAAGGATTATTTAGTTATACAGTCTTTTTTTTTTTCTTTTAAGGGAGACCCATCTTTCAGAACTACACCTTGTCCTGGGGGAGGGCTTGCTGGAGGAGACAAACAAGAATGACAGCACAAAGCATAAAGACTTAAATTATTTAGAATGAGACATGACAGGTCTGAAATAATCTGTCAGTTTCCTTTAAAGAAAGCAGACAGAGGATGATACAACCCCCAGGACGGCATACTTCAGAGCTAGGGCTCTGCTATTTGAAATGAAACTGTATCACAACTTAATTTCTTCTCCTCAATTTAAGTGATAGTCTTTACATACGAGAAGCATTTAAAATTGATATTTGAAGAAAAGAGTTCTGCTCTTCACATATTTTCTGGTTTTCCAGGAGGTGATTTACTTCCTTTCTCTGCATTGGCTGGAGAACTGTATGACTTGGAATATAGATAGTGATGAGGCAAATGATGGGGAGAGCAAACTTGACTAAAGTTGGCCATGCTAGTGAACAAAAGGGATAGCAGAATTTATTAGAAGCTGAAGAAATGGTGTTGAATACAAGGAAGGATAGACTAAGGGGCCCAAAAGAGAATGGGTGGGAAATAAGAGCAGATTTACTGGTTCCTGGAAGAAAATGGAGGCTGGGGAAAGAGATTTTACTCGGTCTTGTACTGATAGGATGAAAACAGCAGACAGACTTCATTGGATATTCTTGAGGAAGCCTGGTTATGAAAGGAGAATGCTAAAATTGGTGTGTCTTGACAGAGCTTCGGGGGACAGGAGCCGGGAGTGAGAAGTGGATGCTCAGGAATCAACCAGTAATCCTTGTCAGTGCTATTTGTGTCTCTAGATAGGACTTAACAATATCTTGACGGGGGCTGGACCCAATGATCTTATGAGGTCCCTTCCAGCCCTAATGTCTATGAAATCTTTTGTAAAGAAGAGGGACAATTCAGCAAATTAATAAAGATAACTTTGAAACTACCAGTGTCAGTGGTCACTTTGATGATGTTTCCTGCGTAAATCTAGGAGCAAAATGGACCAGGCAAAAGCATGTATCAATCAACATTCATTTCAAATATTTAGCTTAATTAGGTCAATTTTGGGTATTTGCAATAATTTAAGAAGTGTACCTGTCTGTAGCAAAGTATGATCTAATTGCATAACTAAGAACTTCTGTCAGGAGCTGAATACCTTTAGTGTAATCTGTGCGTATTCTATATAATTTGTGACATACTTTATTAGGGTTATTTTGTCACATTGACATAATGAGAGCAAGTTTTTAAAGCCCCACACTAGGACGTGTATATTTGCTACAAAACCTGCAAACCTATGCAAAATGTGATAAAATTGTAGGCTTTCCAGCAATTATGGTGAATTACGAGCATTTCAGATCTGGAAAATGAAATACAAGCTGCAGTATTATTGTACGATGTAACCCAGTTTATCAATGTTTTCCTTTGAAAAAGTTTCCCATATTGTTAAATGTAATGCCCAAGATTATAATCACATATATACATGTGATATAATTAAAATGTATTGATATACCTCCACACCTGTACCTTTATAATTAAAATGTATATCAATACATTGTCACAAGAAACTCAGGGGAAAGGAAGCATAGGCATTAAGTGAGCAGGTAATGTCAGCAATAATTGCAGACCACTTCCAAAATGTTTGTATAATTTCTGTTGGAGGCCAGTGTCTAACAGTAAGTGAATGCATGTTTATCAGGAGGTTTAGGAAGACATACATAGGCAAATACATGGATAGCTATCTGTGGCTATCTAACTGATGTAGATTTATTAAATAACTCATTTTCCACTGGGGTGATAATGTATTGGTTACCTAAGACATTTTTTAATGCAAATTTGCTGCAGAGGTCTTTTCAGCCTACTCCAACATCATATTCCTTTAATGTAAGTTGTCTGTGATAAAGCCAATGTCCTACATTTGTACTTTAAAACATTAAGCACATGAAATGCTCTCAGAGCAGCTGAGGAACTGTAATCCTGCTTTAAATCCTTGCCCTTCATTTGTCTTTTATTGCTCCTGATAGGATGCTCACTCCAGTGGGCAGAGTCCTGGTGTGAAGCTTCTTCACTGACAACATTTCCTCTACAGCCTCAGTGAGAAAGAAGTCAAATCATTATACTGGGTCAATGGCAGCATAATAGAGAAGCAGCAACTGGGGTCTGGAATCGTGGTCATGCTACGCCTCTGTTTTCAAAAGGACAAAGAAGAGAAGTCTGACTGAGAGAATTGTCTGTTCTTCACATGCTATTGGTAGCAAACAGGGCAAAATAAATTCAAGAAAACATTTATAGCCAAGGTTATCCATCCGTTGGTCTCAGGATAAAGCTTGCAAAGAATTTTGTAGATATCACAGGAAGAATAAACTGCTGCCCCAATGTATTTATATAGCACTTTGCCTTTGAGCATCTCACAGCATTCTACAAGTATTGCTCAAGCCTCATGATACCACTAAAGAAGTAGAAATTTTTATTCCAATATTAAAAATGGGTAACCTGAGGAAGAGGGATGTCTTGCCCAAGGTCATAAAGTGAGTTACTTGACTGGGTTAGAAACTGATCTCTAGAGTCCAGGCTTAAGTTTCCTCACCTAAATATTACAAGCACTGTTTCTCAAGAAGAGCAACTGAATTTTAAATGTTCCAAAGCTTTCCTGGATAAAATGTGCTTAAATAACTAACAAAAAAGTGGGTAGAATAGTACAGAGGCACTTTGTGAAATTGGGAGACACTTCCCAGAGAATTCATTTTGTTTCTGTTTTAAATGAGTGGGGAACATCAGGAAAATAAAAACAAACCAAAAGTATTGTTTAGTATTTTTGTTATTTGGCAAATATCATATCTAGGGAAATGTGAATGACCTGAAACACTACATAGTTCTATCCAAGACAAACCTACTTTGGCTTTTACCAGACAACTGATTAGAGCTTGCTGCTCTAATTTGGAAATCTCTGCATTCTTTTCTAATTTTCATTTTTTTTCAAGTTAGCTGATGAAATAAAAAGTAGACTTTTCAATACCTGCTTGAGGTTTTGATTTTTCAGATGATCAGTTTCTTTTTTTCCTTTTTCCAGTTACAACCCCTGCCCCTGCTCCCTTCCTGAAAAAGAATTTAAAAGTAGATATGAGAGACTGGAGGACAGAAAGTCCAAAGGGGGACTGAAACATTAAAACTAATAAAAAACCCCAAGATCTCAATAACAGAGATTTTTTCAAAGGGTGCAATCAAGAGCAAAAAGGCCAGTACACGTTTCCATGAAAAAATAGACAAAATGTGCTCAATCTTATATTAAAATATAAGAACAAATGTTTCAAAGGAGTTACGCATTAATCTATTCTTGAATCACTTCTATAAACAGACCTGTATCCATCTAATGCAATAACAAAACCAAAATGTAAAAGCAAGAAAAATACCACTTCAGTCATTCTTACCATGCAGTCTCCCCATAAAAGGCTGATTCCTTTAGACCATTTACACAATGAAAAAACTCTTGCTATGTCCAATCCATTAATGAAGTATTGACAGCCATAAAGTGGGAATATTTCTTTTTCAATTTTAAGCATAAGTCCTCATACTGCAAAGCTTAAACCCTGTGCTGAAACTTTATGAAATGTGAGCAGTTTTACTCTAGTCAACAAGTTTCTCAAAGCACTGGCGGTGATTCACCACATCACTAAACTGCTGTAATGGGGTAATGAATCAAGTCCAGTATTTGTAAAAGCCTTTGAGAAGTCTGTTGGCAGGACATCACATCCAGGATGTAATTTGTGCCCTCCTCTGAACATTTAAAGTATTATGGTTGTAAACACAAAGCATAACTTTCTGTTGGTTTTAGGAGGACATAAACCTGTGCTCAGTTATACTACTTGTGCTATTGTAAAGAAATGGGTACAAGCACACTGTAAAATCTTTTAGTTTATTGCAAAGGCAGCCCCCTAACTCAGGAATAATGAGCTCTGCTTCTCGCTTCACAGGCCACTGTCAACACAGACGTAGTTTTTATTTTTAATTCCTTGTGGTAATGTATCTGAGCACAATACTGAAGTTAAGACAAGTGAAGGGAGGTGCTTGCTTCAACCTCTATCTTCCAGTTATACCGGAGTGCAATTCTTAGCAAAGAGCAGTAAGCAAGTTAGGCAAGTTTCAAATGTGTTAAGGTGAGCCGTAAAATCTGTACAGCAACTGTATCTTACAAAGTTAATTCCATCACTTAAAATGGAGAACTACAAAGGGAAAAAACACCTACCAACATTGCCATTTTAGAACATGGCTTGCCTAGAATCACATTTAACCTCCAGTAAGGAGCTTATCACTAATAGCAAATAGAAGAAACAGAATCCCCACGTACGCTCTAGGGCAAACAGGTTAATTAAAAAGGGAAAAGGTGAAAACATCAACTCCTCCTTGCAGAAATCTGCAGCCAAGGCTCTGTAAACTAATGCACTGTGTTTTAATTGTTTCAAGAGTTGTAGTTAGTCTGGAAATGTAGTGAACAGCAAGACTTTCTGAACAAAGAATATTCTCGAGCTATACAGGGTAAAAAGAAAGTCAGAATTAAAGTAATTGAGCAACTATCTGTCCCTGGATATGAAGGAGCACAAACAGAAGGTCTTTGCCACAGCTGCATCAGGGAATGAGTGCCACTGCAGGCACTTGTATATGAGAATTTACTTGGTTTAAGGCTTTTTATTTGATTATTATTTTAATTTTATTCCTAGCCTAGGATGTGGCAAAGAGGGGCTTGCGGGGATGCTGAGACCATGAGGAACTTGACGTGGGAATCAAAAACTAATGACAATGAAATAAGCGGTATGGGAGCAATGGGGACAGAGATCTCAATGGCATTCTTTTTGCAGAGAACTCCAGTAAAATGCAATCACTTTCTAGGGGACAGAGAGATACCTATAGGGTTTGGAACATTATAATTCCTGCTGTAGTATAAATCATCTTTCCTCTTAGTTCAGACTCTTTTTCTTTCAAACTCAGAAGAAAAAAACAGATCTGTTTTTTTCTTTTTTTAAGTCTACTTGCTCTAAAGCTCTGTACGCCTCTTTCCTTAGGTGTGCATTAGGTTCCTCTATAGCTAATAATTCCTCTATAATAGGTAGGTGATAAATGGAGAAGGTGAAGCCTAACTTGGGAATTATACCTAAATAGAAATCAAGGAAAGTGCATATTTCCTCTCCTTTATTTATGCCCTTACCAATAGTACATAGCCTCAGATGGCCAATGTCAGGCAATAACCTTGAGGTAAGTTGAGCCCAATTTTCCTCTCTTTTACACCATTTTACATCGGTGTAACTTTGTCAATGTCAATTAATCTAGCCCCGTTTTCTTCTAATCTATCTAGTCTGATGAGAAAAGGAAGCCCAACTTCTCATGATGTCTTCTTGAAGTTTTCTGCCAGAATGTCTTCCACAAGTAAGGCAAAATGGGGATTTGCCCAACACCTTAATTTTTCAAGTCTGTGGTAAGCCAGAAAAGGATGCATGAAATTGTTTTGTGAGTTGAGTTTCTAGTCCAAAAAGACTTGCATTCCTTTGGTAAGGGCACAAGAGTCCACACAAGCTTTTCTTAAGCAATATGTTGTTTGATAAGGGATCTCATCAACTACCTTTCCTAACTGACTTGAAGTGCTTGAATAGATTTGGCACTTCATCAGGTGTACTGTATTTGTGGAGCATCCTGAGAAAATCATCCTGAAGCTCCCAACATGTGTACCAAATCTCCTCAATCTTCTTTGCAAATATTACTTATTACTATCAACACTGCTTACATAGCACCAAAATAACATGGGTGTTTGATAGGTAAATAAAAGTGGTTTTGGAAAAGTCTCTCCCACGATGCTGTTACAATTTGATGAGTGATGATGAAAAAACTATTTTGCAAATGTATAGTATCACAGAACATGAGGGCTGGAAGGGACCTGAGGAGGTCATCTAGCCCAACCCCCTGCTCAAGGAAAAACCATCCCCAACTAGATCATTCCATCCAAGGCTTTGTCTAGCCGGACCTTACAAGCTTCCAAGGATGGAGATTCCACCACCTCTCTAAGTAAACTGTTCCAGTGCTTTACCACCCTCCTAGTGAGAGAGCTTGTCCTAATATCCAATGTAAACTTCCCTGGCTGCAACTTGAGACTATTGCTCCTTGGTCTGTTATCTGCCCCCACTGAGAACAGTCTAGTTCCAGCCTCTTTGGAACCACCGTCCAGGAAGTTAAAGTCAATTAAATCCCCCTCAGTCTTCTCTTCTGGTGGCTAAATAAACCCAGTTCCCTCAGCCTCTCCTTATAAAGCATGTGCCCAATCCCCTCTCCTTTTTTATTGCTCTCCAGTGGACTCCCTCCAACTTGACCACATCCTTTCTATAGTTGTGGGCTCAACATTGGACACAGTACTCCAGTTGTGGCCTCACCAGTGCAGAATAGAGAAAAATAATTACTTCCCTTGATCTGCTGGCAATGCTCCTACTAATGCAGCCCAGTATGCCATTAGCCTTCTTGGCAACAAAGGTGCACTGCTGCCTCCTATTCAGCTTATTGTACACTGTAATCCCCAGGTCCTTTTCTGCAGAGCTGCTGCTTAGGCAGTTAGTCCCCAGGCTGCAACAGTGCATGGGACTCTTCCATCCTAAGTACAGGATTTTGCACTTGTCCTTGTTGAATCTCATGAGATTTATTTTGGCCCAGTCCTCCAATTTGTCTAGGTCACTCTGAATCCTAGCTCTACCATCCGGTTTATCTACTACTCCCTCCAGCTTGCTGTCATCTGGGAAACTTGCTGAGGGTGCAGGCCATCCTATCTTCCAAATCATTAATGAAGATATTGAACAAAATTTGCCCCAGGACTGACCCCTGGGGCACTCCACTTGATACCGGCTGCCAGCTAGACACCAAGCCATTGAATACTACCCATTGAGTCCGACAATCCAGCCAGCTTTTTACCCACCTTACAGTCCATTCATCCAAACCCTGTACTTCCTCAGCTTGCTTGCAAGAATGTTGTAGGAGACAGTATCAAAAGTCTTGCTACAGTCAAGGTATAGTATGTTCACTGCTTTCTCCAAATCTACAGAGCCAGTTATCTCATCATGGAAGGCAATCAGGTTGGTCAGGCCTGACTTACTCTTGGTGAATCCATGTTGACTGTTCCTTATCGCCTTCCCCTCTGAATGCTTAGAAATGGATTCTTTGAGGACCTACTCCATGATTTTTCTGGGAACTGAGGTGAGGCTGACTGGTCTGCAGTTCTCTGGATCCTCCTTCTTTTCTTTCTTAAAGGTGAGCACTATATTTGCCCTTTTACAATATCTGGGACCTCCCCCAATTTCCATGAGTTTTCAAAGATAATGGCCAGAAGTTCTGCAATCACATTAGCCAACTCCCTCAGGACCCTCAGATGCATTTTATATATCCAGCTTGTCTAAATAGTGTCTAACCTGTTGTTTTGCACCAAGGCCTGCTCACTTTCTCCCCAAACTATGCTGCCCGATGCAGCAGTCTGGGAGCTGACCTGGCCTGTGAAGATCAAGGTAAAAAAGGCAATGAATATTCAGACTTTTCCTCATCACCTGTCACTAGGTTGCCTCACCCATTCAGTAAGGAACCCACACTTTCCCTTACCTTCCTATTGTTAGTAACTTACTTGTAGAAACCCTTCTTGTTACCCTGCATATCCCTTGCTACCTTCAGCTCCAGTTGCACTTTGGCCTTCATGACTTCATCCCTGCATGCTCAAGCAATATTCTTATACTCCTCCCTAATTTTTTGTCCAAGCATCCACTTCTTTTAAGCTTCCTTTTTGTGTTTAAGCTCACTGCAGAGTTCTCTGCTAAGCCAAGCTGGTTGCTGCCACATTTGCTAGTCTTCTTGCACATCAGGATGGTTTGTTCCTGCACCCTCAGTAAGGTTTCTTTCAAATACAACCAGTTCTCCTGGACTCCTTTCCCCCTCAGACTGCCCTCCCAGGGGCTCTTGCCTATCAGGTCCTTAAGGAAGTCAAAGTCTGCTTTTCTGAAGTCCAGGTTCCATATTCTGCTGCTCTCCTTTCTTCCTTCTCTCAGGATCCTGAACTCAATCAACCTGTGCTCATTGCTGCCCACCTGGCCATCCACTACTGCATCCCCCACCAGTTCTTCCCTGTTTGTGAGCAAGGTGAAGAAGAACATGGCCCCTAGTTGGTCTCTCCAGTACTTGCACCAGGATGTTGTTTCCGAAGCTCTCCAAAACTTCCTGGATTGCCTGCACACTGCTGTATTATCATCCCAGCAGATGTCAGGGCAATTGAATTCCCCCACAAGAACCAGGGCCTGTGATCAGGAAACTTCTGCTAGTTGTCCAAAGAAAGTCTCATCTACCTCATCCTCCCAGTCTGACAGAAACTCACTACAACATCACCCTTGTTGCTCCCCCCTCTGACCTTAACCCAGAGACTTTCAACAGGCCTATCTCCATTTTCATGCTGGAGCTCTGAGTAATCAATCATACAACTCTTTCACATACAGCGCAACTCCTCCTGCTCTTCACCCCGGCTGTCCTTCCTGAACAGTTTATACCCATCCATGACAGTGCTCCAGTCACACAGTCACGCAAGCTGTCCCAAGTCTGTGTTACTCCAATCACGTCATAGTGCCATGACTGTGCAAGGACTTCCAATTCTTCCTACTTGTTTCCCGTACATTTCCGTACAGACATCTGAGGTAACTAGCTGATTGACCTACTTTCTCAGGAATAATAAGGCCTCCCCTGCTGCCAATCCCTGATTCTTCTTTCTTCAGGTACCCTGCTTCCCCACTTATCTCAGGGCTTTATTCTCCATCCCCTGGCAAACTTAAATTAAGCCCTTCTCCCTAGGTTTTCAAGCAAGTCTACAAAGATGTTCTTCCTCCTCTTTAGGAGGTGGATCCCATCTCTTCCAAGAGAGACTTCTTGAAACAACATCATATGGTCAAATAAGCCAAATCCCTCCTGGAGACACCCCCTGTGCAGCCATGCATTGATCTGCAGGATGCTTCCACTCCTGCCAGAGCCCTTCCCCTTGACTGGAAGGATTGAGGAGAACATGATCTGTGCCTCTGTTCCCTTCACCCTTGTACCCAGAGCCCTGTAATCACACTTGATCTGCTCAGGGTCACCCCTGGCGGTATCATTGGTACTCACACGGATGAGCAACATGGGGTAGTAGTCAGAGGGTTGGACAAGTCTCGGTAATCTTTCGATCACATCTTGGATCTCGGATCTAAGCAAGCAGCAGACCTTCTGGGACGACAGGTCTGGCAGGCAATTGGATTCCTCTGTCCCCTGCAGAAGGGAGTCTCCAACATCCACCACCTATTGCTTCCTCTTCATGGCAGTGATCTCGATCCTCCGCACCTTGGGGATTCCTGGCCTGGCCTCTTCCACCAATGGAATGTGCTCTTCCTCCTGTGTTGTTAGAGCTCTTTATCTGTTTTCCAGGCAAGCCACTGCACATGGGGGTGAATACTTCTTCTTGCTGCCAGAAGATACAAGCTTCCAGCTTCCACCTTCCTGGGAATCAATACCCTCTTCCTTTTCTAGCACCACCACTGGAAACCCTTCCTACATAGTCCTAGAGGTCTCCTCCAGCATGGAATAAAGGAAGTTCTTGTGGCAGAGGATGCTTTGGAGCCTTGCTACCTCTTCCTGTTGTTCTCTTGCTTTCTCTCTGAGGGACGCCACCAGAAGGCACCGCTCACATTGCAGGCACTCCCACAACCTGGTTGACAGGGGAAGGAATCTGCAAGCCACCGTCTGCAGAGAACCAAACCAGGATCTGGGTAGAAACCTCAACTGTGTGTGGTCCTGCCTGGACAGACACCTCACAGGTGGAAGCAGAGCAAGAGCTGGAAGTGGCAGTGGCTCTGGTATTGCAACATCCACCAGCCATGTCTCTGGGTCTTCTAATCTGCTGCCTCTCACTTTGTGCCTCTCTTTCCAAGCAGACCTTCCCTAGCACACTCATCCATAGCTGGCCCTACTAAACTCTTCTGTAGCTGGCCTGTTTTCTGTTCCTTGATGTGAAGGGTTCCCTTTTTCCTGCAACCTCTTTCCTCTCACAAAGCTTACAGTGAAGGAATGTGAAAGAGAGTTTCCAAACAAACTCCCCCTCACTCTGGACTCTAATTAAACAAGGGGCTTAAGTCTTGGTCTAGCTGCTGAGCTTTAGCTGCTAAAATAAAACTATGTTGTTAGTTCTAATTACATATATAAAAAAGAAACTTACCTTTCAGGCTCTTTTTCAAAGAGAGGAGTGGTAAACTGGCCTATTTGCTTCTCTCTATTGCCTGCTCCTCTGGTCACTTGCCTCCTTATATACCTCTCCTGGGCCTGTACTGGATCTGCCCCTCTGTTATGGCCCTTTGTCACACCCAGGTAGCAATCAATCCACTTAGCTGCTCAGAGCAGACACCCAAGCACACAGACCCACCAAACAGCCCTCAGCAAGCTAAGCACACAGGCAACCCTAGCTCAGTTACCTTCCCAGAGCAGGATCTGGTACCACATTTCTCTTCCTTTTCCTCCTCTTGCTCCCACCCAGCTGCTTGTAAACTGTCCTGTTTGCTTCTCCCTGTTCACCCTGTATATGCTAAGCTATTTGGATATATTTCCATAGGTGGCCTAAACAGATTTATATTTGCAAAGTTCTTGTTTATCCTAGTGCAACTATCTGATGCAGTTTAGCTTCACACATGTGTACTAGTATTCATTTTCCATACTCCTTCCCTTGCCCCAGAGGAGCAACTACATAGGATTTTGCAGGGCTGGTGTATAGCTACTTCCTTCCAGATGTGTCCTATTTTCTCTTGGTTCTTGAGAGCTCTTGGTTTAGCTAGGGGATAAATAAAGAAAACAGGACCTATCTACAGGTTTTTTAATCATGGGTGCTTTTTGTGTTGTGCTTTATAATTCTCAATGCTAAGTTTTTCAAACATTTGCAGACTTGTCCCATTGCTGGCCACTCCCTGCGCCATGCCCCGTGACCATGCAGCATGGTCCCCCGAGCGCTACATGCCACACCCCGGGGTCACTGTCCATACCATGTGGCCACAGCCAGCAAACACTCCCCACACCCCCATGTCCTCATGCCACACCCCTGATGCAGCCATGGACCACACACTCCCACACCTTGTGCCATACCCCAGAGCTACTCCCTGTGCCATGCGGGCACAGCCTCCAGCTGCTCTCCACACCATGGCCACTCCCCGAGCTGTGCCCCACAGTTGTGTGCCACACATCCCCGCACGCTCTGCACCACACCCCAGAGCCATTCCTCACACCACGTGGCTACAGCCAGCGGGTGCTCCCCCTGCTGTGGCTGCTCCCCATGCCATGGCACACACCACCCCACCCACACTCTGAGCCACACCCTGGGGCTACTCCCCATACCATGCAGCCAGTGAGTGCTCCCTGCACCATGGCTGATCCCTGTGGCCGTGCACCCCACCATGCAGCCATGCGCCATGCCCCCCCAGCACATAGAGCAGTGGGGAGGGGGAGTGGAGAGGGGCTGGACCCAGAGTGGTAAGAGGAGTGGGACGCTACCCAGAGCAGTGGCAGGGTTAGGAGGAGCAGGGCAGGACCCAGAGCGGCGGTGGGAGGGGGGCATGGGACTGGACCCAGAATCGTGGTGGGTAGGGTGCAGGGCTGGACGCAGGTCTCCGGCCCAGCTCCATGCCCTCTCCCCATCATTCATGATGGGCATTTTACTAGTCAATTAATAAGTTACAGTTTTTTAATAATTTTCTTAAAAAAGGAAAATGCACACATTTTTGTATTGTTTTTTCCTTCAATTTACCTGGCATTTGAAGCTAATTTGGTTAATAGATTTCTTTTTCTTCTGTTGATTTTGATTACAGATTTCCATCATGAGGTTTTTTCCCCCTGAAATATCATTGGAAGAATCAAGTAATAAAGATACATTTTATCCTGTAAAACACACGTCTTTAGACTGCTTGGGCTAAATTTTCAGTAGTTGCCTTGTAAGAGATTTGACTCAACATTGTGCCATTTTTATTGTCTTGTTTACCCATTCAACCTCAGGATCTGTAATGGGCTGCATAGGAGTAAACAAATGGTAGAATTGAACCACATGCCCAAATATATGTTTAGGTGTCTAACTTTAGTCACCAAATTTGGAAGTGTGAGTATAACTGGTTAATTTAAACAAAGGAGCTTTACTTCATAATATGTATGCCTACTACCAACCTGACCGTGCTGTATATTGTACCCTGCCCCCTACATTTTGCTTAATCTCCGTGGATTGTACTTTAAAAAACCAAGCCCACCAATTATAAATCAGCTAATAATATGAATCTGATCCTGAAGGCTTTATGTAGTCAAACTGGTCCTTTGAATCAGTGGTAGATTTGTTTGAGTGATACCCATGAATCTGGTCCCTGCAGATTTTACTGGGATCTTGCTTAGTGTAGTGCAATGATTTTCAATCAATCAACAAAATAATGTAGAGTTCAATACAATTGAAGCAACTTTTGCATATGTCAAATATATGTGCATCTTTGTATGTAAATGTGTATTTCTTCCCTCCCCCCCAACACCTATTACATTTTTTTGGTTTGTTTTTAGTCTCTTAACTTAGTCTCATAAGAGAAAAACTATGAATTAGGGCAAAATCTAGCTTGGTGCCTTAGGGACTTCCAACTTAGGTTTTGGCATACCTAAAAATGAGGTGTCAGCTTTATAGATTCATAGCTGTAGGGTTGGAAGGAACCTTGTAAATCATCAAGTCCGACCCCCTGCCCTGGGCAGGAGAGAAAACCAGGCTTAAATGACCCCAGCCAGGTAGATGTCAAGCCTCCTCTTAAAGACCCCCAGTGTAGGAGCCATCACCTCTTCTCTTGGAAGTTGGTTCCAGATCCTAGCCGCCCTGACTGTGAAGTAGTGCCTTCGGATGTCTAGTCTATACCTACTCTTTAACAACTTGTGGCCATTATTCCTTGTTACCCCAGGGAGTGCTAGGGGGAACAGGGTCTCTCCCAAACCCTGCTGGTCCCCCCTAGTGAATTTATAGATGGCCACCAAGTCCCCCCTCAGCCTTCTCTTGTGAAAGCTGAACAGGTTAAGGTCCCATAGCCTCTCTTCATAGGGTCTGCCCTGTTGTCCCCGGATCATGCGGGTGGCCCTCCTCTGGACCCGCTCAATGCTGTCCACATCCCTTCTGAAGTGCGGCGCCCAGAACTGAACACAGTACTCCAGCTATGGCCTGACCAGTGTCACATAGAGGGGAAGGATCACCTCCTTGGCCCTGCTTGAGATGCATCTGTGGATGCATGACAAGGTACGGTTAGCCCTACTGATCGTGACCTTGCATTGTTGGCCCATGTTCATCTTGGAGTCAATAATGACTCCAAGATCTCTTTCTGCCACCATGCTCTCGAGAAGGGAGTTTCCCAGCTTATAAGTGTGCTGCTGGTTCCTACCGCCCAAGTGCAGCACCCTGCACTTGTCACTATTGAAACCCATCCTATTTTCATTAGCCCACCCCTATAACCTGTCCAGGTCCTGCTGTAATCTGTCCTTCCCTACTAGCGTTCCCACTTCACCCCAAATCTTGGTATCAACAGCAAATTTAAACAGGCTGCTTTTTACCTTGTTGTCCAAGTCACTAATAAAGAAATTGAACAGTGTGGGCCCAAGGACCAAGCCCTGGGAGACTCCACTGTCCACTTCCCTCCAGGTCGAAAAAGACCCATCCATCACTACCCTCTGAGTACGATCCTTCAGCCAATTTGCAATCCATCTGACTGTGTAGACATCAATGCCACAGTCACTTAGTTTTTTAATGAGGATGGGGTGGTCGACAGTGTCAAAGGCCTTGCTGAAGTCTAGAAAGACTACATCCACCACGACACCTGTATCCAATGCTTTTGTGACCTGATCGTAGAAGGCAATCAGGTTGGTCTGAAAGGACCTGCCCTTAATGAAACTGTGCTGGTTGCCCTTGAGTATCATCCCTGCTGCTGGCCCATCACAGATCTGCTCTTTGATGATCTTCTCAAAGAGTTTCCCCAGGATTGAAGTAAGACTAATGGGCCTATAGTTACTCAGGTAATCCCTCTTCCCTTTTTTGAAGATGGGGACCACGTTGGCTTTCTTCCAGTCATCTGACACCTGGCCAGAGCACCACGAGTGCTTGTAAAGCTGTGCCAGGGGCCCCTCAATAACCCCTGCCAATTCCCTCAACACCCTGCGGTGGAGAATGTCTGGACCTCCTGATTTTAACACATCCAGGCCCTCCAGAAGCTCTCTAACCTGGTCCTCCCTGACCTTAGGCCTGGCGGTGTTTCTCCTGAGTCCATCTGGAATCTTGGCTGGGGAGTCCCGGTCCCTGCACAAGAAAATGGAGGTGAAGAATTTGTGGGAAATGGTAGGTACTTCCAAAGGGTGTGTCAGAGACACCAGACACTAAGCAGGGAGATTCCTGGATGTAGCCTATGGAAAACATTGAGCAAAGGGGTACATCTGAATTCCCAACCCTTTCTGAGATTTGGGCACCTTATTCAGGGCTACACACAAAGCACTTCAATCCCCATGAGATCCCAAGTATAGAGTACTCTCTGGAGGGTAGATGCCTAACAGCAAAGGACTCGGGTGGAAGAGGGTAGTATTGGTGCTGCCCTTTGTTTACAGAGTAGGACTAGGGAACCAGTCTTAACAAGTACACAGTTATTTAAAAAGTCCACTCCTTTTTAGGCCATCTTTTTGGCCATGTCTGCTGTGCTTTGTACTGAGCTCAGTGCAGTTGATACATATTAGGAATGACCTGAGTGCACCTACTTCACTGGGTTCTTCTGTTGGTGATGTTTATCTTGTATTCATTTGGTGCTTCCATGCACATCATATCAAATATTTGTTTAAAACTCCAAAATGTGGGCACCAAATAAATTTAACTCCATAATGTATTTTGTGGCTTCTGAAGAATTTTGGATCACTTTTTGTGAGTGCCTAAATTCTACTTAAGTCCCAATTAGATATCTTATCTGGCCTTTAATCTCTCTTTCAATAGTCTAGGAAGGGTCTCATCTTTCCCCCCACCCCCAATGAAGTACAAAATGGAACTCTCCCAAACAAAACACTTACTTTTTTTCCCCCTTTGAAATGGACACATCTAATGTTGGATACCAGCAAAGCTTCAAAGAAAGAATTAACTTTGGTCTTCTTAGTCTGTAGCATATTTTGCTTTTTACAGGCTGTGTGCCTGCCTCCGCTCGATCAGGCGCTCTCAGGCTGCTCTAGCCCGAGTGGCTGTTCTCACTGGCCACGGGCTCACGAAAGGGCCCCGGGAGGTGCCTCGGGTGGGGACGGGAGGCCCCCTAACCTCGCCCGCCACGACTTGGAATGT
>NW_005842099.1:921536-922927 GCF_000455745.1 Alligator sinensis | reverse complement strand
AGCACCACCGGCTTATCCTCGCTAGGGTCTTGTCCCGTCCAAGGTGCCCTCCCATGGGGCTCGCGTGTGCTAACCGCCAAATGGTTTGGCGGAATCAGGTAGGTACCACTAATTGGGAACCTAAGGCCTCCCCCCGCCGCTCCCCCTGCATGCGGTAAAGGAGGTAGTTCCTTACCTTGAAGTAGGGAGGTCCTCCTGGCGGCGGTGCTGGGACATCTTGGGGTCCCTGGGCGTGCTCCTGCAGACCCTGGATCTCTGGGTCTTCTGCCTGGGCCTCCCGAAACTGTAGGCAGCTGGTGAAGTTGTTGAGGTCTAGCTCGCTTGCCTCGTCCTCCGATCCTTCCCCCTCCTGCGTTTCGCCCAGCGAACGAAGTCTTGGATCTTTCTGCGGGCTACTTCAGTGTCCCTTACCCTGTTCAAGACATCGTACACGGGCACCCAGTCTCGCCCTAATAACATCTCACACGCTAATTGCGGTACGACCGCAACTAGGAGTTCTCCTTGATGTTCCATCACCCTGAGATGAACCCACTGGCACTCAACTAGTCGGGACTCCCCATGGAGGCAAGCTATCCTCACGGGGCGGGCCCCCAGCCATCCCTGAGGCCCTACTAGATCCGCCCTCACTAGGGACTGGGCACACCCTGAATTCAGGGTCGCTTGCACTGGGTGACCCTCCACCCAGGCCTTCACGACTGGGCGACTCCAGGCCGCATTCTCCTCCCCAATCACGTAGCTACAATCCATTGGTTCGCCTGATTCCGGACCCCTCCATTTCTCAGCCGAGGTTCTTGACTTGTCGGTAGGGATCCAGCGCTCCACCGCTTGGTTAGGGCATTCCCTAGAAAAATGGCCATTACGCCCGCACCGGAAGCACACAGATTCCCTGGTAGCCCCCCAACTCGGCAACCTCCAGCGCTCTGGCTCTTTGGGGCTCCCCGGGGAGTACCCTGGGCTCCGTTTCTCTCGAGGGTAGCTGACCTCCGAGACCGTGAACACCTCCGCCAGCTTTAGGGCTTCATCGCAGGTGCGTGGGGAGTGTTGCTGGACCCAACGTTGTGCCCACTCTTCCAGGTCGTTCTGGAACTGTTCGAGCACAATTTGATCTGCCAGGACCTCTCGGTTCTGTCCGGCTGGGCTCACCCACTTATCTAGCAGGTCCCTCCGTAGTTGTAACAAAACTCTGGGCTGTTTCTCCTCAGACCCCTTTTTGGCCCAGAACAGGCGACGGTAGTGCTCCGGGTTTATCTCCAGCCTGTATAGTATGGCTTGTTTTGCTAGCTCGTAGTCCCAGGCATCCTCTCTCTCGAGGGCCCGATAAGCGGACTGGGCTTTCCCGACGACCAGGGCCCCCAACTGGCTCACCCAATAGCTCGGGTCGAGCCCCCGCA
>NW_005842099.1:898822-920335 GCF_000455745.1 Alligator sinensis | reverse complement strand
GCCCCCCCCCCCCCCCCCCCTCCGCTCTCCCCCCGGCCGCTCTCACGGCAGCCGCTGCAGTCAGCGCCGCTGCCTCGGTTGACCCCGTCGGGCCAGATGCATGTGCCCTGCTGGCACGGGTCCCGCTCTCGGGGTTCCCTGCAGGCTTCCTCCGCCTCCTCCCTGGCCCTGCTTCTGGGGCCGCCTTTTATCTCAGCCGGGTGGCGTTTCCCACCGGCGTCGCCCGGCCCCAGCTGGATATAAGCGCGGCTCACAAACCGCGCTGGCGTGCGTGTCCCTACTCGCTCTGGCCTCTGTGTGGGGTAAGTAGGTGGTTACTCCCCCCCTGGTCCGGCCCCGGGGTACCCTTCTAACCCCCACGTCCCTGGGACAGGCTGGAAGTTCAAAGAAATTCCATATCAGTGCACAAACTTGTTCTTTTAACAGGTTTGTGGCTTGATTCATTCCTGATTTCTGCCAGTCAGAACCTTGACTAACAGGCTACCAAAAGCATAATGTCTTGCAGCTGGGGTTTTCAGTTATATAAATTAGTTGCAAACCCTTTCTGCCAAGAGCTCCTGGAGTTGGCCAAAAGAGTTGAGGAAACAGGAAGAATTGGCCAGAGTGAGAAGGGGGAGCCAGAGCATATAACAGTCATGTTCATTCCATATTCACAACCCCAGAAAGCTTCCAACAGCAGGGCTCCTGCAGAAAGCAGCACAGCAATAAAAGCCATCATCTCCCTAGGTGTGCCTGAACATAAAGACTGTTTGCTTTTCAGTCTCATGACAGGTGCCTCTTGCTAGTGTTAGATAGATCATCATTTAATCACTCATTTAATCAATTTACCAATACAGTGTCTGCCAAAAGCTTCACATATATTAGAAAATATGCAGTGAATAATTCTTGCCTATCATTCAGTCGGGAATTTAGTACATGTATTTCAAATCTGAGGTTTTCTGGGTGGCTTTAACAGGACACATAGTTCAAATGGTCTGCTTCTTGCTCGCTGATTGTGATTGAACAAGAAAAAATGTCGCAATCAAATTTCTGAGGCAAACATGCTCATTTAGCAATTCAGAATAAAGCTTTGTGCAAACATTCACTTAAAATTTGCAGCTTCCAAGAACAATCCTAATTAGTAAGCTTGTTACATAGAGTATTTATAATGTAAGACAAAAGGGGTAAGAATGTGGTCAACATTAATTTGTTTAAGTTAGTAAATGCAGATTTATGCAATTGTATAGTCACTCAGCTGTAGTTCTAACCTGCCTAATATTTACTTGCTTTGAGTACACAGTAGCCAGACATAATCTGGCAACTCTGTTGAAAGCTACAGCATGAAAAATCTGAAGCACTGCTTTCCACTTGGCACTTTATTTTGAGGTCCAGGCAGGCACTCTGATGTCTGCTTCAGTAATTTCCTGTCATCAGGTGCACTGAATAAGCCAGCTGTTCACAATACATTAGTCTCTTGCTTAGTTAGGTTTTCTTTTAGAAGAAATGGGAGATGCAGTTATCAAACAGAAACCATTAAGCAAGATGGACCCTGTCTGTAGATCATCCCTGGAGAGGTCTGTAGATCATCCCTGGAGACAGCGTGTCTTTTTCAATGGATACATTTCCCTGTCTGTATTTATGCATCTGGTTTAATATGATTTTTTGCAGCTTCATGCCATTTAGAACAAGAACAAGAGGTAACAGGAACAGCAAAGGACTAGTTAAAAATTTCAATACCTATTAGTTCAGGTGGAGCTTGAACAGTTATTAAACTATGATTTATCTCAATAGAAGCAAAAATATCAGCCCCACAAAGGTGGATAGAGAAAGGTCTTCAATACATTGTTTAAATATGTTAAGGATAAGACAGTTACTGTGGTGAAAAGTGAATCCATCAATCCTACCACTTCATTTCTCAATATTTTAAAAGTCACTATGGAATCCTATATTGATGGCAATAACCTGCCAGATCATCATGTGATTTACAAGGTGCACTGAACTACATCACAAACAATATCAGGTATAAATCGCATTCAAAAGTACAGGGCTTTTTAGTGGCTTTTTAATTTGCACTTTGTCAACATTGTTGCAGAAGCAAAATAAGTAGAGTCAGCCCATCTTTAAATTGGTCTTCAGTCTTCCATCAATCCAAAGAAGTGGAAAGTAATAGAAGAGCAAAACAGTAAGGTAAGTATCAATCAGAAAAAATGAGGATTATGTACTAGCCAATGTCTTGAACAACATTTTGGAAAAAAGAAAGGAAGTTTAAAGTAGAATTCTGACTAATGTCCAGACCCAGTAATTCTCAACTGGAATATGTCACATGAACTCCGTGTGGCAACTACTGCTACGGACATTTACACCTAGAGTGGACTAAAGAATACATGGCAGAGGAGACTCCTGTATTGGCCTGGGTTGGGATTTGGGTTATATCAAAAACCTATTGACTTCAAGAAGAGATTAATAAAGATGCCAAGGCATCACTAGTATAGTGGTGAGATCCCTAGCTCTATCACTGATTAGATAAGCAGAGGCCAACCTTTTAGGCAGGCATGACACAAATTAAGTGCCATGCCTTCCCTGAGTGCCACTCTGATTCCCTTCCCCTAACCCAGAGGTAGGCAAAATATGGCCCGCAGGCCAGATCCACCCCACCAACTAATTGGATCTGGCCCATGGGTGGGTGCCACCAATTGATTGTATCCAGTCCATGGCTGCCCCTGCAGTGCTCCACATGGGGCTTCCACGCAGGTGAGGCCACATGGTGCTCTAGTTTGCACCTGGTGAACAGTCCCGGCCCTGACCAGTGTGCATAGCGTCTCGGTGGGGCTGCCTTGGCTCTCCCCACCTTCAGCAGCTCCTCCTCCTTTTCCTGTCCCTGATATGCTGATCTTGGCAGTAGGTAGGGTGCTGGGCAGTGGGGAAGCTGGAGCCAGGTGGCTTCTGCATCAGTGCCCAGGGCTTCAGCTGCTGGCCGCCTTCGACCCACTCCACCCACCCAGCACAATGAGTAGCCATATGTTGGTAGCTGAGTGGGTGAAAGGGAGCCAGGTTGTGAAGCTGTGTACAGTAGCCAAGGCCAGGGCCAGGGCTGATGCTGGGATGGGTGCAGATGGGAGTGCAACCAGGCAGGAGCAGGTGGAGCTTGACTTCATGCAGGGCCGGATTAACCATAAGGCAAAGTAAGCACGTGCCTAATGGCACTGATGTACCAGGGGCAGCAGCCACTGCCACCACCCACCGGCTTCCCTGCCGCACAGAAGGGCGCCGCTGCCCTCGCCCCACCCTGGCCCTTATAAAAATTTTTAGTATATGATTTGTTTTTTATCTATAATTTGTTAAAATGGTATCTTCTGATAGATTTTATGTGTGCATAGCTTTATAGATTGCGAGGCTGGAAGGGACCTCAGAAGATCATTTGATCCAGCCCCCGGCACCAGGCATGAAAGATAATTGGGGTCAGGTGACCCCAGCAAGGTGACCGTCCAGTCTCCTCTTAAAGATTTCCAGTGTAGGTGATTGGACCACGTCTGGAGGGAACTTATTCCACAGTCTAGACACCCTAGCTGTAAAGACGTTTTCCTGATGTTGAGCCTAAAACAGTCTTCCAGGAGTTTATGGCCAGTACTCCCAGTTTTCCCCAAGGGTGCCCCGGTGAACAGTTGTTCACCGAGCCCTTGATATACGCCCCTGATGTAGTGGTAAGCTGCTATCAAGTCCCCTCTCAGCCTTCTCTTTTTCAGGCTGAAGAGTCCCAAGTCCCTCAGCCTTTCCTCATCTGGCTTGTCATGCAAGTCTCTGATCATACAAGTGGTCATTCTCTGAACTTTCTTGAGCTTTACCACATCTTTGTTGGAGTGCGGCACCCAGTACTGGATGCAGTACTCCAGCTGTGGTCTCACCAATGCCAAGTAGAGTGGAAGAATCACTTCCCTAGTTTTGCTGGAGATGCATCGATTGATGCATGCCAGGGTATTCTTTGCTCTGTTGGCTACAGCATCGTACTGCCAATTCATATTCATACTGCAGTTTATTATTACCCCCAGGTCCCTTTCATTCATGGTACTGGTCAATTAGGCATTGCTAAGCCTGGAGGTGTGTAGGGGTTTTTTTGTCCCCAGGAGGAGCACTTTACATTTCTCAATGTTGAACTTCATTCGATTCTGATTTGCCCAACTTGCTAGCCTGTCTAGGTCTGCCTGTATCTGCAGCTTATTGTCAAGCGTCGCCTGTATCTGCAGCTTATCTTCAAGCGTGACCACGCTTCCCCATAACTTGGTGTCACCCGCAAACTTGGCCAGTGAGCTCTTTGCCCCCACATCCAAATTGTTGATAAAGATGATTTCTAGACAGCTCACAAAAACTCCTTAAATGGCTCTCCAGCTGAAATAATTGCCCACCCCTGCCCTAACCAATCTGCTACTCTGCTTTCTGCTCACTGCACTATCTGCTTCCATACTGCCAGCCCTCTCCTCAATTTGCCACATGCCACACACAGAGGCTGCCCATGCCACTTGTGCTGCATGTTGGTCACCACTGGATTAGATCACAACCAACTTGGCGATACAGAAATGGGGTTTGGAACTTTGTAATATCTATCAAGTCTCACCGTCTTTCTCACTCCCTCTCATTTTCTCTCCTCTTCAGCAGCTGCTAGAATGCAAGGTTTTTAAAAATGTTAGGACAAAGTGGTCATTGAGGTGCTTATCTGTGATGAGCAACTCACTGAAGCTTTTATTGAAAGTAATATGCTATAAGTTAAACAGATAGATGTATTGCTTTCAGTATCCAGAAATTACCACAAGCTGCCCAGTTTCTATATACACTTTAATTAATAAAAAAGATATTAAAAAATCCCAATGATGACTAGTAATCAAATGTCAGGTCAGGTCTACTGTTATGAGTAAGGGAGTCACATAGCTCTATAGCGCCATACATCAAGGAATAAATGGTAATTTTTATTTTAATGCTGTAGTTGTGACTCCTCTATTGACTGAGTCTCCTATAGAGAATCAAAGTGACCAGGTTTAATATTCACTTTGGTTTAGATTTAATTCCATCTATCATATTTATATTTAACATTCAAATCAGACAATCTAGTCATTTTTAGGAGTGGTCTTTTTTTCTTTCATTGATGTGTGAGGATATAGCCATGGGCCTGAACTTTAATGAGTGAACATTATCATTTACTTATTCATCAATCTTGGAGTCTCTCTCCCCCCTCTCCCCCACCCTTTTTTGCTACTTAAAATGTATAAAGACCTAATTTGACTTTTCCTTTTACTTGTCTGGTGCAGATACTGAGGCTATGGGAGAACTGACAATGAGAGAAAGAAACTTTCATTTCTAGTTCGCTGCCTCAAATCAAGACAGGTTACTTGGACAAAGTTCTGGATTCACAAAAGAACTTGGACACTGCAACACTGAGCTCTGCTGTGCTTAGTGTTTAGGTGCCCTGCCACCTTGTAGGACCCATCAATACCTACCCCAAACCTTCTCTTTTTTAAAAACTTATAGGATGGAACAGACTATTCCCACATTATTTTTTTCATTCACAAAATAGATCTAACTTCCAACACGCCAGTTTTAGTATATTGATTCAGTCCTATTTTGTTCTTGTTTCTTAAGCACCATACTAACAGTTTTTTTGTCACATCAGTAACTATATTTACTTTGGAACAGTTCAGCCTTTCTCTTTTTTGAAGCTCTTGTATCAGCTTTCATTATTTCAGGTTATTGAAACATTTTATGAACCTCCATCCACTTACAACTGGAATAAATGTCCTTAGTTATTACAAGAGTATTTCACTCTGACAGTGTAAAAAAATCAGTGTAAGACAACCATCCTCAACTGTGAGGAATTGCCGAAGAAGAAGTAAAAAAATGTTGAAGTGATGGGGGTTGGTGTGCAAAGCAGGTTTTAGGTTCCTCAAGTAGCTGTTATGAGTGTGTGCTCTGAGTATTGCATTTTGACTACCTAGGAACCTGCTTTCTGCAGATGCAGCTGTTATTTTTGTGAGGCAGTGATATAGCCTATTACAGAAAGAGATTGTTCTTTCTCAGTTTGTTGTTTCCCTCTACCTAAAGTAAATGCAGTGCAGACTCAAACTACGTGCTTGATCTCTCTTTGTATGGGAAATCTTATCAAGGGGAAAACAGTTGAGGGAAGACGATAATAGCCAATTATATTCACCCAGGCGTGGAAGCAGATCCTTGCAGTGTCAAGTGGTGATAGGAAGGGGAAGAATGCTGCTGAACCTTGCTCAGAAACAATTAGGTGAGATAAGCAACTGCAGAAGCAGCCAAAGCTGGGACTTGGCTCTGGACATTCCTCCAGATCTGTGCAGGGAAAGCCCACCCACTCTTGAAGAAAGCTAGCTTGTGGTTTCTTCCTTGACACTTTTTACCAACCACATGGGCTCTGGGTGAATTATATGCTCTCTGAGCAAAAATCCAACTCTAAAATCCTTGTCTGTGAAACCAAAGAAACCAGAATACAGCAAATATTTGAACTAAGGGTTGGACTGTAGGAACCATTGACCTAAGCACAAGCTGGTCCAATGATAGCAAAGAAGGACTAAATAAATTGTATTTAAGTGGATGCTTGGGATAACTGACTGATGCAAGTTTGGAGGCATAGAATCACGGAATCATAAAACAGTAGGGCTGAAAGCAACTTCAGCTGGTCAGCTAGCCCAGCCCCCTGCTCAAGGGGGTTTAGATCATACCTATCTAATCCATTCTAGACAATGTTTGTCTACCGTATTCTTAAAGACTTTGCGAACAACCGGAAGCCTTAGAGGAGAAATTATTTATTCAAGGGGAGATAATCAGTGTGATGGAGATATGGCAACATCCGCATTTCTTATTCTAGTGAAACAGATTTTTTTTTTCATTTTATAAATGCTAAAGCTTTACACGACAATGCATTGTAGAGCCTCATTCCACAAAGGACAATCTCGGTTTCAACAGCTTAGAAGGTATACACTGAAAATCCGACTTTTATCAATTAAAGATATTGAGAAGGGTAAGAAAAGATTCCCATTGAACTCCGCTGTGGGAAATGATGAAAGTTCTGAGGAGGAGGATAATAGCATGTGTACCTGTGCCTGAAAAAAGGTATAGGCTGAACAAAAAGAATGGAGTTAAACAAAGTTAGGAAAGGAGATAAAATATAGGCGGCAAGGAAATGCTGAGAAAATTTGATTCTGCTTGAAAAGAAATGAATCAGTTATTGAGTAGCCAAATAAAGAAACAGGCAACTCAGAATTATGAAACAAAAGATACTAAGAATATAGTAGCATATCTGGTTGAAAGCAAGTTTTCCAGTAGAGAAAAAAAAACAGGCAGATAAAACAGTGATAAAAGGTAAAATGGTTGGTAGAAATCACACAAGTATACAAAGCCTTGCTTAGATCATTGTATGCAGGATAAAAAAATGTACTTAAAGACTTGCTAAAAGATCTGCTCTGCTCTGTTCTGTGAACAACCCAAACAACTTCCTCCCCACCCCAAAAAAAGCTGTACTGTGGCAATGGTACCAGATATGGAAACTGCTTTAAGTCCTTAAGAATGGCATAGAATGGAGGGAACAAAGCATAATTAATGGCCAGGTTCAGAAGTTACACTTATTGTGCAGTAGGCACACAGAAAATGCTATACAGCTGTAACTGAACAGATGGCCAGGGCACAAATAGTACAGTAAAAATGGCAGATCCTGCACTAAGGGCTCCTATACCTGTGCGCAGAGCCTGGTCTGATGTGCTGGAAATCTAGTGTATCAGAGCAGACTTGATTAATCAAGTCTGCTGGAGCATGGAAAATGACGTGCTCCAGCAGCCTTCTGCATCACACATATCAACATTGCCGCACATCTCTGTGCTGAAAAAATGGTGGCGGTGCACTTTGAAATAAAACACGTTTAATGAGATTTAGTTAACAATACCCCCTGCCATTTTTTCAGTGCAGGGACACATGGCAACACTGATGCATGTGATGCACGTGCACTTTTAATTAGCACGGCTCGCTAATTAAAGTGCCCAGAGCCACATCACACAGCATGTGTAAAAATGCCCTATGATAACCTTGGATAGATGTGATATCAGAGTTCAGCACTGTAGGTTAGAGTGCCATAATGAACATCTGTAGTGCATCCCACTGTGAGTCAGGGTAGGTCTCATTCTGCTGGCAACCCATGGTGCTTTGCAGCACTTTGCTCACCTCCATTCCCAGGGCAGCACTCTCGCCTCAGCCAGAGCTCAACTCCTTTGCCCAAGTACCAGGCTGGCTCTGCCTCTGGACTGTTACTGACAATCAGTGAAACCTCTGTCCCCAGGTCCACCTGCATCCTCCCTCTGGGTATGATAGATCCATCCATACAAAGAAAACTACTTATTGCTCAATTTCTCTTGTTGCATATTGTCATGGGTGCTGAATGTGGGTCTGCTGCTATTTTGCTTCTGCTCGCAGTCAACCTGTCTTAAGAACTGATTCAACTACACAGATTTCTGGCAATGGGCAAATTCCCTAACGGAAGTAAAAATCTGCTTGAACATGCCCAAAATCTACATCAGCACACCTATGCATACTACTATGTAGCATCACTGTTTTCTGCCTTGTCTGGGGAAACTGAATGCATGTGTAAAATGTAGATCGTGAGAAGCACTTACACTGCCTGTGCTCAATACAGGGTGCAGGACCAGAAACCCATGAAAAAGTTCACAGACATGAAGTTCCAGAAACCTTGGACGCATTCAGTGGTCCATAAAGAAGCAGAAAATGTTTCTCTCTTCTCATGTCTTAAAGCCAGTATCTAATAATCCTGGTCACTCGAGTAATGGTTTGGAACAATGTGCACATGATAGAAAACTGATTCAGACAGTCTGTTGCAGAGTTTAAGGTATGCTGCTGGATGTCCCATAGATACATACTTAGGGCAACTAGCTGTTTTTGTCAACCTCCCACATTGTTTGCTTTATTAGTTACCGTTGTTTAGCTGTCACTTTTATGGCTATGTGAATAATAATATCCAATGTTCTTGATAACTTTAATGTAGTGTTATCTTCCTAGAGCAACCCCCAATAAACAAATAAAACTCTTTGGGACACAGCATCTACGATGTTCCCTTTAGGAAAATCATCACTTTCTGTAACAGGAGGAGAGGGAACTCTTTACCTGACTTTCCAGTCCAATGCCTGCAAAAGAAGCAGTGATTTGATTTTCCCTGCTGACCCCGGTATATTCCCTAATATCGGTACAGAACTGAACCCAGTAGATTTCCTGAAATCTGTGTAGAATTTTGGAAGATACCAGACAAACAGGGTCACTCTCCTGAAGTCCTAGTAAGTGGAGGCAGGTTGTCCCATTTGCTGACTCATGCCTTAGAAAGGATGACTTTGCATCACCAGGTACTTGGTACTTGTGTCTGTATTCCTCCAATTCTTATTCAATTGTCTAATTAGCTGGAGTCCTAATATTACCAACCAACTGAAAGTATTGTGTGTTTGCAGGACAGGCAGTGGAGCCATGATCCCCCAGGCCAGGACAATACACTGTTTACCAAGAAACTAGCAAATTGCCTGCCAAGAATGACAGGGGAAGGGGGGCTGGCGGGAATGGAGCCCTGTGTCCGGCCTTGCACCCCTCCTCTGTCCCCACCCTGCCATTCGGGTCCGATCCCACTCCCCCTCCCTCCCTGCCTCCAGTTCAGGTCCAACCCCGCTATGACAGAATGACAGAGGGGCTCCTGCTTTTCCTCAGCTGGCCCCACCGCTTTTAAAGTGCTCTACCCATTTTTTTAATTTTTATTTTTTGCCTCTGTAGAGGTGGGGTGGAGGGAACTGCTGTACCGGGGGCTGCAGAAGGAGGCAGCACCAGTGGAGGGGCTCCCATTTTAACTCAGCAGGCCCCACCCCCAGTCTCCCAGCCCATGCAGCCCATTGGCACATGAGCAGTTGGGCAAAAGCGTTATGGACAGACAGACAGACAGACTATGCTTTTTATTATATTAGAATTGTTCAAAGGTTTTAAAAAGTATTGAATGTTTGCACTCAAGGCAATTACACTTCCAAGTGTGTGTTTCCTGAAGTGGTCCGATGGATAGCACAGTGAACTTTGGGGGATAGGGGAAGGTTTAAGTCTGTCACACAGTCCTTCAGTCACATGCAAGTTTTTTAAATGTAGTAATACTTCAATCTGAAAGTGGGGTCATTTTTCCTTGATTTCAAGTGGAACAGGATTGGGTCTTTGTACTGTACTTTTATTCTATAAGGTACCCCTCTAGTCTGCCTTTGTTTTGTCTCCTGGCAATGTATTAGAGAAATT
This sequence comes from Alligator sinensis, assembly GCF_000455745.1. Taxonomy (NCBI): domain Eukaryota; kingdom Metazoa; phylum Chordata; order Crocodylia; family Alligatoridae; genus Alligator; species Alligator sinensis. The sequence goes on along the minus strand of NW_005842099.1, from coordinate 910,033 downwards.
GGCTGAGCTGGATAATCATTAAGAGCAGTTACAAGTATGCAAAAATTCTATGGTTCAGGGGAAGGGGAGAGAGAAGACAGCTTTATTCAGTGGTAACTGAAGCCAACTAAGGCATATCAGGTGAAGCTGCTGAGCTCTATAGACCTGTAAATAAAATAAGAATAAGAGCCAGTTATGTGTGTGGGTGTAAATTAGGAAGAAAAATCTTGCATGAAATATTTTAATAGTGCTCCACTTTCTTACTCCATCTGAAGGCTTTTGTGAGGGAGAAAAACAACCAACAAGTAAACTGTATTTCTTGTTTTTGGTACCAAATCCAAAATATTTACTTTTGGCATCCTGCATTCTCCAAAGTGATTTCAGATACATCTGACACAGTAAGCGGCAGCTTACACTGAGGCTAAGTAAAGACAGCTTAAAAGCCTGAATTGATTCAATCTTTGCAGGTTAGTCTAAGCTCTTTAGATTGAACTGATAAGCAAGTGAACAGGCATTCACTTTTGATTTCAGAAATGCAGCCACATGTCTGCAGTGGCCCAGGCCAGAAGCCAGGGGGAGGGGTGCTACAGCACACCTCCCTGCTGGCTGGAGCAGCCAGCTTGAGCTAAGGCTAGCCCACCCATCCTGTGAGGGGGAGCCTTGTGGGAGAGGTGCAAAGCAACCTGGGATGCTGGGGAACTGTGAGTTAACTTGAATCTGGAGGGGATCTGGGAAAGAAGTTCAATAAACCAATTTAACCTAAATCAGTTAAGTCTGATACTGTATCCATCCAGGTTATTTTAAACCATTTTTGGCAATTTTGAAAGATGTTTGTATGCAATGAACTTCTGTTGTGTTACAGATTTGAACTGACTTCTGATCACTTATGCCAATTTATGTGTAATTTCTATCCCTACCCTCAGAAGTATTTTGTAATGTCCCAGTGCAAACAGTGGCTTGTTCAAATCAAGCTTATGTTTGCCTGAGTCTTAAGTTAGTTCTCAACTCTGAACCAAAACCTATTTGGACTTGCCTAGTTCATTCAAAAATCACTTCCACATAAAGAAGGGATAAAGTCTTAACTATGACATTTCAATTTAGGTGCATGGGGGAGTGTTTTCATTAGAGTCTTGTGTCTGAGCCTGGTTTTGGTTCCAGCACTAGAATAGTTCTGCTTCTGTCCGTCCTTGAAAGGTTACAGCTCTGGGTGATGAAAAGTAATAATAGGAGATGATTTTTCCTTATCTCTGTCTCAAACCTCCTCTGTAATCTTGTTCCTTTTAAAATCACATGCCTTTCAATACCACATCTGCCACCACAAGTCATCCAAACTTTCTACCTTGCTGAGGTTTATAAACTACATATAGATATGTATGTATTTCTTTTTTTGGGGGTGGGATCCAGACAGCCTGCTATGGTGCAAGGCTGGGGCCATACACCTCAGTGGGTGGCTCTCCCTTTCTCCCATCCCTGTGCCATATATGCTCATGGTGTCAGTCCCTCTCTGTAGTTGAAGTGCTCCTTCTGGCAACCCAACTGCCCCCCATAGCGCCTTATAAGCCAAGGCAGGAGTGGGTAAGCTGGGCCCCCAGTGAGAATTGCAGAGGTCCTGGGAAAATCAGGGACCCTGGGAGCAGAATGTCCACTCTCCATCACCCTGGGGAACAGGGAGCTGCACAAGAGGCAGACATCATTCTCATCAACCACGTGGAAGTCAGTGGCCCAGTCATACCCCAGATGCCTCTGTGTGTGTGCGCGTGCATGCATGCGTGCGTGCATGTGTGTGTGTGTTCAGGACACCTGGGTTCTGTTTGTCTGTGTGTGGGGGGCACACAGAAGTTAGGTATCCTGAACACACACACACACACACACCGGGCATCTGGGACACACACAGAACCCAGGTGTCCAGGACACACGCACACACTTGGTGGGCACAGGATATGCTGGATGGTTGTGCACTGATAGCCGGCTGATGACTCATGTCCATAATAAGCTGCTGCCACATCAGGTCTAGGTGGTCAGCTGTGATGTCCCCCCCAGCCAATCAGGGGCAGCTTGGCTGTTCAGCTGTGCTCAGGACCCCATGGGGCATGCTGAGAGGTATGCAAGAGCTCCCCCACCTGCTGTGCTTGGGTCATTTAGGATAGCTCCAAGCCCTTCCCTCCACCACAAGTGCTCAAAAGTTAGAGCACTTCTGTTGTGGGCTCCTTGTACACAAAGGGGGCCTACCAACAGCAGAAGCCACCTTTGGGGTTCAGCTCTAGAATGAGACACACAGGCAGAAGCCTGCCATGCCCCCGTGAATCCAGGACCCCTCAGGGACCCCCAGCAGACACATGGACCCCAATCTTGACCCCCAGCACAACCGGGATGTAAGTGGGGCCAGCAGTGGGTGGGAGCCAGACAGCTGTTTCTCCAAAACCAGGACTCAGGCCCCCCTCTCTCTGAGACCTTGTTGCTGATGTCACTTATTTTGTGTTATGGGACAGTATGGTACATACTTCCTTTGGTTCCCAGACTGTTTCCTAGACTATGTGTCCTTGTTGGTCTTGTTGTGACAACCCGTTGTCCATCCATTGGCCTTGTTGTGCTAGACAGCCCATCTACATCCAGGGACATGAGAAGCTGTGTGCGCATTTCCCAAGCTCTTTAGAAATCCATTAAGCCCCTACTGCCCATCTTGACCCCTTGTAATGCTTATATTTATACCTATAAGCCAATTCCTCAAAAAACAGACCTTTAAATACCGTTTCTAAGCCAACAAACAGAAGGCAACATTCTGAGGGATAGCCAGCACGGGTTTGTTGTAGGCAGGTCTTGCCTGACCAATCTCATTTCCTTCTATGAGCAGGCGACGCATCACCTGGACAAAGGGGAAGAGGTTGTTATCACATATTTGGACTTTAAAAAAGCCTTTGACCTGGTGTCCCATGATGTCCTCATGGAAAAATTGGGGAACTGCGGCCTCGACTACCCTACAGTCTGATGGCTGAAGAACTGGCTCCGAGGTCAGACCCAGAGAGTGGTAGATTTTGGAACCGAATCAACATGGCATACAGTGAGCAGTGGTGTCCCCTGTGGCAAGGTGGGCTCCTCTCAGGCCAGCCGTCGCCGGCCTCCCACCTGCCTCTGGGCATGCCGCCGGCCTGTCTCTCCCACCACGACTTGCTGGAAAATTACTAAGCCATTAAATAAGGCGGGAGGCTGCCCATTTTGTGCCCTGATGCCAGGTGGCGCTATCTGCAGCTTCGTTCCTCCCCTACACCACAGCCCAAGCCTTGCAGATGGCATCCAGATGTTAACAGTTACACCAGCCCCACACTAGGCTCCAAAATCCTCCTCATAGGACCCTCCTTTGATCCCCTCGCTCTGGCGGCCTACACCACCTTCATCCGGGCTGCTGAGCTCCTTGTAGCTGGCTCCCCTCTTGGGCGTGGTCCCTACTCAGGACCTTCAGCCCTACACAGACCCTGGCCTCACCTCAAAGCCCAGGCGGGGCCCCAGGCCCACGACTCTGGGTGCCCCTCCTGGTGGGCACCTGGCCCTTTTGACCTTCTTGGTCCTGGCCCCAGCATGGGCCAGTCGAGGGGCACTCTACCTCTGGCCTCACTAGCCCCACACTCTCTCTGGGTCCCCCTTCCTGGATGTGGGGAGCTGGGGTACCTCACACCACAACTGGTGCCCCAGGGTCTCACAGGGGACTCTCACTCCCCCGCTGGGGCAGCATGTTGTGGTGCTGCTACATATGTTACATTCGACCCATGCTCTGCTTCCCAGCAGTGGAGGACTTACTGGGGTCAGGACTCGCCTATCTCACTCTGGGGCTGAGCCCCCCCATTCACTCAGCCCCTTGCCCAAATCTCGGCCTCAGGCGTCTAGAGACTTACCTGGACCTACTCCCCCTGTATGGGCCTCCACATCACCCCCCCTCATTGGGGCTCCACAACTCTGCCCCTCCCTTGGGGCTAGCACACCGCCCCTCACTTAGGGCTACTGATCTTGACCCCCTTTACTGGGACTCCGGGGGGCTCAGGTGGCCATAGCTGGGCCTGACCCCAACTCTTCCTCTCGAGGTCTCGCACTCCCACAGGGCTCAAGTGGCCTTGGCTGTACCTGGCCCCCACTCTCGTCCTCGGGATCTCAAACCCCAACGTGGTTCAGGTGGCCACAGCCGTACCTGGCCACAACCTTCCCTCTCGGGGTCTTGAACCCCCCTGCAGGGCTCAGGTAGCCTCAGCTGTACCTGACCCCCAATCTCCCTCATGGGGTCTCGCACCCCGCAGGGCTCAGGCAGCCTCAGCCATACCTGGCCCCCACTCTCCTCCTCAGAGCTTGCACCCCCACAATTACCTCCAATGGAATGCAAACCCACCCAAAGGTGAGGGCTAGGGTTAAGGTGCCCCTACCCACCTTTCACCAGGGTGGTAACTGGACTGGCATTTCCTGGGGGCTCCTGTGCCACTGAGAGCCCCAACAGGCCACCCACTCCCGGCAGGGTGCAGTTTTAATTCATGCCCAGGACCAGGAGCCTCCTGACCATCCCCTACAGCTGCTCCCTCACCTCCAGATGATATCAGCAGCCCTATAGCCAGGCAATGTTGTTGCCTGGCCTCCAGCAGCAAAACTGCCCTGTTTCCTAGGTCAAAAATGGCTCCCCCCATCAGGCCCCTGTCAGCTGCTAGTTTCAGGCCCTTAAAGTGGCAGGCACCTACAGTGCCCTGCCACATCCCCCAAGGCTTCATTCTCAGACCTGTACTCTTAACTGGCTTTATAAATTATCTGGACTCTAGTGTCAGAAGCAGACTGGCTAAGTTCACTGATGACACCAAACTTTGGGGAACAGTACCCACACTGGAGGATAGGCTGGTGATCCATGCCAACCTCGATAGGCTTGCAAGGTGAGTGGATGAAAACCTGATGGCATTGGATTCGGAGAAATACAAGGTGCTCCACCTCAGGGGAATAAAACCCCACATCACACTTATAGGCTCTGCAGTACTACACTCTCTAACACCACAGCCAAAAGACTTGGGGGTCACGATTGGCCACAAGATGAGCATGAGCCACCAATGCAATACCACAGTAGGCAAAGTGAATAAAACTCTGGCTTGCATCTACCAGTGCATCACAAGCAAGACCCAAGAAGTCATCCTCCCACAGCACTTGGCCTTGGTGAGGCTGCAGCTGAAGTACTGAATCCAATTCTGGGCTTCACAATTCAGAAAGGATGTGGAGATGCTTGACAGAATCCAGAGGAGAGCCACACACATGATCAGGGGGCAAGAGAGCATGCCTTATGAAGAGAGACTGAGAGCCATGGAACTCTTCAGCCTGGAGAGGCGCAGGCTCAGGGGTGACTTTGTGGCAGCCTATAAGTACATCAGGGGTGTGCATCAGGATCTGGGGGAATGCTTGTTCACCAGAGCACCCCAAGGGAAGACAAGGACCAATTATAAAATAATATATAATATAATATATAATAAATATATATATTATTAAAATATAATATAAAATAAAATATATATATATATATATATATATAAAGTCCTCTGAAGCTCTACAGAGTGAATTCAATTTCATTAAGAGGGATTGCTCCTGATAGTCTGACTCTTATGCTTATAAGGCTGACATTTCCTGACAACAGGTAGGATCAGGAACATAGTTAAATGGGCAGAAGAAGGATTTGGAAAGCACATCAGAACAAAAGAACTTTTTAAGTTAAAAACAAGCACAGAACAATGCCATGAGTGACTTGCATTTTTGTTTGTATAGCAAAATACTGCTATTACAGCCCCTAAAAGCAGTTTCTTTGCCACTACTAATGTTACAGGAATAGTAGGATTTGCGCCACTGGCACCAGTTGACCTGAACTTTCAACACTAGCAGCTCAATTGATGATTATTTTTAAATTTTAATTTTATATACATAGCTGTTATAAATATGGTCATAAACAACCTTATCTCCATGCAGATGTTCCCATTAAAGTTCAATGAGAGCTAAATGCTGGCACATCTGAACATAGATTTTAGTTCCATAGATAAGTGAAGCACAGTATGGAGTTTGAGGACCCTGAGGCATGGTACATTTAGGATACATTAACTGCACTTAAAATACAAACATCCATGCAATTCAAGCAGAAAAACACAGTGCTAAGTGTGATTGTAGGAAAATAAAGTTAGGAGTTTTTAGGTGAGGAGTATCTCCAGATAGTGGTAAGTAATACCATATTTTACAGTGTGTAAGTCAAGTTTTGAAGCCCAATTTTTAACTCTTAAAATTCAACCTTGATTTATACACGGTATCATCTTCCCCTGCAAGTAGTGCTGGGCTCAGCACTCAGCTGATGTGGCCCAGACAGCACCACTTTCAGGGCATGGGGCCACACCAGCTGAGCATCAAGCCTAGCACTGCTTGCAAGGGCCAGGACCGGGCTCAGTGCTTGGCTGGCACAGCTCCATCCCCTGCAAGTGGCAGTGCCTGGGCCATGCCAGCTGAGTGCTGAGCCTGGCCCCATCTGTTATGAGCAGTGCTGCCAAGTGCTGAGCCCAGCGCCACTCACAGGGGATGGGGCTGGGCTTGGCACTTGGCAGCACTGCTCACAGGATACCTGGCCAGGTGCCACTCACAGGGGATGGGCCATGCCAGCCAAGTGCTGAGCATAGCCCTGTCTGCTGTGAGCAGTGCTGCCAAGCGCCAAGCCCAGCCCTGTCCCCTGTGAGCGGCACTGGACTTGGTGCTTGGCTGGCGCAGCCCAGGCAGCACTGCTCACAGGGGACGGGGCTGTGCCAGCTGAGCACCGAGTCTGGTGCTGCTCACAGGGGATGGGGCTGTGCCAAGCAAGCACTGAGCCTGGCCCCATCTGCGGTGACCAGCACTACAGCACCTGTCCATTCCCCCAGGTGCCAGGCCCTCAGGGGCTGGTATAAGTTGACCCCATATTTTTGATACAGAAAGTTAGGTCCACATATACACCAGATCTATGAGATTCCTAACTTTTTGGATCAGAAAAATGGGGTTGATTTATATACTGCATTGACCTATACACTGTGAAAGACAGTACATGTTATGCTATCCTGGGACTGATACATGGGAGATAATACCAGAGGTTCCCACAGGCTCCAATGTGGTGCCAGGGCTGGGACCCACAAACTGCTGTTTGTTGACCACACGGCTGGTTCCAGCCCTGTCCAGAGGGCTGAGATCATAGTAAGCATGACTGTGTGACTGCTCAGAAAACTTTCTAATTTATAGTAATGCTTACTGCAATCTAAATAAAACACATCCTAAGTGTAATGTGCAATACAGCACTGAGCTACTTCATGCTCTTGAGAAATCTTTACTAAAAACTCCATCTTTATTGTTGCCTTCACTGGGATATACATAGGTGATTGGGGCTAACAGGGTTTAGCGCCCCCAAATGCGGCAGTGGGTAGGGCCACAGGGCAGCCTGGACCTGGGCTCCAGGCAGCTGCAGCAGCGGGGAGAGGGGTGAGCACAGACTCAGACACTCACGGCCTAACGTGTGGATCACTGCCCAGCACGGCAAGCAAGTCTCAAGTCTGTGAAAGGGAATGGGTGAGGGGGGCAGATTGATGCCCCCACAATGAGGGAGGGAGTGGAGCAGAGGCAGGGGCAGGGGCAGGTCATGGGACAATCAGAGCCCAGGCAGCTCATCCAGAGGCAGGGGGGCAGGAGGTTTCCGCAGCTGCATGCACCCTGAGGAAAGCACGGCGAGGCATGTACCCCTTGGGTTTGTGCATGGGGCAGAGGCAAGCTGCTGCTGTGGGCTGGGATCTGCGCCTTGCTGCCTTTGCCACTGCTGTGGGAGCTGCACAATGCCATTTTCCTGCCACAGCTGGGTAGGCAGGAGACACAGCACAGCCTGGTGGTGGGACACGCATGGCATCATGCAGCTCCTGAGGCAGTGGCAGCAGAGTGTAGAGGCCAGCACGCAGCAGCAGCCCACCTTCACCCCATGCTCCATGTCAGATGATGGAGATTTTTCACTATAAGTGTACTTTTATGCCTAAGTAGTTCATTATATATATGTATTTTTAAGTACAGGTAAAAAAAACCAAACCATCCTGTCTCCAAAATAATGTACCTGGAAAAGGAGAATGGAGGTTACATTTAAGAAAAATATCTGTAAAGAGGGATACCATAACGTAATATTTAGCAATGTGCTTCAAAATGCAAGTGCACACATCTTAGCTCTCATATAAAATGTTGCAAATATGCATTGAAAGGTCTAGAATTGATGTCATACTCCTCCTTCCTTTGCATGTTGCTTGTCTTCTTTGACCATAAATCTCTTTAGGCCAAAGAATGGCATCTTCTTTGTAAAGCACCTAACACAATGAGGAACCAAATCGCCCAAGGTTTTTCTGGATGATAGTGCAGTATGAGTAATAAATAGGAATGTATTACCTATATATTCTAAATACATACAGTTATTAGGGCAAAGAGGTAGCCTTGAGGTTCACAAAGAGGAATGAGACTCAGGATTTGAATTTCATTGCAGTCTCTGCCATGTGTTGCTTGGGCAAATCACTTAAGTTCTCTGGTGCTTAAATATCTCCATTGGTAAAGTTGTAATGATACAATTTAACTGTTTCATTTGAGTACTGTGAGGCTTAATTCATTAATATCTGTAAGCTGCTTTAAAATTCTTAATGAGAAAATGCTAGAGAAGTAAAAAGGATCACCAAGTCTGTGCATGATATTAGTGTTCATCCAAAATACACTTCAATAAAAGTTTAATGTCTTACAAAAAGGCAATAATGAGGAGTGTGGCCTTAAAAACATTGTGTGAGGTTATTTTACAATTCTTGGCACATTTCTGTGCTGGAGAGACAATCAGCCCAGGTTATTTTGGAGGGGGCTTTGCAGATAAACAAAATTAATAGCATAGATCAAGTCCTCAGATAATGTAATACAGCCAAGATCTGTTAACACTGCAGTACTGATTTCCATCAGCTGAGAATATGGCCCAATATGGCTTGGGGCAAGCAAAAATAAGAACTCATGAAACATGTAGTTCCTCTGCTGAAAATTTAGAAGCCAGTGCTTGAACTGGGAAAGGATGAAGTTATTAGTTGACCTAAGAGTCCCCGGCTACATTAACATACCCAATTTTAGTCAGAGAGATTATATCATGTGCAATCTTTTTTTTTTTTTTTTTTGAAGGAGGGTGCGGGGGGAGGGTAATTAAAAGAAATTCTTCGAGACACCCTTTGGGAATGTTAGGTCAGGATAATGTTGGATAGTTTGGAAAATTTATGTAATTACTCTTGACATGAAAAGAAACTCCATTTAATATGCTGTGCTGAGTATACAAAACTAAACCAAATGAATTTCGGTAGTTACAGATGCTTTTCACTGAGAAGGGGTAGGCTATAGCAGATTTTTATGAGTTTATTCTTGGAATACAAAAATGTTCATGGTAGAAGGTGCTTTGCTTATGCCATGCATTGAAAACTCTGAGCAATCAGAGATGTTTCCTTGGGCTGTTACTGCCTATTAATGCAAACAAATAACAGAAATCCAATTCAGCCATGCTTCTGTATGGTGAGAGGTCAAAAGTAATTACAAGGGTATTTTCTGATGCATGCTTAGCTAAGATGACAAAAAAAAAATCACCTTAAACTCTTTATATCCATGTTTGTGCTCAAAAAATAAGAGCAAGAGAATTCTACTGATTATTCTCAGATAGTCTTTTCATAGTATAACGGTTTTCTATCTTTCTTCACTTATTTTTCATTTATTAGGTCCTTAATCATTTTAAACTATATTGGCTGCAATTACATGAGATACTACATTGCCATAGCGACAAGCTGTGGTGATGTAGAATCAGTGGGCACTAACCATGCTGCTGCCGCTACTGCACAGTATCAATGAGCTACTACACAGTAGCTCATGCATGTGTGTCATGGCAGGATGCGCAATTGTTTACATCCAATCACATCTTTAGCTGCATGTGTAGAAGGGGCCTTAAATTTATGCTTTTGGAATAGTCCTACTGAAGTGATTTTAGATATTAAGCATATCTATACATTTCCTTAGGATTCCATCTTATTTCTCTCTTCCCCCAACTTCTCTCCAGCCTTCCTACTAGCTTCATGCAACTCTTTCCTGAACAAGTATTTTTCTTGATCTAGAAAGCAAATTCTTCTAATTTCAAATGGAATTCTTCAGCGTTATTAGCCTTATACAAAAAAATAAGCTACTGATACAAAGCAAATTCCATCATGTTGATGTGCCAGTCTTTTCAAATGGTGTTTATTTCAATATTTATTATTTGCATTGCAGAGCTATCTACAAGCCTCAGGCAAGGTGAGGGTCCCATTGTATTAGGCACATATGTACAAAACCAGGCAGGCTCTATCCCAATGAGCTTACAACCTAAATAGAGAGGACTGGCAACAAAGTATTATTTTGATTTCCCCACTGGTTGGGAAAAAATAAGAGACTTGTTCAAGCAGTATGTGGCAGAGCCAGGAACTGAACCCAGACATCAAATATTCCTGAGCATTAACAAAACCCTCCTGAGACCTAAAAATAACTTGTATCAAGGGAACCTCAAAACTGAATGGTCAGGTGAAAAATAATACACCACAATAAATATTTTCATCATTCTTAGAAGACTTACTGTATCACGGCATCTCATTTTTTCACAATTTATTTGTGTATTATATGATTTAATGTTATATAGTTATGAAATTATGGTAATTGATTCTGAGCTCACGCCGGTATAAATCACGAAAAACTCCACTGAAGGCACACTGCTGTAAATTGGTGGGAAGCCAGGACTGGGGCTGTTGTTCATACACAAATAAAATCTTTACGTCCAGGAAGCGCACAGCCCCACTAGGGGTAACACCTTGCTGGACCTGGTCCTGGCCATGGGGGATGACCTGGTGAGGGAACTGCAGGTTCTTGACCACCTGGGCAATAGCAATCATCACCTGCTGGATTTCATTATCCAACGCAGAGCGTCAGGGGCTCACACCAAGGCTAAAGCCCTTGACTTCAGAAGTACCAACTTTAATGAGCTTAGGAGTCTGGTGGGGGAGGCACTGAGGGCCCAGAAGATAGAGGAGATGGGAGTCCATGAGGGATGGTTGTACCTTAAGGGGGCAGTCCTCCAGGCCCAAAGGTTAACAGTCCCTGAGAGAAGCAAGCGGGGGTAAGAGTGCTCAGAAACCCCCTTGGCTCAGCAACGGCATTCAGGAA
>NW_005842099.1:897150-897408 GCF_000455745.1 Alligator sinensis | reverse complement strand
CACCTTGGGAGAAGGAATCCACAGCATACATACAGGCTGGGAAGCTCCCCTCTTGAAAGCACAGAGGCGGAAAGGGATCTTGAAGTCATTATTGACTCCAAGATGAAAATGAGCCTCCAATGCCAGACCACAGCCAGCAAGGCCAGCCATACCTTGTCATGCATCCAAAGATGCATCTCAAGCCAGTCCACAGAGGTGAGACTCCCCCTCTATGCGACTTTGGTCAGGCCACAGTTGGAGTACTGCGTCCAGTACTGG
>NW_005842099.1:894507-897050 GCF_000455745.1 Alligator sinensis | reverse complement strand
TGGCAGGGGGTCAGACTAGATGATCTGTTCAGGTCCCTCCTGACCCTAGCTACTATGAAACTATAAGTCTGATTAGCTTTTCACAAATGTGTTTATACTATCCCTCCTTGAGATTTCACATTCAGTTGCCTAAGAAATCCCATTTTTATTGCCATCATTTGATAAAATGATGGGATACACAGTGAAGAAGAAAATGCCCCTTTTACTTCATCCTCCAAGTAGCCTTGCTTGCTGGGTAAATGAACCTGCTTCCTTCAGTCTGCGAGTCAGTAGGCATGTCTACACAAGACATTTACTGAGTAGGTGTCTAATTACCTCTGCAGTAAAATGTCACTGTCTACACATGCAACCCTATTAGATCACAGTAGACTAATAAATGCCACGTCAGGGTAGTCCAGCTAAACACAAGTAGTACCCTTCAGCAGTGTTGTGTGGTGTATTGCAGCACACACGTAGACAGTGATGAGGCTGTCTGGTGCACAAGGGTGCTTCAGCATGGGGGCTGAAGCTCCCTTGTGCCTCAGCCAGCCCCTCTGCATCATATACAGCCCTGTTGGACCAACTATAGGCTGGTGGTCTGGCCCTCCAGATCCTGTGCCTGCCTCGGCTGCTCTGACCAGGCTCCACATGCTGCGCACAAATAAACTCTGGAGCAATATACTCTAGAATTTTTTGCTCCCAGGCACATGTTCAAATGGTGCACCTGGGAGCAAAAAACTCCAGAGCATTTATTTGTACATATTAATGACACATATAGACATGCCCAGTGAGTACAGCATTACATAGTGTGACTGTTCAGCTGACACCTATGAAAACAGCAGAAATATATGTTATATTACATCTTGGCCAAAGGAAACCAGAGATACAAACACAAGCATAAGGGAAAAGAGGACAAGGGATAACTTTATTGCCCTTTAATGCTGCTTTTCTTGCAGCAGTAACATATAGGAGACAACTCAAGTGGAGAAATATCATCAATGCTGCCTGTGGAAGAGCCTTAGAATCCAGTGGGTAGGCAGAAAACACCATCACTCCGCATCAGCATTGCCCAGGACTGCCCAAAGGGAGAAAGAGTCTGCTGCAACAATCTCAGTACTTCGAAAACTTATGAGGACAGCAGGAGATGGAAAAATGGGACAGGAAGAAACAGCATCTTGTGGACTGAACCAACTACCCAGAGCTACCCACCCCTCATGGAAACATGTGCTTCAGCTGCAACAGTCTGTCAATTCCAGATAGGCCTCTGCAGCCATCTTCAGACCCACAGATAAGATGATCATGGAAAAAAAATCTTCAGCGAGGGATTGCTGCTAATGATGCCTTTCTTGCCTGACCCATGGAGTGGAGGTTAGAACATAGAATGAAAGGACCAGAAGGGACCTGTAAGATCATCAAGTCCAGTCCCCGGCCATGGGCAGGAGGTTATTGGGCTCAAATTAGCTCAATAAGGTGCTTGTCCAGCCTCCTCTTGAGCACCTCCAAGGATGGTGACTGCACCTCCAAGGATGGTGACTGCACTCTGCTGGGAGCACGTTCCAGATTCTAGATACCCTTACGGAAAATAAGTTTTTCTTAATGTCCGACTTAAATTTTTCCTCAGTTAGCTTCTGCTCATTAGTCCTTATCCTCCCTGGGGGTGCCTTTCTGAAGAGTTTCTGCCCTAGATCTGAGTGTTAGCCCTTGACATACTTGTTAGGCAGCTATCAAGTCACCTCTCCATCTTCTCTTGCTCAGACTGAACAAACCCAGTTCCTGGAGTCTTTCCTCATAGGGCCTATCCTCCAGGCCCCTAATCATCGAGGTGGCCCTTCTTTGTACCCTTTCAAGCTTATCCACATCCTTCCTGAAGTGCAATGCCCAGAACTGGACACAGTACTCCAGCTTATACACAGTAACTCCAGGTTATAAAAACAAGATCAAGGACCAAATCCTATTTCAGTTTAACATGTGTAAGTAGCCCTTATGTAGTTGCCCAAGTGCAATTTTTGGCATTTGCATTCATTTTAGACTCTATTTCCTCCGGTGGTGACATAGGTTCACTCAGCTATGCAAGTAACTGTCCATGGATGTGTCTTTTCTTCACTTTGCATTTGGTATTTGTTTGATAAAATGGATGGACTGCAGTGGGATAGTTTCTGCTCCATTAGAGGCCTAGTCTGGTCCTTCTTACTACCTCTAGCTTGCTTTTCACATGGCCCCACATCTTCTTTCCTTGGTTTCCCAGAGGGCCAGCTTCAAGAGTGAGGGGTTGGAAAGGGTAATGCCTGCTGATTAGGACACTAGGCTGGGAAGTTTCAGGTTCAAACCTTCCTGGATGATGGAGGCCAAGAACCTAGGTTTTCTACTTCCTACCCAAGTCTCTGAACTGAGGCTACCAGTTCTGAGGATACCCCCACTCAGCCCACCTCAGTTAACAGTTCGGTTTTTTTCTCTAGCCCAACTTTCAGGGGTCTGAAAGCAGTTATATGAGCATGCAGACTGTCCTATTCCATTGCATAGTGCAAGGCCATAGTGAGCCTTCTGAGCATGTTGGCTAGGGAAAG
>NW_005842099.1:890207-894476 GCF_000455745.1 Alligator sinensis | reverse complement strand
AGTGTGAGCCAGAATTTATTCAATCCTTGCAGGTTAGTCTAACCTGGCTAGGCTAAACCAGTTTGTAACTGCACAGACACCCCAGACATGCAGGAACATGCCTGCAGTGGCTCAGGCTAGAAGCTGCAGGGTGCTAGAGCAGCCCTCCCTTCCTTTCCACAGTGCTGAGCTGAGGGGAGTATGGCCAGGCTGGTCAGATGCCCCGACCAGCCCAGCAGTGAATAGATAACAGTGTTTATCACACCATTAAGAAAACAGAGGGACATTACCAGCTACCTGTTGATTCTGCCTTTGTCCTGTCTGCCACAGCATGGACCATAGCCAGCATGTGGTCAGCTAGCTAATGCTAAGAGGTGTCTGTGTAAGGCAGAGAGGATGGGGGACATGGGGAGGGAAGAGCCAGGCAGACACCTGCAGTCTCTGCTGAGCTCCAGCCAGGGAGCAGAGGGGAGGGGCCAGCCCTGCTGTGGAGCAGAGAGCTCCGCCCGGCCCAGAGAGCATGCTGGGATGGTGGGAGAGTCTTATTTAACTTAAGCCAGTAAGGGTTCTGGGACAGACATTGTATAAACCAGTTTGACTCAAATCAGTTAAGTGTGATACTACATTCAACCAGGTTTCTCTCAAACCAGCTTCAGCCATTTTCCTACTGGCTCATGTCCACTGAACATGTGTTCTGTTACAGGTTTAAACCAGTTTCTGATAATTAAACTGGTTTGTGTGTAATGTCTATCCCTAGCTGTTCAGAAGGCTAGCACATGGGAAGTGGAACTACAGAAGTGGAATTAGAATCCAAATTCAGTTAAAGTGCCATAAATTTCCCTTAAACATCTCCATAAGGTATGTAAAGGTAAAATGGGATTTCACCACAAGGCTTTAGACTACAATACTAATCACTACACAAAATGAATGATTCAATTAATGAATTCATGATTAATATTTATGTCTAAAAGTGTGACTGTCAATGACAGATTCTAGAAGGTAGATCTAAACAGCTGAAAGGCAAGCAGTCATCACCATAGGATGTATATGAAAAATGATGTTATATGGGCAGCTTTTTTGTTCTATTGGTACTCTCTCTTTCAGTTATTTGTGCTAATTTATAGGAAACAATAAGGAGTCTTGGTCATTTGTACCAAAAAGTCACATAATCCATCTTTACCCATGTAAGGGAAGTAGAATGTATTTGAGTACTGACCACTTAAATGCCTACAGAACAAAGATAGTCATTTTTTGTTCTTCTTTAAAACATTATGTTGTATTAAATTCAAGGTCATTTGATGACATCTTTAACTTTACACATGACAACCAAATGTGCAAAGATTCTATAAAGAGAAAACATAAGATTAAAAAAAGCCATATTCATGTGATTTATTATAGATTGCACATTTGTTAGTAAGAATAGCAAGTGAAGAAAAACCTCAAATGTCAGAAGTGTAGCAGAGAGTCTGGGGCTCCCTGATATTTTGAGGAGAGAAACTGCAGCTAAAAGAGCTCAGGCAGCTGAATTTGAACCAGCTACCAGAGGGAAGGCAGCAAAGAAACACTGTTTCTTTGGCAGGGAGCCACCCAGTGACAGAAAAAGGTCACACCTGCAGATAGTCAAGAGAAATCTGCCTAGAGTGAGTTGGCTGCAGGGGAATAGGCAGCTTGGGGCAAGAGGCTATGACTGACTATTGCAGAACTAGCTGCTAGGCAAGAGGGCAGAGACTAGTTTGGACAGCAAAACTAAGTTGCTTGGCAACTTAGGGCCTTCAGGCCCTAATGAGAAACCCCTGAGGGACCAGAGTGCCACTTGACTGGAAGGGGCAGGGCTTAGGCATTATATAAGCCTAGGACCTGAGCCATGTCAGGCAGTCTAGCCCAGCAAGCTGCAGAGTGGAAAGCTCCTAGCTAGGGACAGAAATGACAAGTAAACTGGTATAAATGATCAGAAACTGATTCAAACCTGTAACACAACAGAAATTCAGTTCACATAAACCTCTTTCAAAATGGCTGAAGCTGATTTAAGATAAACCTGGATGGATGTAGTATCAGACTTAACTGATTTAAGTTAAATTGGTTTATTGAACTTCTGTCCCAGATCCCCTCCAGATTCAAGTTAACTCACCATCCACCAACATCCCAGGATGCTTTTCACCTCTCCCACAAACCCCACTCACAAGATGGGCGGGCTAGCCTTGGTGCAAGATGTCTGCTCCAGCCAAGCAGGGAAGCATGCTCTAGAACCCCCCACTTTTTGGTCTGGGCCACTGCAGGTATGTGGCTGCATTTTTGGAATCAAAAGTGACTGTCTGTTCACTTGCTTATTGGTTCAGTCTACGCAGTTTAAACTAACATGTGAAGACTCAATTGATTCAGCCTCTGGTTTTTGACTGTCTGTACTTAGCCTCTGACTGCAGACAGCAAGAAGGGGCTCTGCTGACTCCTAGAATCCCTTAAGGATGCAAGTAAGGCACTAAAGGTTTGCTATCGGGGGATATAACCCAGGGCAAGGGGAGGCATTGTTGATGTTTGAAACCCCGAAAAATTGCAATAAACTCATTTAGTGAAGTATATTAAGGATGGAGTCTATTCTGGAGCCTTCTGAGATTCTGTTGCAAATCCTTCTCACAAAGCAACCATGTCAGGCAGCCACTTCAAGACAATGTTTCACAGAAGGGCTCTGAAAGAGAATCACATGAGGAGGATGGAAGAATCTGTGCTCAGAAGTTCCATCTATGTGCCATGTTATTATATAGCTTTTGTCTAGGTAGAAAGTTGGTGGGAAAGAAGCTATTATTTAATGTCTGAGATGTAGCTCTAGGAAAATTCCTGTTTATTTCTATTAATATTTTGGCCTTTAAAAATGCATGCGTTAGGACAATATCTAAAGTACAGTCCTGGGTAACTGGTGCTTTTTGAGTCAGGGAGGGCATGTGCCCCCCCTGACACCAGTAAGCGACCAGTGGGGGGTCCCCTGGTGGCCGATCCTGCTGACCCCGGGGGGGAGGGGGTCCTCCCTGCCCACCAGCTAAACAGGGAGTGTGGCCTGATGGGGTGCATTGGAGCTCTCAGGGTGTGCAAGTGCACCCCTGTGCACCCCAACATGTGTCACCACTGTGTACAGCCCTACATTATGCCTCCCAATGATGGCTGAAACAGTTACTAGTTGGGTATATTTCCTATCATTCTCATAATCTAATAGCTTTCTGATTAAAAGACCCTTTAAAAACAGGCCGCCAAGAGGAAATATGCTGCTACAAATCTACTCCATACCACACAATGACTGAAGCTCTGCAACAATTTGTTTTGTGGTAGAAACATATACGTCACAATGTTCATTTCTAAATTAAAGTCCAATAGTATCTAGTTTCAGGATGTTTGCCTAGGTGTAATTTCAAGCAATTCAGCACACTGGCTATTGTCCACCACCAGAGTTATTACTCAAATTTTACACCTGCAGTGACTCTTCTAGAGAGCCCCGATTCCACATAATGAAGGAATGGTTTGGCATGGATTGAGTTTGAGGCACAAATGACCTGACATGTATCACCTAAATAAAGCGGAAGAAATTAATGATATCTTGTGTTGGGGCATTTGAGCAACAAAAGGTTTGGATGTCTATTTGCTTTCACTTTGTATCACTGTAACAATGTTTATGGAGACACAAAGATGAGAAAAGGCAACATCTGTTTTCAGCCAGAGTGATTCTTTTCTTGCTCAAAGTGAACAACACAATCAGGAGATTTGCTCTAGAAAATAAAATTAGATCTTTCAATCAGTATTAAGTAGCTAGCATCCTTTATGATTTTCAGAATGAAGCAATGGAGCATTTAGACTACTATTAAGTCATAATATGGCATGAAATATCAATAGTGATAGTCATCATATTATGCAATACAACTCTCAATGGTAGGAAATTATATAAAATAAAGGTATTATAAGGATAAAAAACAAGATAATTTCACATCAGATGTTTTCCAAAAAATATATTTTACGCAGTCAACATTCTCAGAATTTTTGTTTTAAGTTCATTTATTTGTGTTCTTATTCAGAACAAATTTCCAAGTGGCAAAATTTCCCAAGTTTCAGCATCTTGGCTCCAGCCTATCCTTAGTCTTGTAATAGCCTTTTGAGGCCATATTCACTGCATATTGTTTGTAACCAGCTTTAAAGAGGACGTTTTATTGAAAATAGCCGTAGTTATCTGCTGCTTATAGATTCATAGATGTTAGGGTTGGAAGGGACCTCAATAGATCATCGAGTCCGACCCCCTGCATAGGCAGGAAA
>NW_005842099.1:879066-885639 GCF_000455745.1 Alligator sinensis | reverse complement strand
CTTCCTGCCCAAGGGTTTCCTCCTCCCCTTCCATCTCCTGCAGGGTCGCCAGGGCTGCGTACCTGTTCTCCAGTCGGACTGGAGGAACGTACCAGTTCGCTGCGAGCAGCTCCAGTCCTGGATGTGACTGTCTGCCACTCTGCTGTGGAGGACACTCCCTGGGATGCTTCTTTCTTAGGTGCCTGGTCCTGCAGGGAAAAGAAATAGCTGTCAATTTCATCCTCCGCCTCCCTGATACCCCTCAGCCTTCTAACTGCCTCCTGGAGCTCCCTCACCTGCGCCTCCAGAGCCCTAAGACGGGCACCTGCTGGACAGGTGTGGGGGCCCCCAATCTCTGCCCCCCCGGCCCTGCTGGGGATCCCCCGCAGGCCAGGAGGTAGGGGGACATCAGCTCCCCCATGGGCTCGGTCTGGGTGGAGGCCTCAGACCAGCCCCGGGTAGGCTTGGCCCCCTGGGCAGAGGCCCTAGCAGCACTCCTCGTCGACACCATTCTAAGCTGCTGTTTGTAGATCTGTCTATGCCCTACCCGTACAGGAGTCTCTCTCCTGACCCTTCCTGCCCGCCCGCCGGTTCGAACGCCTGCGCAAACGCCGGCGCGCCATAGAGTGCGCCTGTTTGCACGCTCTGTTCATGCTGCGTGGCTCAGGAGCGCGGCTCCCTACCAGCTCAGCTATATGGGACCCAGGGGGCTTCCCCTCCGGATCCGGCTCAGCTGTGCCGGGTCCCTTCACCCCACTTACCTTCGGGGGATCAGCTGTTGCTGCCCCCGCTGCTGTTTCCTCTGCTGCTGCTGCTGCTTCCTCCTCCGCCTCGGGTCAGTAAGTTAGTTAGTTAAGGGGGCACACGTGCGTGCAGGACGCACGTGTGCCTGGATCCTCTCCTTCCCGCTGCTGGTTCCCGAGACTATACTATGAGAACAGCTAGAGACCCCAAATAAGACAAGAGACCTATTGCAGTCGACATTGTAATCACTAAGAGACAGTTCCTGCCCCAGAAAATTTACAGGATAAATAGACAAGATGGAGTGGGAGAAAGAAGATATGACTAGATCCATTTTATAGGAAGAGAGCTAAGGTTTAGTGAAATTAAGGCCCACATGCACAAAAGGGCTAAGTTGTCTAGTGTCTAAGATTTATATGCCTGGCTTTAGGAGTGGAATTCACAAAACTAAATCTCCTGTGAGGAAAACAATTAATGGGGAGGGTTAGGTTCCCCACTAAGGGATATACAGCAGGCCAGCATTCTTCTTTTGTATGAAAGAAATGGGGTCCGTATCTTTATCTTTGTGAACTTTGATGTTTTTGTCTATTCAGGAGCTCTTGGCCATCAGAGATGTTACCAGGGATCACTACATGGAAGTGGCTCTCGTCAATCCCCTAAGCCAATCAGTAGGAAGTGCTACAGAAAGGGATGTACGTGAAATCCTGCATCTCTCATGGACTTGGTCACACACCTGTAGCCCAGACCTACATGAAACAGGGGTCAACACCTATATCAAAACTGTTTCCTGGGTTAAGATGCCTGAATTGTCACTTTGGGTACAAATGATGTACGGGTTTCCCTTGCCAACCATGGTTTTGCTAACCACAGTTTTGGGTATCTGCAGTTAATATTCTGTAAACCATTTTGGCTGCCATGGTATACAGTTTTGAATAACCACAGTTTTCCAAGGCCGCACATCAGTCTGCCAACCCCCTTGGCCTTGCTCATGCCTCTCCTTCTCCCCGCCCCCGCCCCGCTCCCCAACCAGAGGTGGCCACCATCTCCTTGCCCGCCGCTGCTCACCCCGTGCTGCCCTGGCAATGTACCTCCTGTGCCTGCTGCTGGTTTGAGGGGCACAGCCCAGTGCCACTGCCCTCAGTGCAACCCTGCGTGTAGGAGGTGCCTCTCTAGGGTAACATGGGGTGAGCAGCAGCGGGTGAGGAGATCCCCATGCAACTTCTTTGCTCCATGCTGTGCCAGGTCATGGGGAAGGGAAGCAGGGTGGCAGGGAACAGCAGCCCCATCTGGGCTGGGTCATGGGACAATCTGAGCACAGTGACTCTTCCAGGGGTGCGGGAGGGTGGCTCCTGCTGCTGCCAGACTCAGGTTGTCCCACGACCCAGCCCAGTCAGGGCCCCATCCACAGGCTGCTGACCAGCCAATCACGTACCACTGGAGGTGGGCACAAAATACCCCCACCCCACCATTCAGATCGGTGGAGTTGGGGAAGCACTGCAGTGTGCTGCACGGGACCGGCTGGCATGTCCCTCCCCTTTCCTTCTGCCTCCCCCTCCCCCAGGCAAGAGGCAAATGTGCCAGGGGAGAGGCTGCCACTGTGCCCTGGGCATGTTCCATCCCTGCCTGCCAGCGCTTATCCCCTATAACCTAAGTTAGTGTACCCTATGGGTATGCCTATGCCCAGTTGACCACCCTGGGCACATATTAAAGGTAAGTAAAAATTATTTTTATACACTATACTGTACAGAATTCAAGTCCCTAATCCCATTTTCCCCATAGGCCTTTAGTTTTACCAACTGCAGTTTTGCCAGCCATGGGAACCTAACCCCTGTGGTTGGCAAGGGAAACCTGTACCATAGTTAAAATGACTCACTTTTACAACACAGAGAAGGAGGTACTGCTGCCCACATTTTACATAATAATGAAGCTGGTTGCCACCATGCTGCTGGTGTGATCATGATTGTGACTGCATGACTGCTAGCAGCATCTGTTTCCACACCCCCCACCCTCCAGATTCAGTACCCAAGGTCACTGCCTCAGTCCCCCCTCCCCAGTTACACCAGTGTAACAGCCTACACTAGCAAGTGAGAGAATTGGGCTTTAGGCCCTTCTCCTCAGCTTTTGGGGGTTCATCCCCACATCTCATCTCATCAGACTGCTGTAACAACCAGGTTATAGGATAGCCTGGGGTAGGGGATGTAGTCCAGTGATTCCTATGGAAGCTGGGCCACTATGCTAAAAGAAATGCAAGACTTCTGGGGTCAGAGTATTCAAGAGGAAGGTAACCCTATAGCTCAAAGTACAGGTAGTTCTCCACAGAGGAGGCACTGTTAACCCCTAGAGTTGTTCAAAGAGCCAGTCCCACCAAACTTAAATAATCATAAATATAAATATATTTTAATAGTGATGGTATAATGAAATATAAAATATAAATGACCAGACAACAGTGGTGAGGCATTAGCAAAGAAATAACAATCTCATTACATGGGGGAGAAAGTAAAATTATCTTTTAAGTCCTAAGGTCTTAAAAAGCATATACCAGGTGGTGAGCCAGTTAGGGAAAAGGACTTCTCACTCAGGTTTCAAATTAAATTTTGAAAGAGTGGGTTTTTTTGGTTCACCAGCAGGAACCACAGTTCAAGGATGAAGAGCAAAGATTTTGAGGTGAACCCAGATTTCTGTATTTTATTGCTTGGCTCAGTATCAAAGAGCTTACTAAATAATGTCACAACCCAAGGGTGTGATTTTTGTTTGTGTGTGCTTCAGCACTGCTGAATTATTTCCTGCCACTTGTAGCTTTCTTTGCAGGGTGCATTTCTTAGCTGCAAAAAGAGTGATGCACGCTGCAAGAAGTTCCCGCCATTTGTATTTAAATTTGTGTCCCGCTATTGGCCAGTTCTAAATTATTCCCACGTGGCGGCTAGCGATTGGTTTGCTAGCCGTATAAAAGGCTTGAGTGGTTTCCGCCCAAGTTGGAGGACTCCACGAACATCAGGAGGAGGAGACTTCACATCTCGTGAAGATCTCTAAGCGCTGCGGAGCCTATTGGACCCAGCGTGTATTTCAAGAAGGCTACAGGGGTCTGATCAGCCTCTCACCTCTTCCCGTCGCCACCTAATCCCTCGACGTACCCTTCCCTGCGCGCAAGTTCCACGGAGCCTAGCAAACTTCATGTGAGTGAATCCAGAGCTCTGTCCGAGTCCTTAAACTGGGACTTAAGCGAAGTTTTCCTGGAAGTTTTCCAGCCTGCACCGCGACCATCTATGGTGTAAGTAAACAATCTTAAATCAACCATTAAGGGTCCGTACCTAATTCTAGCGTACCGCCTGCCTTCCCCGACCCGGCGTGTCCGGGCTGCTGGCCACAGCCCGCCGCGTGAAAAAAGGGCCTCAGACCGCTCCCGGCCCGCACAAATAACATTCTTTTAAATGTTATTTAAATAATGTTCCTAATAGGCTCTACTCTAATTAATATTCATATGCATATTTTTATTCTCTATTTAAGCTATATCTTGTCCTAAATCTGAAGT
Source organism: Alligator sinensis (assembly GCF_000455745.1). Classification (NCBI taxonomy): domain Eukaryota; kingdom Metazoa; phylum Chordata; order Crocodylia; family Alligatoridae; genus Alligator; species Alligator sinensis. The sequence continues at coordinate 881,390 of NW_005842099.1, read as the reverse complement.
TAACTAGCACAAAACCCACTAAATTTAGTCAGAGCAACTTTAACCTACTTCTTTTAACCTGTTGGTCTGGAACTTATTAAAATAATTATGGCCTCTGAAATTCTCTCACTTGCTCATTTCCTTTGTACTATATTTCCATTAAGCAGCTAGGCTAGGGACAGACATTACACATAAACCAGATTAAGCATTGGCGACATATGGGGATGCATGCAGGTGCACATGCACCCCCTGAGCTTGGTGGTGCACCTCCTGCAAAAAGGTGCCACCGACACTGCCAGCAGTTGCCGCTCACCACCCCTGCCTTGCCATTGACACCACTGGTGGTGTCTGCGGGCAGTTCCCAATCATTGCTGGCCACCACCAACACTGCCAGTAGTGTCTGCAGGTGGTCACCGACAGCTGGTCGGCGCTCATCACCTCCTCACTACTGCTGACAGTGCTGCAGTTGTCTGTGGGAGCTCACTGTTCACCACCACCATGCTTCCGCTGCTGACAGCGCCGCCACCGTCACCTGTGGGAGCTTGCCGTGCCACCCCAGCTTCCAGGGGCATGTGGCTTTCGTGGGTTTAAGTGATCAGAAACTGGTTTAAACCTCTAACAGAACAGATGTTCAGCACACATAAACCAGTTTGAGAACAGCTGAAACAGTTTTGAGATAAACCTGGTTGAATGTAGTATCAGACTTAACTGACTTAAACTGACTTTAAACTAGCCTCGCCGGGGGAGGGGGCCGCAGGAAGACGTGGAGACAGCACCCAAGCAAGACAGGTGACACATGCAAGGAGTGCCCAGATAAGAAACAGGGGTCCAGATAGTCTTCCTAATCAGGGGTGACATGCGCAGCTATGCAAGGCCTTAAATGCCTATATACCAATGGTCGTAGTATGGGGAACAAACAGGAGGAACTCACCCTCAGAATAGCCAGTTCAAACCCAGACATAGTAGGGCTTACAGAAACATGGTGGGATTCATCCCACAACTGGGCAGTTAGCATTAGGGGCTATAGGCTGTACAGGCCAGATAGAGAAGGAAGGAAAGGAGGGTGTGTGGCGCTCTATGTCAAAGAGCAATACACATCCTCTGCCAGCAAAATGGGGTCAGAGGAGGGGCAAGCTGAAGTGCTCTGGGTCAAGATACAAGGGAGTTGTGGGGAGAGGGATTTAACAGTGGGGGTCTACTACAGACCCCCAACCAAGGGGAGGAGCTGGACCGGGAATTTTCGGGCCAGCTTGCAGAGGCACTTAAGGCATTGGATGTAGTTGTCATGGGTACTCTAAATTACTCAGACATCTGCTGGGAGGAGTAGTCAGCCAGATCGGACTGTTCCAGGAGGTTCCTGGCCGAGATACAGGACCTCCACTTAACCCATGAGGTGCACAGTCCCACCAGAGGAAATGCCCTGTTGGACCTGGCCCTGGCCACAGGAGATGATCTGGTAAGGGGGCTCCAGGTCCTTGACCACCTGGGTGATAGCGATCATCGCTTGCTGGAATTCATCATCCAGAGCAGGGTGACAAGGGCTGGCAGCAAGGAGGTAGCCCTAGACTTCAAGAGGGCCAACTTCAACGAGTTGAGGAGATTGGTGGGAGAGGCCCTGGGGTTCTCAAGGGCAGGGGAACTCAGTGCCCAAGATGAGTGGTCGTTCCTTAACGAGACGATATTCAGGGCCCAAGGGGTGACAATCCCAACAAGAAGCAAGGGGGGCAAGAGTGCCCAAAAGCCTCCCTGACTCACCAGGGACGTCCGGGAATGCCTGGTTGCCAAAAAGGCGGCATACACCCAGTGGAAGGGGAGGGCTATCTCCAAAGAAGAGTATACCTCCACTGTGCAGCCCTGTAGGGGGGCTGTTAGGAAAGCTAAGGCGAACATAGAGCTAGGACTAGCGTCCAAGATCAAAGATAATAAAAAGTCCTTTTTCAAATATATAGGGAGGATGAAGAAGGCACCGGGAAATGTGGGGCCCCTGCAAGATACGCTGGGCAATCTGGTGGTTGCACCAGAGGAGAAGGCAGACCTCTTTAACAAATTCTTCACCTCCGTTTTCTGGTGCAGGAACCGGGACTCCCCCACCGTGATTCAAGATGGACTCGAGGGGAACGTCTTCAGACCTAAGGTTGAGGAGGATTGGGTTAGAGTGCTTCTGGAGGGGCTGGACGTATTCAAATCAGCAGGTCCAGATGCTCTCCACCCCAGGGTGTTGAGGGAGCTAGCAGGGGTTATTCCAGGGCCCGTGGCACGGCTTTACGAGCGCTTATGGTGCTCAGGCCAGGTGCCAGATGATTGGAAGATAGCCAATGTGGTCCCCATCTTTAAAAAAGGGAGGA
>NW_005842099.1:872452-878580 GCF_000455745.1 Alligator sinensis | reverse complement strand
TTTCAATACAGACAAGTGCAGGGTGCTGCACTTGGGCAGTAGTAACCAGCAGCACACTTATAAGATGGGAAACTCCCTTCTTGAGAGCACGGAGGCTGAAAGGGAGTTGACTCCAAGATGACTCATTGACTTCAATATGAACATGGGCCAACAATGCGAGGTCATGGTCAGCAGGGCTAACCGGACCTTATCGTGCATCCACAGATGCATCTCAAGTAGGTCCAAGGAGGTGATCCTCCCCCTCTATGCGACACTGGTCAGGCCACAGCTGGAGTACTGTGTCCAGTTCTGGGCACCCCACTTCAAGAGGGATGTGGACAACATTGAGAGAGTCCAGAGGAGGGCCACCCGCATGATCCGGGGACAACAGAGCAGACCCTACAATGAGAGGCTATGGGACCTGAACCTGTTCAGCCTTCATAAGAGAAGGCTGAGGGGGGACCTGGTGACCATCTATAAACCACTAGGGGGGACCAGAAAGTTTGGGGGAGACCTTGTTTCCCCTAGCGCCCCCCAGGATAACAAGGAATAACGGCCACAAGTTGTTGGAGAGTAGGTTTAGATTAGACATCCGTAGGAACTACTTCACAGTTAGGGTGGCTAGGATCTGGAACCAACTTCCAAGGGAAGTGGTGTTGGCTCCTACCCTGGGGCCTTTAAGAAGCGGCTCGATGCCTACCTGGCTGGGGTCAATTGAGCCCAGTTTTCCTCCTGCCCAGGCAGGGGGTCGGACTTGAAGATCAACAAGGTCCCTTTTGACCCTACTTCTATGATTTTATGATTCTATGACTTGGCTCAAACTAGTTTATGCAATTTCTGTCCCAGACCCCTTGCTGGTTTAAGATAAACCAGAGTCCCCCAGCATCCTGGCATGTTCTCTGGGCTGGGCTGGGATCTCTGCTCCACAGTAGGGCTGGCCCCTCCCGTCTGCTCCCTGGTTGCAGCTCCGGAGATTGCGGGCTGCTTCCCCACTCCCTTCACCACTCCCTGCTAAGCAGAAATTCCCCCTCCCCTCTGCCTTGCAGAAGAGGTGTCTGCATATAAGCTAGCAGACCACATGCTGGCTATGGTCTGTGCTGAATCAACAGGCAGAATCAACAAGTAACTGGTAATGTCCCTCTGTTGTTTCTTAATTGGGAGATAAACACTGTTATCAATTCCCTGCTGGGCTAATCACAGCATCCTGCCAGAGCCTGCCCATGCCCCCCTCAGCTCCATGCTGTGGAAGGAAGGGAAGGCTGCTCTAGCACCCCCCCCCAGTTTCTAGCCTGAGCCACTGCAGGCATATGCCTGCATTTCTGGGATGTCTGTCTGGTTACAAAACTGATTTAGCCTAGCCAGGTTAGACTAACCTGCAAAGATTGAATCAATGCAGGCTCAGGCTTTTTGAATGTATGTCCCTAGCCCTAAGGCCTGCCATAGTCTACAACATATCCTGGTAGCCAGTTCTTGCCATCATCATTGTCTATGGATTTTCTCCAATGACTCTTTAATGCACTGCATAAGCAGTCCCTAGAGCAGGGACTTGAACCCAGAGCTCCTCAATCCAGGGAAGTGCCCTCATCACTAGTCTAAAGAGGCAGGCTCCCTCTTGCCCCCTCTTGCTTGCTTTCCTTTCTGGCCTTGCATTCCTTTCAGCACAGTGGCCCAGTTTCAGCAAGAATGGTATAAAAGGGGAACACTGCTACCCCGTCCTCCTCCAGCTGTGTCACTGAATGGCAACGACTGTGGCTGCTCTGCCTTCTACTGACCTCTGTGTTCTCAGTGTGTGTTAGGGTGTTAGTCATGCTCTGAGTACATCTGCTGGATCAACAATACCTAGATCAGGGCTCTCCAACTTCTAAGCAGCAAAGGCCCGAGGCACCAATTATGTGGGGGCCCGAGGGCCCTGGTCTCACTTGGGAAGAGTGATTCCCTAATTTCACCTGAAATTAGCAAACTTTCCACATGTCCATCAACCTACCCTCACACCCTTGCAAGAATAAAAGTTGGCACCACACTGTGAACCCCCTTTGCTCCCCACATCACACTGCACCATACTGCCCCCTGGTAAGAAGTGGAAGCCGGGGTGGGGGAAGGAGAGCCTAGAGACTCAGAGCCAAAGCAATAGATGTGAGCAGCCAGGCAGGGGTTCAGGGGCCATAAATTAACCCATTATGGGCAGCATGGGCCCATGAGCCTCTGCTTGTACAGCCCTGACTTAGTGAATCACATACAGCCTTATACATAAGATAGATACCAAGAGACTCCATTCAACTAAGATGGTGGCAGCATAACTTGAGGCACCTAATTAAGTTTTAAGCATCTCACACAGGGCTTGTGTATATTGCTCATTTGAACGTTGGTGCTAAAATACCACCTACTAGGGCTGTGCAAAATTTCACCAGCCATTTCATTTCAACACTGTTTCTGCTCATTTTGAGATTGAAAGAAAAAAACCGAAATGAAACAAAGGACTGCAAAACAGCCTCGAAACAAAGCGAGGCTAGTCAAAATGTTTCAAAAGTTGAAACATTTCGACCATAGCTCTGTGGAAATGAACTCAGCCCAGCTGAGTTGAATCTTCCAGGCCCTTTTCCCCCTGGAGGCAGAGGGTAGATCCTGGTCGCCCTCCAAGATAAGGGAGGACTTGGGGACCTCCCATTCTGTCCAGCCAAGGGGTTGGACCAAGGTAGTCAAGGGCCCCAAGGCCTGCTGCACCAAGGTCCCCGCCCCACTGGAGCTTTGCAACAGGTATGTACCTCTTACAGCCCCATCTGAGCCTGCTAAGTTGCCAGCTCCTGCAGGCAATAAAGGCTCAACTGTAGCTACTGCACCTGCTCTCCCTAGTACAAAATGCAAAGTGTTTGCTGTGTGTTACGCCTCAGCTCTATGTTCTTGGGCAACCCTGGCACAGGATGCAGTCTGTCTGACTCACAAAGGACTCACCCCCCCCTCCCCTCCTCTACCTAAACGAAACTGATTAAGATGCAGTGAGAGATGCACCTAAAACTCACCAGATAAGGGTGATAAGAGCCCCAGACACACACACACAGCTCTAAGTTTAATAGGCATCTCGGGCCGTACATTCCCCGGTCCCACTATGGGAGGCCTATTTAAACTTGATTGACTAAAACTCGGTTGCCGGGTTAGGGAATGCTGAGGCAAGAGACCGAGTCAGAGGGGGTATGGGCAACATTTGAACAATGGTTAAGGGTTCATCACAGCATCCAGCCTGCTGGAGCCCTAATCCCAGGTGTTGTCATATCTTTCCCGAGACGACTGGTGGGAGTCCTCTCCACAAAAGGTTATGAGCACCCCAATAATTGTTTTAAGTCTGTTAAAAGACTATAGTAAGATCTGGAAAAGTCATGCTAAGCTGAGGCTTGTGCACAACAAGTAAAAATCCAAAATCCTGATGCTGCAAGCTATCTATTGTTCCTGAAGAAACCATGAGATATCCCATCAGTATATCTGCCACCCATAGGAATTTCAAGCTGGCTCCCAAGTATTTGGGTTACTCCCTAATCTTAAGTGTTTCCTGATTATCAATCAGTTTCCTGAGATGGTCCAAACCAGATAACCCCTTGTCAATAGAAAAGACAATGATTTACACTACTGAGGGTGCTTCGAAGCAGCTGAACTGAGGGTATAAAAATCTGTAAGTGTGTGTGCTGCTAGAAGAGGAAAAGGAAGGAAAAGAAGTAGAAGCAGGAGGAAAGAAGGAGAAGAAGAAAACCCCTGTGCTGACACCATCCCCTGTCGTTCTTGGGACGCTGGAAGAACAGATCATCTCTCTCTTCAAGGATTGTGCTACGGACTGTGCCTGTCAGCTTTGCAGCCTGAGTACCGTGGACTAGGTGAGATCCCAGCGTTCTCTGTCTTCTTTCTAGGCATAAACTTCTGAACCTGAACTGTATCAGTTAAGCTTGAGCTAAGTTTCCCCAAATACTTAGTGAAACCAGGGTAGTATTGTCATTGTTGGTGTTTGTTTTTCTTTTGCATGTCTATTACTACTAGTACTATTATATATTTCATATGCTTAGCAATAAATAACTTTTATAGTCAAACTGGTAGTAATTGGGTATATTTTTCCTTCTCTGCTTCTCTTTCCTCCCGTGCTCTGCAGCAACGCTTCTTTTACCTATGCTAAAGATCCCTGTGAAGCCCAAATTATTGTGGGGTCTGCTCATCAAGAGGCCAAAGATTGGGACGTGCTGAGTTTGAAACACATAAGGGGATCAGCTTGTATAGGCTGATTGACCCAGTTTGACTCAGACGTGCCCTTATGAACTGAATGCTGGCCCATGAGGGTGTCAGCTGGACACCCAGCCGGATTCAGAGGGATTCTGTTTACCTGTGTGCTTGTGTTTGACTGCATTTTATTGTTGCTCTTATGAACTGATTCTTGGCATATGAGGGTGTCAGCCTGTCCATGCTGATCAGCCCGGCCAGGTCAGGCGTGTCACGTTAATTTGTGTGTGTTTGTGTGTATGACTGATTTGGTGACTGGAGGAACCCAGTCCCATTGAGATTGAGTCCTGCAAGATAGCTCCACTGGGGGTGAGGGCTTGCAGAAGGGAGAAATACAGCTCCGTATAGTAACACAAGCAGCACATTGACAGAATCACCAAGACCCTAGAAACTATCCCTAATAAATGAGCACACCCCAAAGTAATGGGCAAATTTGGTAACATGTGGGAGACTCCATCCTGAGGGGAACTGAGGGGGCAATCTGCTGCCCTGACTCCTTAGCCCAGGAAGTCTGCTGCTTCCTCGGAGCCCATATCCGAGACATTGCAGAGAAGATCCCTGAGCTCCTCCGGCCCACTGACCACTACCCTATGCTCCTTATCCATGTGGGCACAAATGACACAGCTTGGAGCACTCCCAGTCAGGTCATGAAGCACTACAGAGATTTGGGAATGGAGCTTAAGGGGTTAAGGGTGCAGATGCTGTTTTCATTGATCCTCCCAGTTTCAGGCTATGGGCTGAGGAGGGAGAGGAGGATCAAGGTAGTGAACCAAAGACTGCAGCGCTGGTGTCATCAGGAAGGCTTCAGCTTCCATGACCACAGCCTGCTCTTTGATGAGAGAGGCAGTGAGCTGTTGGGAAGGGACAGCCTCCACCTCTCTTCTCAACCAGATTGGCTGACCTGCTCCATCAGGCTTTAAACTAAGCCCGCTGGAGGATGGTGGTACTACCACCACTGCTGGCCCACTAAGCAACCCTTGCAAAGCCAGCAGGGTATATATATAGATGGCTATACCCTGTATAGGAGGGATTGAGTGGACAAAAGGGGTAGGAAGGAAATGATGTGTCAAGGAAAGCTACGCAACCCTGCAAGTCGACATTGGCACCCAGGGTGGATGACTGGAGACCCTCTGTGTTAAAATCCATGGGGAACGCAGCACAAGGGACACAATGGTGGGAATCTACTACAGACCTCCTTCCCAGGATCAAGAGCTTGACCAGGAATTTGCCAGGGAATTGGCTGAGGCCACATGCTCCCGGTGCATGGTTGTCATGGGAGACTTCAACTACCCAGACATCTCGTGGGAAGAGCGCTCGGCCAAATCCAGTAATGTGCTGCTCGACCTGGTTCTAGCAACAGGGGATGACCTAATCAGTGACCTAATGATCGAAGGGAAGTTGGGTGACAGTGACCACGAGCTGATCACCTTCACCATCCACTGTAAAGCTGGCAAGTCAGTCAGTAATACAGACTCCAGGAAAGCTGACTTTGACAAGCTCAGGAGGCTTGTCAGTGAGGCCCTAAAGGGCCACAACCCAAAGGAGAGGGGAGTTCAGGACTAGTGGTTGCTCCTCAAAGGAGCAATCCTGGGCGCACAAGCAAAGTCTATTCCATCTCAGAGGAATGGCAGCAAAAGGGCACAGCAGCCCCCTTGGCTCTCCAGGGAACTAGTGGACCTCCTACATCTAAAAAGAAAGACCTACAAAGGATGGAGGACTGGATCCACCTCCAAGGAGGAATACTCTGCTTTTGTCTGGACCTGCAGCGAGTGAACAGGACAGCCAAGGCTGCAACTAAACTCCAACTAGCTATAAGTATCAAAGACAATAAAAAGTCCTTTTTTAGATATGTGGGGAGCCGGAGGAAAAGCAAGGGCAACGTTGGACCCCTGCTG
>NW_005842099.1:819628-872260 GCF_000455745.1 Alligator sinensis | reverse complement strand
ACACAAGGAGCTGGCTAGCATCATAGCTCAGCCCCTGGAATAGATCTTCAAGAGCTCCTGGCGCTCTTGTGAAGTGCCCAAAGATTGGAAGAAGGTCAATGTGGTGCCTATCTTCAAGAAAGGGAGGAAAGTGGATCGGGCAAACTATAGGCCCATCAACCTGACCTCTATCCCAGGAAAGGTCTTAGAAAAGATTATCAAAGAGGCCATTCTTAACAGACTGATGGCAATATCCTGAGGGATAGCCAGCATGGGTTTGTTGTGGGTAGATTGCTTGACCAGTCATTTCTTTTTATGACCAGGTGACCTATCATCTGGACAAGGGAAAAGAGATTGATGTCATATATTTTGACTTTAAAAAGCCTTTGATTTGGTATCCCATGATCACCTCTTAGCAAAACTGGCTAACTGCGGCCTCAGCCTCACTACGATCTGCTGGCCATGGTAGGACCCAGAGGGTGGTGGTTGACACAAGTCAATCATCGTGGTGCCCTGTTCCCAGTGAGGTCCCTCAAGGCTCTGACCTTGGGCTCTGACTATTCAACATCTTCATTAATTTTGTGGACATTGGTGTCAGAAGCAGACTGGCCAAGTTTGCCGACGACACCAAACTCTGGGGTAAAGTGTCCACACCTGAGGACATGAGGGTCATCCAGGCAGATTTTGACAGGCTCAAGAAATGGGCAGACGAGAACCTGATGGTGTTTAGCACCGAAAAATGCAAGCTTCTCCACCTTGGGAAGAAAAACCTGCAGCATGCTTATAGGTTCGGCAGTGCTACGCTGGCTAGCACTACGGACGAAAGGGAGTTGGAAGTCGTGACTGACCACAAGATGAACATGAGCCTCCAATGCAATGCTGCAGCTAGTAAAGCAAGCAAAACACTGGCATGCATCCATAGATGCTTCTCAAGCAAATCCCAGGACGTCATTCTCCCGTTATGCTCGGCCTTGGTGAGGCTGCAGCTGGAGTACTGCATCCAGTTTTGGGCTTCACAATTCAAAAAGGGTGTGGAGAAACTTGAGACGGTGCAGAGGAGAGCCATGCACATGATCAGAGGTAAGGAAAACAGACCTTATGAAGAGAGGCTGAGAGCCACGGGACTCTTCAGCCTGGAAAAGCATAGGCTCAGGGGTGATCTGGTGGGCACCTATAAGTTTATTAGGAGTGCTCACCAGGATCTGGGGGAACGTCTATTTCACCAGAGCGCCCCAAGGTGTGACAAGGTCGAACAGTCACAAACTCCTTCATGACCGTTTCAGGCTGGACATCAGGAAGAACTTCTTTACTGTCCAAGCCCCTAAGGTTTGGAATAGACTGCTGCCGGAGGTGGTTCCTACTTTGAACGCCTTCAAGAGACATTTGGATGTTTATCTTGCTGGGATCCTATGATCCCTGCTGACTTCCTGCCCCTAGGGCAGGGGGCTGGACTTGATGATCTTCCGAGGTCCCTTCCAGCCCTAATGTCTATGAAATCTATGAAATCTATGGATCTGGCCTGAAATGACCTGTTCAAGGTTATGTGGAAATCAGTAGCAGAGTTACGAATAGACACTAGATCTCCTGCTTCCCAGTTCAGTGTCTTAATTACAAATATTCAGTGTCTTCCTTTCTCAGGAGTTTTGAGTCTGTTGACTTTTTTATTATTATTATTTGGAAGATCAACTTTGATCTTCCAGCCTAGTTTGAATATTTTCATATCACTCTGTCTCTACATTTTTAAGCAGAGAAAATGTGTTTGTTTTCTTTATTCCTGAATACATTTGGTAGAATGAGTCATAAAATATGAATTTTATTCATAATAATGTTATGCATATCATCCTGATATAGACTTAAAGCCCAAATACAGCAAACAGAAATGGGTTCAGTGCTTCATACAAGATGGGTTTTCAGATGAAGAAACAATTTGCCAAGTCATAAGCATGCCAATAAAATTCTTGTTTTGTGCTACACTGAAGCAATTTTATCTTGTTAGAGAAAATATGGAAGGAATGACTCGGTTATTTTATTTTAAATGACATTTTCTATAATTCAGTTACCAAGCGTTCTGGTCTGACCTCATGTATAGAACTGTGATTTATATTTCATTCCTATGTAAAGACCAAAGACTTTAGTTAGACCACAGCCCTCAATTCTCTAGAGAGTAAATCATATCTCAGGGCATAATACAAGAGAGGCCAAGATGTCACTATTTCCAGAGGCCCCTGTAATACCCATGAATGGATTAGGTAAAATAGTTCCAGCTGATCCAAGCAGAAAGTTGTGCCCAACACTGCTGAGAAGCTTAAAAACCCCTATGCTCTGGCCAGTCTGATCTGGGGGAGAATTCATTTCAATGCCAAACCTGGCCATCAGTTATGACCCTGAACATGTGAAGACATCAGGTGTCTAAAAAAAAAGACAGAAGATACTTTGTATCCCCTTGGAGCACTGATGTAAGCTGCCACCTCCAGCTGTGACCACTTTTCTGTTGTTCAAAGAAAGCAGGCCCCCACCAAAAAAAACCAAAATAAATTTAAGGAAAAAATAATTCCTTCTTGACACCTTCAGGCAACTGACTGAACTGGGCGACTGAGGAAGTCAGTTTGGAGTGGCCATTGGCTAAATTGCTCCAGCTAGCCCTGGTTACTGTGTGAACCTCACTACCAGTGGTCGACCTACCCCCACGTGGCCGCAGTTGCCTGTGTGGCCTGTTGGTGAGGGGACACAGCTGGCATGTGGGTCTGGAGCAAGATCTGGTGCATTGGTGAGAATGTGGTTTGTTCCTTGAGAGACAACATTTGAGGTAGAGGCACTGCCTGTAAGCCAGGACAGGTTTATCCCATAGGGCTACCTTGAGATAGTGTGCCTCTACAGCACTGTATTGTGCCACGTAAGGAGCCCTTCAATGCCACACTTATGTAGAGAACCCAAAGTAGGGTTAGTTATTACTCTCTGATCTTTAACAAGACTCATAGGACAGGGACTGAGGGCAGAGTGGCTAATCTCTGTACTAAGGACACATTTCTGCAGTTGCAGGACCAAAAGACTAATCACGAAAAATCAGGGATGTAGCTGCAGATATCTCTGCTGGGGATTACTACAGCAAAAAGCAATCCTTTGCACTGAATGTGCAAAGGGTCACCAACCAGCTTTGCTCTCATGTTATCCTAAAGTGAGATGGTAGCTCATATTATAGCATAACAAATCAGAGAATTAGCTTCATTAGAGCCAGAAAGCTGAGATTTTACCCCAATACAGAAAAATATCTGCCAACTGTTTTCCTCTTCCAAGAACTTCTCAAAAGCAGACTTTGTTCGCATGTCTTCACAAGCATGCATGTGCATTTCCCCAGGGACAAATAGCAGTGGCATATAGCTGTGCTGCTGTTACTTGTCCCCAGGCAATGACCTGGCACATGTGCTCTGGCACATGGCAAGTTGCCCTCGGTGGGGTAAGGAAGGCTGGGGTCAGCACTGGGCTGGCCCCAACAGCCTTACCTGGGGTCCTGGGGGCCTCCTGGGGCTGCAGCACTGGTGATCCAGGTGCATGGAGCGTGGCTGGCAGCCAAAGCATGGCTCTGGCTGGCCAGACTCTGGTTTCAGGCAGTGCATGCTACAGTCATGTGCATTGCTTTGCTTTATTTTGTTGTGGTTTTTTTAGATACCAGTATTTCCCAGTATCCAATGTTGGCTCTGTGCTGAAAATATGCAGTGCAAAGACCCTTTTCACATGCTGGGTGTACATTTTGCAGCTCTTCAAAAGCTTTTGAGGCATTGCAAAGTGCATGTTCCCACACTCATCTGGACGTGCCTGGTAAGATGTAGCCTTGGCTATGGCTATAGCTATAGCAGTGGCTACCCAATGCATGAGGAAAAAGAACCATGCCCCTTCCTTCTCTTACTAAATATAAGTCAGCTCCTTCTTGGCCTTTGCCTCATTTACCAGCTAGGTATATCTTGGTGGGAAGAAGCATGAACAACTCAACCAAAATCTTATGTGGATTCAGAATTCAGGGTTCTGAGAACAAGGTGGAATGAAGCAAGCACATGGCTGGTATTTGGTACAGCACTTAAAAGAACAGAAGTAAAATATCATCCCCTTTTCAAAGTGAAAAGGAATAATTTCTTTGAACAGACTGATCTAATTTTATCAAAATTGACTTAAATAGTCAGTTAGGGTGATGGCCTCTTGAAATATATATGTTAGAGCAGAAGAGATTTAGCAGTCAATAAAGCAATAAACTCTACCCAAGATGTATCTCCTCTGACATATTATTATACTGTGGAATCAGCTAGTTAAATTCTGTGGCCCGTATCACACAGCAGGTCAGACCAGATGATCAAACCAGTCCATTCTGGCTTTAAAAAAATCTCTGAATGTTCTCTCAGAGGAGAACCATGCTATTTAAATCTGGATGTGTCACTGGTGAACACAATCTGGGGAAGAATCCTACACTAAGAGGGGAATGAACAAGATATTTTTCTCAAAATGGTGGCCTTGCCTCATAACAGAAAAGAGTTGTAGGATCCTCTTCTCATGTATGTGAAGACATCATCCTGCTTAATCATAACGAGTAGATGTATGATGATCACAGCCCCATGTATGTCCACAGCAGGGAGTGAGATCTGCAGATTAAGAACCTGTCAGCTAACAGGTCCTTTCAGCTTTTAATTCATTTGAAAAAAAAGGAAGATATTTGTATACCAACATACGTTTTTAAACAATTACACCTTTTTTTCCCTCAAATGAAAATCCTGCTCAGATGACTGGCAAACATGTTAAAAAATTTTCACCGACTTCTTTTTTATAAATTGTCCACAAGACAATTGAAGGAAAGCCTCTAATTTTACCTTTAAAATGTTGGGAATTACTTTGTTTACTTCTTGGGCCTTAGATTATGTACAAGTAGCCTGCCACAGACATTTAGATGAATGTTGTGTTGGCTAACGACACAAACCCCAAGCATCCTTTCCCCCTCCAAGCCGGGGGAACTAAGTTATAGCTATCTCTCTCAAAACACTTTGACCTCCCTGGACACTCCATTGCTGACCTGAGGGTGGTTGTTCTCAGAGAGCAAATGTTTAAAAACAGATTTGAATGGGAAATAGTGGAAAAAGAAGTCATCCTCAGACTGGATTGTGTTAAGTATGGTTTAAATAGAGACTATGGATTCCTATCCCATTACCTGGGTTAGCCTTGCTGACCCCTTTGTTCCTATGGGTTTATTGTTTGCTTGCTTGTCTCTCCCAGGACTGCCCCTCTGTCCTCTCTCCACCCTCTCTCTCTCACTCTCTCTCTCCACCTTTGTCTTTTGTAGTCTAATTTCTGTCTCTATTTTATACTCTGCTTTCTTCGTGCGCGTTCACAGCATCCAATGAAGTGAGCTACTGCTCATGAAACCTTATACTATTTAAATATATCTACTGTGGTCAGTCCAGAAGGTGCAAATCTATCCTGCCTTCTACCAGGCTCACAGTCATGTAATGAGGCAGAATAAGGACATCTCTCAGTTGCACGGCTAGTGTAAGACTTAAAACCCCTCCATGTCCGGAGACTGCTTCTCGCTCATGGGCGACTGGTGCCACCTTAGTCAGGGGGTGCACGTGCCCCCCAGTGACTAGTCAGAGACCGGGGGGTGGAGGGTGGGTATGGGCGATTGCTGTAGCTGATCACTGCAGCTGCTTCCAAGAGTGGCTGCGGCTGCTTCTGGGATAGCAACAGCACTCCACTCCCTGGCCAGGACTTGCAGGGGGGGCACCGGTGCTCCCACCTGCGCCCCCCGCCCCCTCCAGCCCATCGCCTAAGCAGAGAGCATAGCTGGTCAGGGGGTACACCGGTGCTCTCAGGGGGTGCACATGCACACCCCTATGTGTCGCCACTGTTCTCACTTGTTCTGCCTCTCCCTTAGTAGTAAAGTGCTGAAAACAGGGACCAGCAGGCACAGCCATGACTCCATCTCACCTGATTTGCTAGGTAAAGGGGCAATATGCACCACTCCTTTCTCTTTTATCTTATTCTTATCTCCCAAGCACAAACGGATTGCTCCCAAGACAGGGACCTCTGTGACAGCAGTCCTTTGCCTGGGGGTATGCCTCTTCACACTCCCTGTTCCAATGGGCTCTGTCAAAAAGGCTCCAGAACCTTTAGCTTTGTGCAATTAATGGAGCAAGTCAGAAATATATTTCATAGTCTGCAAAAAACTGACAAGAAGTTTTCAACTTTATCCAATTTTTATAGATCTTTTTTACAGTCTTATCACAAAAAATACCAAAATGTTGACAACCACAATACTATTTGCACCTGTCAAAAAAATCCCAAACAAATAGTTGGCCCATCTTTCAAATTCTTAGATGGTACCTAAAGCAAAGACTGGGAAGTAAAAGGTGTTTTGGATTCAAACTGCCACTCATTTTAGCTCTTCACATAAGAGTTCCAAATTCACTTTCTATAGAAAAAGCTTAAGTTTCTGAAATAGGCAGATAATGTCATAGAGTTGACTCTGCTTAATGGTTCTAATTTGTATTACTGGAGATAGGTGATGAAAAGGCCGTTTGAAAAGTGACAGGAATAAATGGACAGCCTGGCTGTGGGCCTGTTCAAAAGGGAGAAATGTATTAAAATGAAAGCAATTGTAGCTACTGCAGGACAGACACCTCCATAGAAAATTTGATCCCATCAAAGAATGGGGAGTCCAAAGCCAATTTACTGACCATAATTTATAAATGCCTCCAGTGCACTTGATAAAAAAACTTTTGCAGCATGATGGAAATTGGCAGCTAGTGATGAGTTCAGCGAATCTGGGGGGACATTATATGCAGGCATCCTCCGAAGGAGCTGCTCAGTTATATGCTTCCTCCCATCTGCACTATGTCCTTGATTAAGTGGAGAATAATAATAGCTGCTTCCATCTACTTCAATAGCTGCTTCAAGGTACACATCCTAGCTAGAAGATTTATAGCTTTGCCATAGCTTGGGATCATTTCCTATTGGGAAGGTTAAGCATCAGAGCTGCCTGAATTGGATGAGATAGCTGCTTATTTATCCCGGTGTCTTAAGGAACTTTGATGCCAATTTATTTTTTTTAAAGGTATAGTAAAAAGTAACATGGCTAGTGACCTTGGGCTCCCACTTATTTCAGGGAATCAGTTGACTTCCCAACCTGCAACAATGAGAGAATCATCTTCACAGACTTCATTTTAATTAGAGAACAGAGGCTGTTGCCTGAAAAACAAGTAGCAAACATTTGCTCACCAAAACTGGAACTAGAAATATAGGACAAAGTGGGTGCATCTACATGAAATGCTTTACAGCAAAGTAGCATAGTTTACTGTGCGCTAAGCATGTGCATCTACACGTCCACATGCTTACTGTACAGTAAACCTCGCTAATCACAAGTAAATTTGATACCTACAAATGCAAGTAGCAAATTTACTTGCGGTTACTAACTGTGCAGTAGCACTCATGTATATGACTGACCGGAAACAAATCTTCTCCCAGTCAGCTAGCTACCACGGGGCAGGGGATTGTTCCCTGTCCCTGTAAGCTGCCTGCTGCCAGGGCGAGCTTTTACACCAAAGCCTGGGTAGCAACTATGTCCACCTGCCCTGGATGCAGGGAGCTCCAAACCCCCACCTCCAAGATGGCAATTGGGGAGCTCATCTCCTGACAGTGAGGCCAGTGTTGGGAGATCCTTATCTCCCAGCCTGAGCTCCCAGATCCAATGCACGTGTAGACAACCCACTGAGAATTTTATTCCTTTCCCTGGCATTCAGAAGTTACGAAGTCAGCTATTTTCTCAAAGAATGAACAATGGGATAGATGCTAATTCTTGACCCCTATGACTCACAAGATGATTGTTTTATTGCCAGATGACTCATATTTTAGACAGCTTTTGTCAAGGTGGATTCTACATTGTCTTTTAGCATCTTGCTGCCAAGAACCATGGTAAAAATACAGACTTTTTTTTAATCTTTCAAATGTATTGTGTATTTGCAGCGTCTTTGAATAACCCATTCATGCTCTAGGGCAAGACTTCAGAACTGCCCAAGAAGAGTGCCCCCATAATCCCTTTCTGGGTTTATGCTGAACCCAATGAATGTTGGCTTGTTGCTGTACTCATATAGGGCCAGGTTCTAGTCGATCTCTTAAGGGCACAAGGGGAACCTAAGTGCAATGCTATGCTATCCTCTTTAAGTCCTCGAAAAACTGTAAATACAAATGGTAGGTCGGTGTTCCTCCTCCTCATAACTTTTTTTGGACTTAACTTTAAGGGTCATATGATAGTGCATTACAAAAGTAGATGTATTAATAGATTTTTCAGGGACTTGAGCAAGATGGAATAGTATCACATCCACTTAGACAATAGGTGAAATCATATTTTGTCTATGGTGCAGACATGATCAATAAAAATAAGTTTGTTCTACCACATATTTTTACTATGGTGCAAGTCCCTTTTTTACATATCCTGGATCCTTATCTGTAATCAAAAGTGAAGATGATTGTAGATAATAACAACAGTTACAATAGCATTTTTTAAAAATCAGAGCCATGCGTTACTTAAGTCTTTTTTAATTTTTCAATCAAGTAACATATTAGGGATAGTTATTAAATGATAATATGGTGTTACATATTTTTTTATTTCTACACTTCTGCTGCCCAGGAACACAGGTATAGTATCTACCCTAAAAGGTAGATACTATACCTGTGTTCCTGGGCAGCAGAAGTGTAGAAATAAAAAAATATGTAACAAAAGCATAAACAGAGTCAATGTTAATATTTTAAGTTTAATTTCTCCCTCGTTTATCACTTGTTCATAATAAAATTGTAGTGTTAAGCTAGACTTAGAAGCAGCAGATATGAAAATCAAAAGGCAAACTAGCCCTAAGACTAACCGACTGTAGAAGACATCTTTCCAAGCTACATTTTGCAGGACTGCAGAAGACTTTTGTTCCCTGTGTACCAGGAGTAAAATCAGAAAACACATAGAGCAAGAGTCAGCAACCTACAGCCCACCGAGCCATTGGGTCTGGCCCAAACCTGAGGGGGATTTAGCAGTATTCAGTGGCAGGCAACAGGGAAAATCAACAGTGACAGTGGTGGTGGCTGGGTCCCAGTCCTGGCTTGCGTCAAACCCAAAATGGGTTATTCCAGCCTCCACTGCCAGAAAAACACTGCCAACATGTGACAGAGGATTGCTGTGATTGTAGGCTCAAAATTATTGCATGAATAATAATTAATCTCTGATGACAGAATTAGGCCTTGGGTTGGTCAAAGACTAACATTTAGTGTTTTGTTCATCTGGACAATCTCCAGTGCCAGCATCACTCTCTGGAGTGCAGTGGGTCTCAACCTATTTCCCATAGTGGGCTACACTTGCAGCTCACGTGTTATGTGGACCCACATAACACGTGAGCTGCAACCCACACAACTTACTTCCTGTGTATCCATTTTAAAAATGGTTTGTATCTGTTATCTGACAGCCATGCAATGAAAATCAATATTCTGTAATACCTCTCATTTCTACACTGTTAAATGTCTATCAAGCACATTTTAAATGAGCAAACTAAGTAAAATTAATCTTTACTTTTTTTTTTTAACAGGATATCAAATGGTCTACAGCAGTGTGCTGATTGGGCTGCATGCAACCTGTGGGCCATGTGGTGAAAACCATTGATTTAGTAGCATTAAGGGCTATGAAATGAAGAAGAGAGAGTTCTGGGAGGTGAATTACTAGGTGTTTCTTGCCTTTTCTATGTTAAACTTTAAAATTTTGCCAAATTCTAGGGAAAGGTAAATCAAACGATTATCTTAGATGGTTTCCATTTTTTTTTTCAGCAAAGAAATGGTCTTAATTTGTAGCATACTGTAATGTGTTGCTTGTTGCTTTCAGTTATTTTTTGAGTTGGAGTGATTTAAGTATTCAAAGGTGAAGGATTAGTAGTGTAGGCTGGCATCAGACATTGTGCATGGCTTTGCCCAGCCATATCAGATCAAAGTTCTGGCAAGAGGTCTCCATTCTGGCTTATCAGGTTCACTGCTACTCTAATTCTGAGTCATCTTTGAGCAGAGACTGTCAGTCATTGTCACACTTTATACTGTTTGGTCATGCGCATAAAAGCAAACTATGGCAACATGTCAAATACACTCTCCTTGGTAGGCTAGTACTAACCTACATGAGTCAACAGGTAAAAGCGTATAGCATTAGCCTGCAAAATCAGGACTGTCCCCAGTACAATATAAGCCCATATAGCTGCAGTGTTTCAGTAAACAAAGAAAACATTTGTATATGTCAGACTACAGAAGTGGCATTCAGATAAGGAAGTGTTGTATGAAATAAATGCAAATAATTAGGGTTATTTTGTATCTAATTTTTCTTACTATTTCACATGTTAACAGTGGTGTTTTTTGTCCAAGTACTAAGGAGGGAGATTTTCAAAAGCACCTAAGTGACCTGAGAGCATAACGTCCATTGATTTTCAATAAGACTTTGTCATTTGTGTATTTTTGAACATCCCAATCTGGGTCATGCTTTGCTCTTATCTGCCTGGGTTAGAACAAATGGAACTATACTCTGAACTCTTCAAATGCCCCCAAATTATGTAATTGGAAATGGATGACAATATCAGGCTAGATTTTGCTTTCAGGCAATGGAATTACAGCTGCCTGACTGACGTGTGACTGAGACTGGAATACCCTTATCCCTGTCACAGTTGCAGATGTGCCTGCTGCTACTTTACATACCTAATGCCCCCTCTCAACTTTTTCATCAGTCTAATTAGTGGATCATATCCATTAGAAGGAGCAGGTAGTTCTACATCACTCAGAAGTTGCCCATAATGACAGGCTGCTTTGCCCTGGCACATCTTGCACACACCAGCCTAGAGGGAACTCAGCTTTAATTAGTCCCTTTCCTCTCGGTATAAACTTTGTGCCCTTCCAGCTAACATTGTGATCAATGGAACACTGATAAAAGCTTTTAATGAAATTATGCTCCATAGTAAACCCCCCTTATCTGCATAGCATAAACTTCCTTCTCGGCACTACTATAAGTCTTGTTCTGCTGTTATGCCAAAGTGAGAGGTGAATGAGATCCAGGGAGAGTGTAACAGCAACTGAGGAAAAGGGAGAGAAAGAGCTTTTACTGTACATTTATTTTCAAAGCAGCAGACTCTGATAAAAGCCTGTAGAAAAAACATGCAAGTTCAGTTACTAATTTCACCTGACACCTCTTTGAACAGGATGTCTTCACTCATTTCCTTCTCCTGAGCTTACCTAGAGAGAACCTTTCCCTCAACCTTGAAACTGTTAATCATAAAAGTTCTGATCAATACTGAAAAATTAATGGGCATTTATTTCTATTATGTAAAACTTCTTATGTGCTGCAACCTGCCAAATGCATACCATGGAAAATCCCAAAGCCCCCAATTTCAAAAAGCCTCCTTAAAGAGAGAAAAAAGGAAAGCTAATACTTCATAGACCAATAGAGAGATCTGGAGAGTGTAGACAGCACTTGCAATTACTAGGATGGCCAAAAACATTCATATGCACAAGACATGAGTGGCAGTTTCTGTTTACTAAACCCCCATTCAGAAAAGCACTTAATTATGTGGTTAAGTACAGAAGTCTTAAGTCCCAGACACTTTACCAAGACTTAGGCATGGTTTGTTTTAAGTGCTTAAATGCTTTTCTGAATTGGGGCCCTAGAATGAGATTTTTTAAATTTTTCACTGAGCATCTCTCCAACATGCTGCTTGACGTTACCATCCTTCTTGATAAGTTATCATTGGTAAAAGGCCTCTGAGTGTGCCAGTGCTGTAAAATATAGTGGCTTAAATATTTATTTCAATGCATATGGCTGTAGAGATTGTAATAAATATAGTAATTATGTCTTAAAATAGGCCTCACAGAAAAACGATAAAAGATTTGTGGTTGATGATAATGAACTGTGTGATGCTACATAAAAGCATCCTGGTGCTGAGCTCATTCCAAAACAGCCTAATGTACAGGGTACTTGGAAACAATCTCATGAAGGTCCAGGGAACATTGACCACATAGCTGAGCAGAGCTGCAGGTGGAGTGCTGGTTTGGGGGTGGGAGGAAGCAAATATGAAGAGAACAATTCTTAAGAGGCAGATGGAATTTTGAAATTAATTCAGCAAATAAATACAGTGCAGCTTCTAAATCCTTCACTGATTTATGGTCAGTATTGGTAGCTTCAATAGAGGAGAAGGGGAACTTCCAGGAAAAGGTGGATGAGCTGATACAATGGGTGCTGGACAATGAAGTAGTCATTGTGGGGGAAGACCTCACTGGACATGTTGGGAAAAGTAGAGATGGCTATGAGAGGATACATGGGGGACATGGATTTGGAGATCTCAATTCAGAGGGGGAAGGATAGTAGATTTTTCTGTATCTTACAATCTCACAATTTCAAATACGTTTTCCTGGAAATTAGAACATCTGATCATGTACAAGAGTGAAAGTAGAGAAACTCAAAGTGGATTATTTACTAGTGAGGAAATGGGATTGAAAAGAGGTGAAAGATTGCAAGGTGACCCCAGAAGAGGAAGTTACAACGCAACATAGAATGGTAGTCATAGACATGAGGGTGAAAAGAGTCAGGTATACTACTAAATACCAAAGAGTTCAGAAAATGAAGTGGTGGAGCCTGTGGCAAAACAAGGAATCGAGAGAGGCCTTCAGAACAAGGGTGCTGGAAGAAATACAGGTTGAAGAAATAAAAGACCCTCAAAGTTGGTGGCAAGGGGCAGCAGATAAGATCAGGAAAGCAGGAAAAGAAATCTCTGGAGTGTCTTCTGGAAAGATGTGCATCAGGAAGGAAACATGGTGGTGGAGTGAGAAGGTCCAGGAAGTGGTAAGGGAGAAGAAGGAGAAATGTAGGAAATGAAAAGATACAGGGGACCTTCTGGACTTTGAAGCATACAAAGTGGAGAGGAAGAGGGCAAAGAGGACCATTGCTAAGGCCAAAAATGCTGTAATGGACAATTTGTACCAATCAATATACTGTAGAAGCTGTTTAAAGTGACACTTGCAATGGAGAAGATACCAAATTAATGGAGAGGAAGTGTGTTGGTGCCAATATTTAAGCAGGAAAGTGATCTCCAGGATTGTGGCAACTATCATGGAGTCAATAGCTGTCTCACAATTTGAAAGCATGGGAAAGAGGGGTGGAGAATACGTTAGGGAAAGAGTGGTGGAGAATCAGTTAGGGACTGAAGTGGTCATTACAGAAGGCCAGTACGGATTCATGCCAAGGAAAAATACCATGGTTCCAGTTTTTGCAATAAGACAGATGATAGAGAAATACAGGGAAGGTTGTCCAGATATCCATTTTGGTTTTATTGGTCTGGAGAAAGCCTATCACCGTGTACCCACAGAGGAAATATCGGAGTGTCTGAGAGTTAAGGAGGTGCTAAAGAAATATGCCAGAACCATCAAGGACATGTACTGGAAATGTACAATGAAAGTGAGGAGCAGTTCAGGAGAGACAAAGAGTTTTGAGGTGAAGGTGTGTATATATCAAGGGTCAGCTTTGAACCCATTCCTGTTTGTGGTCATGATAGATGTTCTACTGAACAAATAAGAAGTAGGCTATCCTGGAATATGATGCTTGTGGATGACATGGTCATTTCCACTGAGAGTTTAGAGGAAGTGCAAGCTGGATTGGACCAATGGAGAGAAGTGCTAGAGGGAAAAGGAATGAAGATTACTTGATCCAAAATGGACTGTGATATGCACCGTGATTTCTCTGAGGTACCTGATATTGGAAATGTCACAAATGTGATAATCAATGTGAAACATGTTCAAAAACTTGACAAGTTCAGGTATCTGGGGTCAACTGTTCAGCAGAATGCAAAGTTCGCTGAAGAGTTGAACCATCGAATAACAGCAGGGTGGACAAACTGGAAATTGGCAACAGGAATATTGTGCAACAGGAGAGCATCAGTGAAGCTGAGAGGGAAAGTATACAAGCTGGGTGCATCCAGTGCTATTGTACGCAGTGGAGACATGGCCCCTGAAAAAAACTCCAGAAAGGAGTCTGAATGTGACAGAGGTGATAATGCTCCAGTGGATGTGTGGAATGATGAAGATGGATAAAGTGAGGAGTACTTACATCAAGGAATCAGTGAAAGTAGTGAAGGCATCTAAGAAAGTACACGAGATAAGACTGGCATGGTGTGGGCAAGTTCAAAGGAGTCCAGAAGAATATGTTAGGAAAGAAGTTACTAGAATGGCATGACCAGGGAGAAGGAGAAGAGAAAGATGGAAGATGAGATGGAGAGATATCGTGGAGAGGGATATGAGAGAGAAGGAGTTGGAAGAAGAAGATACATATGACCAAAGCCGATGGAGAAGCAGCAACCCTATTTAGATGGGATAAGTGAAGGAAGAAGAAGAAGATGGGAAGCCTCAAATGATGAATAACCTCATTCCCCACATCACTGTTAAGTAGTCAGGGCCATCACAAATGAAATCTCTTCATGACCCAACCTGTGAAATTGTATTAAATGTGGCACTGCTTCCTTATTCAGTTTTGTATTACTGCCTGCATAGAGTTTAAATAAAAGAAGGCCATAAAGGGGTTACTAAAGAACAAGTGAGAAAGGCAGAACAATGACACACGCCAATTGCCCCAAGTAAACAGCTTCAAAGACAGCAGTGGATGGGTCATCAGTTAGGAAAGAAGCTTGCTACCTGTCTACAACGTTTTATCTTTTCCCAAGCATGAGCCTAACATCAAAGAGCATACAAAACCTCTATAGAGGCCACCCTTCAGAAAAGGGACTTGGATGAGTGACTATGAAGGGTGTTTCAGTGAAGAGCTGATATTGTGACTGGATGATGGAAATCTAACTTCACACTACATAATATTGTAAAGTGTTTGCAATGGATATCACATCTAAAACTGTCATTCTAACCTTATCACTCAGTGACATTGTCTATAGGTTGTTTATAGCTCATTCTGTCATTTGGTTGCTGCATTCCATACAAATAAATAAATAAAGTACATAATACATCAGTCAAGGAAAAGGAATTCAGTAAAGGAATCTATAAGGTAATATTACTGATATTTAATCATGAAACTTTCTCTCTTTATGACAAACCTCTAAACCTACATGTGTGCATAGTCACACAGAGAGGGAAGAGACTGGGGAAAATACATATATTTGTTTTTTCATTTAATAATGCTTCTAAAAATAATCAGTAAGTACACAACTCTATTCTACCAAAAACTTAGACTGCCTGCCAATTACAAATCAGTGCCTTTTTATTCTGTTCACTTGCAAGTGTAAAATCTGTTGGCTAAAACACAGATCTGGCAGCTAGCATGTTGGCTTTGTTTTTGCTTCATCCATTGACTTGGGAACAGGTTTGTTTGTTTCTTAACACAGGCAAATCACAGAACTCATTGCAATCTCTATTTTCTTACCTATAAAATAAGTAACATAAAGATGAGTAACCAGTGATGGGAAAGGCCTATGGGATTTTTCTGCTCATCTCCCCTGTGTATAATGTTTCCTATAATTGACATTTCCCTGCAAAGGGAGCTGAGACAACAACATATGCTAGTAGAACATGTGCAAAACCAAAAAAACCCCCAGATGGTGAGCTACTGACATGTTTTGAGATAGCCCGATGAAAAGCATAATAAAATTACAATAAGAAATTACTTTCAAAGTATATTTTTCCAGGTATAATATCATATATAAGGAAAGGCCATGTTGCTCTCTTGCTCATTTATCTAAAGAAATCAGATACATTATTGGGTCTTTAAATCCATATCCACGTTCCTCCTCCTTCCTTATGTTAGCACTGATGTTTACTTGTATAGTTGGTAACAATTTGATTGCTACATTCTCCCCAGTCAGCTGAGCACCTGTAGTAATTAAGTAAGAAGTAGCAAGGCTGTGTGAAGCTTTGGTCCATGATTCAATTTGGAGAAGATTCAGCCCGATTCGGAGGCTGAGTCTCCAAATCCAAATCGAATCAGGAGAAGACAAAAAAACCCTAAGAATCGATTCAGAGGCTCTGAATTGATTCAGAAAAGATTTGGAAAAGATTTGGAAGGCAGTCTTTCAGGGGAACAGAAACTGAGAAGAGGGAGGGGGAACAAGGGGGGAAACACTGACATCTCCAGCTGGCCAGTGACTGTGATCTTTCCCTGAGTCCCCTTCCAATCACAGTGCTCTGGGGGAAGGATGTAGAAACAGCATATAAGCCTCTGTCTACAGCATTTCTGTGCTTAATGTGAGCTGCTTGTGCATGAGCAACAGCATCTGAAAGGTACTGGACTGGCTTGGCTTCCTACCTAGTCAGTCTCCTGCTAC
This sequence comes from Alligator sinensis, assembly GCF_000455745.1. Taxonomy (NCBI): domain Eukaryota; kingdom Metazoa; phylum Chordata; order Crocodylia; family Alligatoridae; genus Alligator; species Alligator sinensis. The sequence continues at coordinate 855,929 of NW_005842099.1, read as the reverse complement.
TTTTTCTTCTTGGAAAGGATTGGATACAGCTTACTAACTAGAATGCCTCTACTTATCCCTTTCCAATCCATTTCTTTCAATTTATATTTGTTCTCACAGTTTTTTTCCAACACTTTTAAAAAAGAAAGCTGTGTTTTCCCTGGCAGTGTAATCCATCACTGTACAGGGAAGCACATACATTACACACACTCACACACATACATCATAGAAGAAGAAGTCAGATATTATTACAACACAGAAGAAGTTAGATATTCATATAAGAAGAAGAAGAGATTATATATAGTTATTAATATTATTAGTTATAGTCAAATACAGACTAAAGATGACACAGAAACAGAAGAAGTCAGATAGAGATTCAGATTAACACAACACAGAAGTCAGACGCTCAGTCAGAGAAGAAGGAGAAGAAGAAGAAGAAGAAGAAGAAGAAGAAGAAGAAGAGATATTTGAGTTACACACACAACAGTAAACACAACACAGAAGAAGTCAGAGATTCAATTAACACAACACAGAAGTCAGAGTGTCATAGTACAAGAAGAAGATATATTATTTTAGGTACACACACAACCGTAAACACAGCACAGAAGAAGTCAGACACAGTCATACATCAGAGAAGAAGAAGAAAACATATATTATTGGTTAGTTGCACACAGAAATACATTTTCCAGCACAGAAAAAATTAAAATGAAGCGTGCTGGAAAGGCAGGTGCCAGGTCTTCTGGCAGGGGAGGAAGAGGGGCTAGAGAGGGTAGGGGGAGAGCTAGAGCTGCAAGTCCCTCCCTCCCCCAAACATAGATGCGTCCTCTTTTCTGGCAGCCATGAGTCTTCTGCTGCCAGTGGAAGCAAGGAGGTGGGAGCAGTACCTGACGTCCCTACACCTGCAGCACCTCCCCTAGCTCCAGAAATAGGCACCAGAAGCAGAATGACAGTCTTCTCTACCCCAATTTCATCTCTCAGCGTGAGCCTCCCACTGCCAGAGGAGGAGTTGGATCTGGAACCAGGGGACCTGAGTGCCACAGCTAAAGAAATTCTGGGGACTGAGGGGGAATCTGAGTTTGTGCTCCACACCCCTCAAAGTTCCCCTAGACCCAGGTCTCCTTGTCAGAAGGCACCCCAGAGGACGTTGTGGAGGCAAGTGACTCAGCTGAGTCAGCTCCTCCTGTTGTTGTGCCTCTGCCAGCTGAGGAGGGCGATAAGGCAAGATCCCCACCCACAACCCGGAAGCAGGAGAGTATTGTAGCGTGGGATCATTTTGATGTGGCAAATGATCCCAAGTATGTTATCTGCTAGCACTGCCGAAGGCAGATCAGCCAGGGCAAGGAGATGAAATGCTTCACCACCACGGCGTTACTGCTGCATCTCAGGAGGCAGCACCCCCTTGCCCTTCTTCCTCCTCAGCCTGGCACCAGTGGGAGTGTGCCCAAAAAAGAAGTCCCCCTCTTGCTTCAAAGTCCTCATCCCCATGAAGCAGAGGCAGGCCACCCTGGAGCCGTGGGGAAAAGCTTCAGACAAAGGGGGGCACATTTCAAGGGTGAGCAAGGTCACCCAGAGCATAAGTTTCTGTACCTACTACCTAGGAGGCTGATGAAGAGAAGTTCATAGACCCGGCTCTGAAAAGTGGTTTGTAAATTCAAACAAGCACCGAACCTTGCTAACCTAACCTTATCACCAGAAGCCAACTTCCTACAGCTCAAAACACAAAACCTGCCAACAATCTCCAGTACCCCTACAAACTGCACACCAGAATATATCAAAGACAAGAATACCCAACTACCTGTGGGGGCAGATTTCTCACAAAATAACCACTCTGTCTCCAGTCTCTCAGGCCTGATCCTGAAAGGGAATTTACAAACCACTTTTCATAGCTGGGCCAATGAACTGCACTTTATCAGCTTCCTAGGTACAGAAGCTCATGGACTCAATATAGATTATGTGGCAGAAGGCCACCTCTGTTTCACCCCAAAAACTCTGCTCTGTGACAATTTGGTTAGGATGGGCCCAGCAGAGGGTACACACCTTACCCTATCTCTTTAGGTAACCTGAGCTGGATACATTCCTGAGGGAGGGGGGAAACCTGCTCCCTCTGCCTACGTGACTGGCATCACATACCTGGGTGAGGGGCCTGGGATCCCTGGTGGGCTAGAGACTGCCAGTCTGCCCAGCAACCAGTGATGGATTTCAAATTGGTTGGCTGACAGTCAACAGGTGCTGGCCTCCATTGGACCAGGTAAATGGGGTCATAAGGACTGTCCAGGAGGAGGGAAGGTAGCCATGATGAAAACTCAGAGAGAGAGAAGAGCTAGACCATTTTAAACTTGCTCTCTCTCGCGAAACTCATGATGAATGAACTGCCCTCCTCCAGAGGGAATCTCCACCTGCCTCTGGATGATACTTGTAAGTAAGCTACCTGAGATCTAACTAGATATCTATGGGATTTCTCTGATATTACCCAACTCTGTACCCTATTCCAACCCTACTCCTTGTAACCAATAAAGTTCTCCTTTGTACCTAGCATGGGAGACTTATGGGGAGTGGGTCTAGATTATGCCTTGGGGTCCCCTTGGTTAGGCTAAGGGAGACCACTACTTGTGCTTCCTACTGAGGGAAGCATCCCAAGTTCTTGAAGTGAGTCAAGTACCCTTGAGGGCTACTAGGCCTGTGTTTCCCAGAGGACACCATGCCAGGATCATGCCCATCCCTGGGTGGTGGCAGCAATACCCCCAGGCTAGCAGGTGTCCTCCAGGAAGGGGGTCAGACAGATGTGAGGCACCCCCAGAGAGGCACTCGGGGCCTGGAAGGTGGTCGGGTGCAGTGAGGTGGATGGCTTAGCACAGGAGCACCCCCTACTGGCCCGCCACAGATTAGACAGTGGAATTCTGACACACTGCAACCTGCCAGACATCTGACACCCCAGGTACCTCTCCAATTTTACCTCTACTGCTACATCCCCCACTGCCCTCCACTCCAGCCTGTCCCTCACCCCCTGATGCCTCTATTTCCATTTTCACTGACCGGCTCTCTTGCCTGCATTGCTCTGGCTTCTTTACTATTCCTTCCATCCAGGAAACACACACACATAGACCAACTGCAGGTGCTTCCTCAGCCTGATGAAGGGTTTTTCAACCCAGAACATTGCTAAGATATATTTCTCTAACTATTCAGTTGGTCTACTAAAAGATACCAGATTGACCCAAAGGACCTTGTCTGCCAGTGCCATGTCCTTAGACCAACACCCCTAGCACCTGACTAGAAGGACGCAGAGCCCTGGGCACATCTAAGCTCCAGGGCTGGGGCTGGCAGGAAGAGTTCTCTGGCAGCTTCTGGAGAAGAAGCTCCTGCAGGAAAGGAAAGAAAGGCTCTAGTCTGTGACAGTTTGGCTGCCTGAGATGCTGCTGGTGCTACTGTGCTGCAGTGCACTGCTTATTACCTGTTATTATTTAAAGTGGTGGACCAGAATGAGGCTATAGGGGAGGAAGAAGCCTCACTGAGCACACTACCATGTCACGTAGAGGCCCCAGCGCCAGTGAGGGAGCACCTTAACACACACACAGTGTCACCCATGTCATGAGTTTTGTTTGTCAGCAGCCTGAGGTGCAGTTTCCCAGAACTCCTGCACCTATCTTCTTGAAAGCTGGCAGGCTTCATGCCCTCAAAAGGGACTACCATCCCTGCAATATTTATCTGAATCAGCCAAAAAATGACAAAGTTATAGGTATTTCAGTGATTCCCCATTAGAATCTGTGGCCAAATCTCCGAATCTCTCCGAACTGGTGCCGAATCTTCCAAAGCCGATTCAGCAAAATTGATTCAGAACAGTGATCTGAATCTCCAAATCAAATCACTGTCATGTGAATTGGCTGAATCCAAATCAAATACTTCCCTATTCGCACAGGCCTAATAAGTAGTGATCTATTTGTAAAACACCTGGGAATACCTCCATTAATGTATATTTTCATGTGTTTTACTGCATTTTATTGAGAGGTGTTGGGAGTTTTGAACTCTGATGCTAATAAGATGTTTTAAGGGGGACTTTTTCCTCCTTTTGTCTTCCATTATTTGCTTTGCAGTGTTTTAAATGCAAGGCTTTCATCTCCCTCTTGCCAGCTAAACAGGAGGCAGCAGTCAACCCAATAGATTAGTCTGGCTCATAAACAGAACCATCTCAGCAATCTGATCAGTAAATGAAAAAGATCTAGGGTCATTTTCTAATCACAAGATGTTAGTATAGCCTCTCACACAAAGCAGCCCCATTTGATTAGCCCACCAAAGAATTCTGTTTCTCTATGATTGAGCCATTGTTTGGATTGTTTCCTGTCTCTTATGCAGCAAATAAAGCTAGGGGAACATCTCCCAAAAAATGGCAGGGTAAGTCATAGTAAGGCTGAGATCCAATCTCTCTTTTCGCACCTGCAAATTGAATTGCAATCACAAAACTGATTAACTATGCTCTAACAAATTACACTCACCCTTTCTCTTGGCCTGTTGCTTTTGCCTGGTAGTGAGTTGGTTTTTCTTAAAGATATTCAGAGTGGTTTGACACTGTTAATTTGGAGCATGTGCCACTGAGTAGAATTCAGGTGTGCTGGTTGGGCTCACATGATAAAAGGATTTTATGACATATATCAATTGTTGATCATATGGATCTCATGGAACTTTTTATGTCAGGCATTTTGTGAGGGTGGAATAACAATCATCGAGCATAATTCTAGAAAATTGCTACTACAGTGCGTATATATGGTTTCTGCTTTCTGGATCTCTACAAATATAAATCTAGTGATGCCTAACCCAGTCATGCTCCACTGCAAATATACCACATCACGCCAATGTATTTGGGTCAGAAGAGAGGTCCACTTACTTGTATGATATGGTTTATATTTCATGTCCACTCCAGTCGTACCTTGGCTCCCACAGCATAAAGCTACCATAGCCTTCCTGCAGTGAAGGGGCCTCAAGCAAAATCTCTGTAAAGAAGTTAATCACTCTGTGAACAAACAAACCTTATTTTTCACATATCTATTTTGATTTCTTGAAGACAATGATAATGGTTATTTAGCATTCCATCTCAACGGTTTATGTTTATTAAGAGCACAGAAAAGTTACCTTGGCAAGGAATGCAAGTTTATGAAAAAAGATTTAAATGACTCAGGAAATCCACTGCTATGATTTAAAAACAATCAGAAGCATTGCATTAATATAATCCATCAATTAGGCATTTAAACAGTATACAAGATATTTCCCTTATTGTAAGTGAGGCTTTTATACCAATCTAGTGGTTCTTGAAAGTTCCCTTGTCTACATATACAAGTTAATATGCAACCCTAAGCATGGTTAGGTAATTCAATTGTTAGACTACCAGGAGTCTATTTACAGTAACACTTCAAACATTGGCCTGTTCAGTGGAGCTGCAGTAGCTTTTGAAGCAGTGGCTGGAAATATGAAGGAAAGATCAAGTGCAGACACAGACACAGACAAGGTTTGATAGCATCTTGCCTACCATAAGCACTGAATTCACAGTCTTACTTTTAACACCATGACATAGAACAAAATTACAAAGCAATTTCTGTGCCCGGCTCTGTGTGATTCAGCTAGTCAATAAAAGTTATCGTCCTTGCCTCTTGTATAATTTCTAAAATGTAAGCATCTCATTAAGCATTCCTATAACTTTATTCAGGACGTGACTGTATTTCAATATTTTGTTTATGCTATAAGCCAATGGAAAGTTGACTGATGAAAGAGGACTCATTCTCTGCTGTTGGGCATTATTAACAACTTAAACTTTAATTTCTTCCTCCACCCGTGTCCCTCCATTTCAGGACTAACTTATCTTGTCATGTAATAGCATCCAGTCCTTGAGCTGCTTACCGGACTCTGGAAAAGGATTAACCCATTCTGGCGTCAGCGCCAGTAACCTGAAGTAGGAACTGGGACGAAGATGTGCATTGTTTGACATAATTACTTTCTGCTCCTGCTTTGCCCTTTGCTGTCTATTTGAAATTTAACCTTAATAGAATCAGAATGGCATTTCCCCATCTTTGGAATGTGTGTGAAACTCATAGTAGTAAAGGTTACAACAAAGTAACTCCTCAAACCTTTTTTCCTGAGGCTGAAACACTTTAAAGTTGTTTCATAAAACAGGAGAGATTAAGAGAGCTGTGTGTTCATACTATAGGGAAATGGGACAGTAGTGCTAGGGACAGAAATTACACATAAACTGATATAAGTAGTTAGAAACCGGTTCAAACCTGTAACACAACAGAAGTTCAATGCACATAAACCACTTATAAAATACCCTAAACCAATTTAAGATAAATCTGGATGGATGTAGTATTAGACTTAACTGATATAGTTTAAATTGGTTTATTGAACTGCTGCCCCAGATCCCCTCCAGATTCAAGTTAACTGACAGTCCACCAGCATCCTAAGATCTTTTGCACCTTCCCCAGAAAGCCCCCACCTTTGCAGCTTTGGTGGGCTAGCCTTGGCCCAAACTGTCTGCTCCAGTCGAGCAGGCAGGCATGCTGTAGCAACCACAGCTTCTGGCCTGGGCCACTGCAGACATGTGGCTGCATTTCCAGAATCAAAAGTGAATGCCTGTTCACCTGCTTATTAGTTCAATCTATGCAGTTTAGACTAACCTGCAAAGATTGAATCAATTCAACCTTGAGCTTTTTGACTGTCTGTACTTAGCGCAAGAGACTTAAGGGAGATGGTGACATGCTGATTTCTATTCAGTACCCTCTTATACTGCTAAGGAGTCTGCATATTTGGCCAAATGCCTCAGCATCATGGAGCATTAACCATGCACATAAAATGACTCTACCAGACTAATTTTAAGAAGAGCAACAAGACACTGTGAGTCATAATGAGCCCATTTACTTTCCGTCTGTATTGGAATTTTACAGAAAATATTGTATAAACACTATGTTTCTTGACAATTCACAGTAGACTATCACCAACAGTTTTTTTCTTTTGGTAAATATACTTTCATAGTAAAAGTCGCAATGAGAAAAAAAAGTGGTAAGTATGATTATATACTGAAATTAGATGCTCTGACTTTCTTTCTGCAAAGAATGTCATTTTTAAGGCTGTCATGATCATGGGTTAAATGCCACTGAAAAATGCCACTGAAAGTTTATGCTGTCTGCTAAGGGTAACTGGGATGCCTACTGCCATTTCATTTTGAGAATAATACATTAACACTTTCCTAACCATAGGGGTGCTCAATTCTCTTCCACCCTATGATGGGTCATCCTTCCTGAATTCTGCTTCGAAGGCCAGCACAGCCCCCTTGCAGTACATATTTTAGTTTAAAGTCTTTACAAACATGAGTTTGGAGTTGAAAATAATATATTCATTATCTTATGAGATCATCAAGTTAAAAAAATCAGTCATTTAAGCATTACGAGGACACATAGGGCAGTATTCTATTCCACACTGCCCAAGTCCCTAAAAAACAGTTCATGCAAAAGTTGAATGAGCCTTCCTTCCTCGCCTTGGTGCTTTTTTGTGCCTCAGTCTTAGGGGCAAGATGGTGTTGTGCTACAAAAGTAGGTGCATTAATGGATTTTACAGGAGCTCAATCAAAGTGAAAGAGAATCAAATTCAGTCCCATTCCTAATAGGCAGAATAGAATCTGGCCTATAAACCCCATAAATTCTTGGAGATATGTTTTAAATTTAGGGGTCTTTATTTGCTGCCTTACGGAAATTGAAATCTCTGATTATTATATTGGAAGGGATTCTCAACATCTTCATTTTTTTCCCCACAAAACGATATTATTTCTAACCAGAAAATCTATATCTTGAATTGTTTAAGTTCATTTGCACAGACAGTAACTTTTTTAATCCCTCTGTACTTGCGTCCTTGGTATGTAAATGTTGATTTTTGTTCATTGAAATTCATTTACTGAAACTGCCTCCATCTTTTGAACTGTTTTGTGTGACCAATGAACTCTCAGGGTCTGTGAGTGATACTAACAGTTTCTGTCACAATTCCCATTCTCAGAATTCTTATGTCTAGAATTCCTCCACAGCCTCCTCCCAAATAGCCTGAGAAACTGGCTATGAAGGTGACAGGCAGCAGTCCATTATGCCTAAATGCACTGAAGGAGGAGATTGTTGCCCTTCTTCTTTACATGCCTGTGTTAGAAAACAACATGGGACCACCCATTAAACTTCCATCCCCCAGCCAGCATCATTACCATTGATCAGCTTAACATTGTCTTCAATGACACCCAAAGTTGTGTCTTCTGTTAAAAATTATAACAAAAAAAACAAACCCCAGTATGTCAGCTTGTCGTTAACAATGTCCCCAGTAAAGAAGAAAATTGAAAGGGAAAATCTAGCCATCTCAATACTGCACTGTTTGCTCATTCAAAAATGCTACTTCACACTTGATTGCACCAAGATCCCATCATCACTAGTCACAAAGCTATTGATCGCCTCATAGCTCCGGGGATTTGGGAGCAGGTCTTGATCCCAGGTGTTCCAATCCACTTTAAGATTTGCAATTTGTATCTTCATAGGTGTGTTATTTTATTAATTTAAAATCAAAGACAAATATTTGAATTAATAAGAGTCATTAAAATGTCTTTGCAGTGTGGTAGTTTTTGCTGTAAAACATATTTGTGTTTTAACTGTAAAGTATTGTATTTTAGAAAGGTAGGTGAATGCCATCTGAAAAAGGTAGTTGAAATAATTTGCCCAAAGTCACACAGCAGATCAAGGGTGGAACTAGAAATAGAATTGAACTCTTGTGTCTCCCTTTCCAGTGCCTTATCCATTCGCCCATGCTGTGGATATAAGAGAAGAGTTCAACTCATGGGAACAATGCCAGCATAGAAACAACACAAAAGAAAGTAGAAGCAAATATGACCAGGACTGAAGCCAATTAAGGCCATTTTAAAAGCTGTCATTGTGTTTAGAATATATTGAACTATCTCTACTTCCCTTGCTACTTGAACAACCCCATTGACTCCAATAAAATTTGGTCCTGAAATTGTAACTCAAGATTCTTGAGCTACAGAATTCACTCTACATGCATGTCACGTCCACCAGCATTTTCTCACCATCTGAAAAGTATTCACTTGATAGTAGTATTTGGTAAATTGGATAATTTAGCACTTCAAAATTCCAGCACATGGTATGTTATGACATACAAACATGCATTCATTCGTTGTTGAAGGCCTATTTTTTCAGGAATCCCTCTTGTGTTATAACAATTCACTGTGTACCTGAGTAAAACTTCAATAAAAAGTATAGCTGTACAAACAATAATTCTCTATGTGCTCTTCAGTGATCTGCCTTTTTTTTAGTATTGTGTTCACTGAGGCATCTACATGGAGCTTTAGATTAATGGGAACTGTTTTTTTTTCTTTTTTCTTTTAAATTGGACATGGCTTTGCTCCTCCTGAATTCTTATTGCTCAGATTCAATGACAGATACTTTTGCAAGTTGTTATTGTTACACATTTCATTGCTCACCATAGTCTAGTCACTCACAGCAGCCCTCGTTTCTCTGTCATTTATTTTCAAACCATTCTTGAAGGGACTGATCAAAGGCGTCCCAATGCACACTAGAGAGAGATCAGGTTACTGAAATATTCTAGGTGCATGGATGGCCAAAATCTGCCCTTTATGCAGGTCTTATTGATTTCAATGGAAAATGCACATGTGTTTAGATGTGTTTTGTGGATGAGGATGTGAGTGAACGCAAAATCATGATAGTAAATCCCAAAGGCTGAATTTATCTAGTGATTTCCTGATTTTTTTATGGTTGCTTGGGAGATTTATGCAGCTGGGCAACCTTAATTGATTCTGAATGTTTTCAAGGGATGTAAAGAATAAATCATTTTAAGGCAGCAGTTTTCATGTGTGTTGGTTCTTGATCTCAAGCAACAACCCAGCAAAAAAATTGCAACAATAGAATCGTAACATGCATAAGACTGGGAGAGAGGCTTCCTGTGCCATTAAGTCCAATCCCTTGTATTCACAGGCTCTTGTTAACTTAAGGAATCCCCCCAAAGTCACCACTTCAAGCCCTCCCTCATGAGTACAGTTTCAGGATCCTGAACACCAATGCCACCTCATGACAAGCTATGGGGAAAAGCTGGGGAATAGAAATTATGAGCAATGCCCTGCCACTGCAGCAACAGTCAGCATAGAGGATGTTGCTCACAGAGAAACCATATAATGCTGTTACATAATGAATGGACACCCTGGAGAGATCTTCTTCCATAGGGGTTTTTTTTTAGGTCCATTCAACTATTTCTACAATGCTGCAAGAAACAGGAAGGACGGATACAGCAACAGAAACTTCACTAGATACACTACGCAGGGCATCACTACACAGGGCTACTCCAGAATGTAGTGTACTCATTATCATCAGTCCTATGGTGTCCTGATATTATAAACATGATGCTTTCTTTCATATTAGGATGCAGATGCTAAGATGGATGCACATGAAATATCTCACTGTGGATCATAAATGAGGCACAACACAAAAATCAAGCAAGCATTGGAGGTAAATAAAAAGGCTGCACCACTCCCACCTGAAGGTTTCATGCAGCAATGGGCTAATTTTCAGAAATACTGAGCACTCAAAAACCCTACTGGAGAACAAGGGGAGCCCTAGAGGCTCAGCATCTTTACAAATAGACTTGGCAGAATTCCATTTTTATTTCTGTATAATTTTGACTAATAATATCAATGTTTATTTTTTAAGCATTACTTCAGATTTTTATTGATTTAAATTTTCAGGATTGCACAAAATTAGGGATGTGGGGGCCAGACAATGTACTATGACAAACATATCTACTGTAGAACTCCTGCCAGTTGAGCTTGCCCATAGCTCCCTCATCCGCTTTCTCACTTCCTCTTCTTTTGTTCCCACTCCTCTGGGGTTTCTGGGAGTTGCAGTCCAAACTACAGTCAGCACCATAACCCCTCATTTTTCTTATGTCACTTTTCAATAAATTTCAATTATTAATAATGGAAATATTTCTCATCACTCTGTGTGTGTGAGGCAAAATTGATGTTTATCAACATTTACAGATAAAAATCGAACCCTGCCAAGCCTATTTTAAAAGGACTGTCTGAGTGTACTGGAAACGAATACGATCTAGTTATTAGAGCACTGGCTCAGGATGGAGGAGACCTGGGTCCCCTGATGGGCTTAGCCACTTTCTATATGGCTAAAGAGCAGCCGTTTCCCTCCTGCTGTCTGTCTTATTTATTTAGACTGTAAACTCTTTGGGGCAGAGGAATGTCTGTTATTGTGTATGTGTACAGTGCCAACACCACTGGGGCCTGTAGGCACTAATGTAATACAATTAATTAAAAAAGCAGCATGTGAATGTTGTCGCAAAAACAAAGAGACACTGGAGAAAAAATACAAAGACCTGAGCTGCCTGCCAAGAGTGAACTCAGGAGGCTAATATTCCCTTCTCCACTCCATCTCACAGCTATTTCAGAGTGGAGAATTATGAGTCCAGGATATTAAAAAGGAAAGAAGCAAAGGTGTACCTTATAGGCAGCATTAAAATTAACTGTTTAAAAGGTCATTAACCAGTATGTATGTCCCTGTCTGTCGTATGTTCAGGCCTACTGTACAGCCACACCACCGCAGTTAAGAACTGAGTTACAATGATGGTCCTTGAGCCCCGTAAATTTTCACCGTGGCGAAGCACAACACAATTTACCACACATGTTTCTGTAATTGTGATATACTGGGAAAATGCAGCATGCTCAGTCATCCTCAAAAACCACACCTGCCCCAGTGTGGCACTGGGGTCAGTTGAATTTATATTGGACAGTAATATAATAAAAAAGCCAGAGTGGACAGCTAAGAGTTTACTAAATCTAACATGCATTTTTCCCCCTTAGGTCTATGCTTTACTTTTAAAAAAACTGTTGAACATTTTATTTTGGCTACAGATAGGAAATATGCCTAGGAGAAATCTTGTGTCATATTTTTACTTAAAGGAGAAGTCAAGTTGTATGTTAAGTAACACCTGAAAATAGGCACGCAGAATTGGAAAGACGGGTCTAAAACCTTGTGAAATGATCCTGGTGAAGTTGGGATCATTGTCCTGAGTGTGTACAAAGCAAGGTTATTGGGGCTGGAAACTGCTCATCAAGCTGTCCTCTCTCTGTGTCTGCCCATCCAGTGTCACTCTCAACAACTCATCCTTCCCTCACACAGGTGATGTGCCACAGGAGCCTCCTCAGGGCTTCTTACATTTTTTTTGGAGATCATTCAGTACCTTTATGATGCTTTACTTATAAGAGTGTACTTGGATCTCATCAGGCTTTGCTCTGCTAAGTTAATTATATCTACTAGAGGCCATACATTCTTTATTCTTGCGTTTTAAACATCTGAATGGACAGAAACCACAGCTAGACTCAAAGAAAGGCTGGAATGACCAGGGGCGTGGTGAGAGAAACTCAAAGGTTTAAAACCAGGGAGGAGCTACTGCCCATTGAGCTTATTCTATTTAAAAAAATGTTTCTATAGAGTGTTGCTGGCCAAGACCTTAATGATCAGTTAAAAGCTGTCTCACTGAAACTGGAAGCCTCAGGCACCTAAAAACTCAGGATGTGTCAGGATCTTATCTTAGGTGCCTATACACCAATACACACAGCTTGGCGAACAGCAGGAAGAGTTGAAAGTCCTTGCACAGACAGAACTATGATGTGACTGGAATAACAGAGACTTGGTGGGATAGCTCACAAGACTGGAGCACTGTCATGGATAGGTATAAACCAGGGGCGGAAGATTATTTCAGCTGGAGGGCTGCATAATAAGTTTTGGTGAGCTGTCAAGGTCCACATGGGTTGCCCCACCCCCTGGTTGCTATATTGGGACCAGAAGTCCAACCTCCTAACCACTCTCCTTTGCCACTTGCACCCCAGAAAAACTCCTTATGGGAGGGGGGGGTTGTCCTCTTACAACCAGAAAAACCCAAATCATACACTAAAAGTCAAACACCTACTATAACTTATTTTAATTTGATTACAAAAGTATTTGTCATGATTTGTGTTTGTGTACTGTATATAGAAGGGATTGCATAATAACTCAAAAATAAAGTCTCATTCTTTTATATTGTGTATGTGGAAGGGGTATGGGGTGTGTGGGGGATTCATGAGGGGAATAGGGTATGTTGGGATGTGGGTATATGTGGGAGATTGTGGGGGAAAGGTATGGGTGTGTGAGGTTTGTGGGGTGTAAGAGAGGATGGGGGTGTGGGGACTCCCCCACATGGCACGTAGCCCCTGCTGCTGGCAGCAACAGCAGACAGGGAGGCTCAGGGAACTCATGCCTGGTACAGGCATAGGTGCCCAGTGGGGTGCAGCTCCAGCCAGTACTGCACATGCAGGGGCAAAGAGCACAGCCTCCCCAGGTGCCTCTATAATGGAGGCTCTGCTCTGCGTGCCTACAGCTCCTGCACTCCCACTGAGAGAAGCCCCATGTTGGACTCTGCAGGGAAGCAGGGGGTGGGGCTCCCTCCACTCCCACTGGAGTCTGCGGACCTGTGCAGTGGGGGCAGGGCATGTAGCCAGTTCCAGCGTGGGAGCTGCAGCTGTGCAACTCCTGCGATAGAGGCACAGAAGGAGCCAGCTGGCAACTGTGAGGGCCAGTCTGGCTTCTGCTGCTTTCTGAGGTTCTGGCATTGTAGCCAGGAACTGCACGACATGGCATGGAGCTGGCTGGCTTGGCTGAGTACCTCCTGGCAGCACACAGTTCCCAGCTGCAACGTTCGGACTACAGAACACAGCAGGAGCCAGCCTGGCCCCTGTGATTCCCAGCTGGCTCCTGCTGCCACCAGCCCTGACCCCCAGAGTCCTGAACTCCCACCCACTGCTATTCTCCTGCCCCCTGCCCTGTGCCAGATGCTGCTTACCTGACATCCCCACCCACCACCACTGCTCTCCACCCACCTGCCTGCCACTCCCCACCCTCCACCCGCCAGCTGCTCCAGCAGCATGTGGTTCCCAGCACCATGACTAAGCTCTGTGGGTGATCCTCCCCGCAACCTCCACCCATTCTTATCAGATTCTCCACTCTTGGACAGAGGGAAGGCAGGGGAACAGCCCCATGGTTGCCAGACCAGAAGCCTCTGCTAACCAGAAACTTCTGGCTTGGGGGGGGGGAATGGGGCAGGGCTGAGTGGGCCTTGCTGCTGCTTCCTCTGGGTCCTGCTGCCACTGGCACCTTGTCATCTTTGATAGGCAGCCAGGGGCAGATAAACATTAATTTTCTAAATTTTCTAGGGGCTCTGTGGACCAGATAGAATAGCCTGGTGAGCCAGATCCAGGTTGTGGGTTGCATTTTGCCCACCCCTGGTATAAACTGTTCAAGAAGGACAGGCAGGGGAGAAGAGGAGAAGGACTTGCACTTTAAGTAAAAGAGCTCAGAATTCCAGTATGAAACTGGAGATAGGCCTGTTGAGAGTCTCTGGGTTAGGGTCAGAGGGGAGAGCAACAAGGGTGATGTCATGGTGGGGATATGCTATAGACTATCAGACCAGAAGGATGTGGTGGATGAGGCTTTCTTCAAACAGGTAGCTGAAGTTTCCCGATCAAGTTTCCCTGGTTCTCATGGGGGACTTCAGTCACCTTGGGTGCATCTACATGAGATACTGCATTGCAGTAGTGATGAGCTATGGTGACTAAGCTCATCACTACAGTGACGCAGTGTTCAACAACATAGTGACAAACTGTAACACTGACACTGGCACTACTGCACAGTAGCAACAAGCTACTGCGCAGTAGCTCATGCTTATTGCTACTGTGCAGTAGGGTTGGAAACAACCTGTGTGTCACCAGGACTGTGCAGTAATGCAGATGTAGATGCACACCCTGACACCTGCTGGGAGGCAATATATCAGTACACAGGCAATCCAGGAAGCTTTTGGAGAATGTTAGGGATGACTTCCTGGTGCAAGTGCTGGAGCAGCCAACTAGTTGCCGTGCTGTTCTTGACCCGCTGCTCACAAACAAGGAAGAATTGGTGGGGGGTATAGAAATGTAGAACTTGGGCAGCAGCGACCACAAGATGATTGAGTTCAGGATCCTGAGGAAAGGAAGCAAAGAAAGCAGCAGAGTAAGCACCCTAGACTTCAGAAAAGCAGACTTTGACTTGCTCAGGGAATTGATGGGCAGGATTTCCTGGGGGAGAGGAATCCAGGAGAGTTGGCTGTACTTTAAAGAAGCCTTACTGAGAGTGCAGGAACAAACCATACTGATGTGTAGGAAAACTAGCAAGTATGGCAGAAGACCATCTTGGCTTAGCAGGGAACTCCTCAATAATCAAAATCACAAAAAGGAAGCTTATAAGAAATGGAAACTTGGACAAACAATTAGCAAGTAGTATAAGAGTATTGCTCGGGCGTGCAGGGATGAAGTCAGGAAGGGCAAAGTGCACCTGGAGTTGCAACTAGCAAGGAACGTGAAGGGTAACAAGAAGGGTTTCTACAAGTATGTCAGTAACAAGTGTGGCTCCCTTACTAGATGGGGAAGGCAATTTAGTGACAGAAGGTGCAGAAAAGGCTGAAGTACTCAATGCCTTTTCACCTCAGTCTTCACAGGCAAGGTCAGCTCCTAGATTAATGCACCTAGCTGCACAGTTTAGGGAGGAGGTGAGCAGCCAACTATGGCAAAATAACTGGTTAGGGCATAGGTGAGCAAAATATAGCCCATGGGCTTGATCTGGCCCATCAGGCACCTGGCAATGAGTTGTACCCTGCCCAGCCCTTCTGTCCATGAGAGTGGGAGTGAGGCACCCTCCAACATACCCTATTGCACCTCACTCCCACCCTCATGGGTGGAAGGGCCCGGCTTTGCCAGCACACAGCTTCCAGCTGGGACTGCTGCTGACACTTCTGCAGGATCTAGAGACCTGCTCAGCTTCCCCAGTATCCCACTCTCTCCAGGCACCAGTTAGGGAAGTGGTGGGGGGGTGTGAGCTGCAGCTGGGTGGGAGCATGGAGTGTGGGGCTGAGGCTGGTGGCAGCATGGAGCCTGTGCCCAGTGGGTGGTGGGAGCATGGAGCTCCGCTGGGCAGGGTGTGGGTGTGAGGGATTGTGATGGTATGTGGGGACTCCCCAAACCCTCCCCCACATGGCACACAGCCCCTGCTGGCAGCAGCAGGAGCATCAGCAGGCGGTGGGCACTCAGGACACTTGTGCCCAGCGCAGGCACTACCCCACAGTGGTGCATGGCTCCAACCAGCACTGCACACAGGGGCAAGAAGCATTTGTGGGGCTCTGCACAACACATGTGCATTCCTTAGCACTCATGAGGCACCAGGAAAGCCCTATGTACTGGAGCCACCTGCCTTCCCTGCCCCCTGCCAAGCAGTCCCAGGATTCTGCCAAAAGTGGAGGGGAGCCCTGCCCACTGCTTTCCCACAGAGGCCCAGGACCTGCACAGGAGGTGGCAGGGGAGGCAGCTGTCTTCAGCACATGGGGCTTTTCCAGTGCCACACAAGTGCTGGGGGCTGTACGTGGGCTGAGCAGAGCCCCTGCAATAGAAGCCGCCTGGCCAAGCTGTGCTTCTTACCCCCACATGCAGCGCTGGCCAGAGCTGCGCACTGCCAGGTGACGGCCCTGTGCCGGACATGAGCACCCCAAGCACCCTGCTTGCTGGTGCTCCTGCTGCTGCCAGCAGGGACTGTGCACCATGGGGGGGAGGGTTTGGGGGGTCCCCACACCCCCTACCCTCCCTCACACCCCACAAAACCCACACACCCACACCCTGCCCCCACAGCCCCCCATATATACACATACCTCCAACATACCCTATTGCCCCCCCACTCCACCATACACACACATACACCATCATACTCACACACACACCCAACCCCAACCACACCCCCCACACAATGTACAAAACTAAAAATTTATTTTGAGTCATTATGCAATCACCTCTATAGATAGTACGCTAACACAAATCATTACAAAATTTTTTTAAATAAAATTAAAATATGTTATAGTAGGTGTTTGACTTTTAATGTATGATTTTTTTTTTCCTGGTTCCAAGATGGCAAGTCTCCCCTCCTGAAAGAAGTATTCTGCGGGGGGAAGGGGAGGGACTTCCAGTGGCAAAGGTCAGGAGTTGGGATGTAACTTCCAGTTCCAAGATGGCAACCAGGGGGCAGGGCAACTGTAAAGGGGCAGGCCTACCTATGCAGCCCTTGACAGCTCACCAAAACTCACTAAGAGGCCCTCCAGCTGCAATATTGCCTGCCTCTGGGTTAGAGACTATTTAGAAAAGCTGAATGGGGCTGGATGCAATGCACCTGAGGGTACCAAGGGAGTTGCCTGATGTAACTGCAGAGCCAATAGCCATCATCTTTGAAAACTCATGGCAATCGGGAGAGGTCCCAGACAATTGGAAGGGGGCAAATATAGTGCCCATATTTAAGAAAGGGAAAAAGGAGGATCCAGAGAACTACAGACCAGTCAGCCTCACCTCAGTCCCTAGAAGAATCATGGAGCAGGTCCTCAAGGAATCCATTTCTAAGCACACAGAGTAGAAGAAGGTGATTATGAACAGTCACCATGGATTCACCAGTGGCAAGTCATGCCTCACCAACCTGACTGACTTCTATGAGACGACTGGCTCTGTGGATGCAGGAAAACCAGTGGATGTGGTGCACTTTGACTTTAGCAAGGCTTTTGATACAGTCTCCCACAACATCCTCACAGACAAGCTAAGGAAGTATGGGTTGGATGTATGGACTCTAAGGTAGATAGAAAATTGGCTGGATCATCAGGCTCAGAGGGTAATAGTCAATGGCTCAATGTGTAGGTGATAGTTGGTATCAAGTGGAGTACCTCAGGGATCAGTCCAGGAGCTGATTTTGTTCAATATCATCATCAGTGACCTGGAAGATGGCATAGACTGCAGATGACACCAAACTGGGGGGAGTACTAGATATGCTGGAGGGTAAGGCTAGCATTCAGAGATACCTAGATAAATTGGAGGATTGGGCCAAAAGACAACTCATGAGGTTCAATAAGGACAAATGCAAAGTCCTGCACTTAGGATGGAACAATCTCGTGCACCAGTACAGGCTGGGGACAGACTAGCTAGGCAGGCGCTCTACAGAAAAAGGGCCTGGGGGTTACAGCGTACAATAAGCTAAATGTGAGCCATCAGTATGTCCTCATTGCCAGAAATGAGAATGGTATAGTGGGCTGTATTGGTAGGAGTGTTGCCAGCAGCTCAAGGAAAGTGATTATTCCCTTCTATTCAGCACTGGTAAGGCCACATCTGGAGTACTGTGTCCAGTTTTGGGCCCCCCACTATAGAACGGATGTGGAGAAACTGGAGAGAGTCCAGCAAAGGGAAATGAAAATGGTGAGGGGGCTGGGGCACATGACTTATGAGGAAACACTGAGGGAACTAGGCTTATTTAGTCTAGAAAAGAGAAGACTGAGAAGAGATTTAATAGCAACCTTCAGCTTCCTGATGGGTGGTTCCAAAGAGGATGGAGCTAAACTGTTCTCAGTGGCGGCAAATGACAGCACAAGGAACAATGGGCTCAAGTTGCAGCAAGGGAAGTTTAAGTTAGATATCTGGAAGAACGTTCTTGCTAGGAGGGTAGTAAAACACTGAAGCAGGTTGCCCAGAGAGATTATGGACTCTCCATCCTTGATGGTTCTTAAGACCCAGCTAGACAAAGCCTTGGCTGGGATGATCTAGTTGGGGATGGTCCTGCTTTGAGCAGAGGGTTGGACTAAATGACTTCCTGAGGTTCCTTCCAACCTTAATTTTCTATGATTTTATGATTCTCTGATTCTATGATCTGGCCTGGCATTTGCTGTAGTTTCCAATCCAGGATGAACTTTTATAATGTAAATTAACAAATGCTACCATAGCAGGCAGGGGAACATAAAAGGTGCTTAATAATGCATAGCACTGACTGACTTACAATGCAAGAGGCAAGCTTCTAACAGATGGCTGCGCCAAACTTACACAATTTGGGATTCAGAGAACAAAAGCACTCGTCAGGGCTTTTCCACTGCTGTTGCTTATGGCACAAATTTACAGAAAAATAAGAAAAAAAAAGACTTGAAAAAGAGCAAGCCTGGAGAAATACTACTTTGTCTATTGGTCAAGGTCCCACTTTATGAGCCCAATCTAGTTTTGAACTTTTGTGGTACACACAGCATAAGTGAACTCCCTGCAGTCAGCCTACAGCTCCGGAAATAATATTTCACCAGTCACTTAAGGAGGTAGGCTAACAGCAACTGGGAAAGGGAAGGCTTAGACTAGACCATGATTTAATGTGCTGTACATTTAAAGGGACCTCACAAAACTGGACCTGGTTGATATGATGTGCAGAGGCTTAAGTTACACAGTGCTGAATTAGAATATATGAACTGAATCAAGCTGGGGTCTATCATCCTCCTTGGTCCACGTGATCCCTGAACAGTACTATAAACACTCAAGCAGCCCTGAGACTATTCTCATTAATCCTGAAGTCCTCTTGAGGGCCACAGAATAAAGTATCAGAACAAAATAAGGATTGTAAAGATGATTTAAAGCCAACTTTCCCAAATCCTGGTTTTCACTCCTGTTCTGTGCACAGAGAAAATGGGGGCCTTTTAACTCTGTACTTTCCAGTCATTCTACTTTTTCTATGAATTCTACTCTCCTCTTTTGAAAGCAAGTGACTGACTAGCCAGCTTTACTTCCAGAGATAATGTACTCCAACTGTACAAAATCTACAAGAATACTAATTTGCTGTCTACTTCCTCAGTTGTACTACCTGCAGCCTGCAATGTTAAGAAAAAGAGAAAATTCATCCTCTGTAGAGGTAAATATAATTCACTGACAACGTGCTTAATATGCTGTATCATTCCCTTACAATCCACAGGTTGATATAGCTTACAGTAGTCAGCCAAAGAAGTCCCATAGAAATGTATGGGACTATTGATACCATTTTGTGACTAAGTAGTAAAAAAAATCCAAAAAAAATCTGGATTTAAATGAGCCAGCAGACTCTACACATTCCTTCAGAGAAACATTTAGATGTTTCATAATTAAAGGCTTCTATTGAACACGTTAAAGATCATGAACCCTCAGGTATGACAAAAATTCAATAAAAACCATAGGTCAGCTCCCTTATCCAGAAAAGTGCTGGGCAAGGTTACATGTTATTTGATCTGCCCACCACCAAAGCAGCCATGTGCTTCTCATATTAGGCTTGACAGGAACATCTATCAGGATAGTAGGCTTGGAACATGTCAAAACCCGGCTTAATACATTCTTTACTTGAAGTGGTTGGGAAATGTGGTTTCTACAAAATTCAGCATTTCTGTGGGGAGAGACAATTTTGCAAAATCATGTCTATTTTCTATTTGGAAAATTGAAAGGGAGCTTTTCACTTTGAGTTACCTGAACTTTCATTTCCAGAACTGCTGCACTGATTTATGGGCCTTGTAGTTCAGTGTCTTATTCCCATTGTCTCCAGTGAGCTGGAAATCCCTGTCTGATTACATACCCCATGATGCAACATAGTTACTGGATTCCCATATTACACTCTGGCAGCTCAGCCTCTGTTTAGGAATCTCCCTGTGAAAAACGTTGCTGTTTCAACCTTTCATTGTAATTAGTGGCAAAAAATAAAGGTGAAAATATAGACATTTTCCAATGGTCAGAAACATTGTTTTCTAGTTTTCTCTAGATATACTAAGTTTGTTAGTATATATAGAGAGATTCCCTCTCTTTTTCCCTAGATATACTAAGTTTTTACTTTTATTTTACTTATATGACCACTGTCTGGTTCCTATTATGGTTGGTATAATGGCAGTAGGATAGGTAGGGTCATTATTACCCATTCTACTGATTTTGGTCCTTTTTAATATACAGAAAATGTTTATGGAACTAATCAAAAACAGACTCCTCCATCTAACAGAGTTTCCCACTGATCTAGCTGAGTCAATAGCTGCAACTTTTTGTGTCGCACAGAAGGTCATGCCTAATAACTACTGCAAAGAACACTATGACATTCCCCAGACTGCTTGGGAAGAAATGTCAGAGTAAAAATGAATCAATGTATACCCTTGTATGCTTCTCAGAACTCATAGTTTCCCCTCTCCCTGCCTCCCACCCGTCTGATTAAGCTGTCAGAGCATATTCTTTGAGTATATAGTGTGCTAATACCATGTTGTTTGTCTACAGCTTGGTGGCATTGGGTGCAAAGGATTTCACTGCCTAGAAAACAAAAATGCAAACAAAATCATACAGTAATATCAGGTGAGAGCAAATGAAAAAGTCATTCTGTTTTGATCAATAGTTCTGCGCTGCATACAAAAATGTGCCGGGGGCCAGCATCTATCACAGACTTCTGCATCGGATATGACACTGATTCTCCTGTAATTCTGCAAGTGAGAGCTCTACTGACTTCCATAAAGTTCCTCTTCATTTATACAGGATTAAAGAGAAAAGAAAATTTGATTTTTGTTTTGTATTCTCTTTCCCCTGCTACATTCTTCACTGGGAAGTTTATGTTGATTTATACATAGCTGATTCTTGACTGACAATGAAAATCCTTGAAACCTAAAAAACCCCAACTGGTCGTATTCATACCCCCACAAACCTAGATTCATCTACCAAGGAAATACACCCATATCTGAGTTGGATCACAGCATCCGATTAACCCTAGCCAACACTAGACAATTGCAGGGTTTCTACAGGAGAATAAGGTTGATTGTTATTCCTCGTTGAAACTGCAGATTGTATTTAATTGCATGGATCATATTTCATTGCCCATACTGGAACACAGACACAACCCCAAGTCTAAAACTAAACTTGTAGAAAGTGCCATAAGATCCTGAATAATTAAATGTAGTTAGGGCCTTGATTGCATATCTTTTCTGAAAGGCAGATTCTATATAAACACTTGGAGATGGCGATTATATGCCTTTGCAAATTCCATTGTGTTTATAATATATTTTAAAATCAGTCAATTCTACCCCTCTTCCTCAAATACTTTGATTATTCCAGTCTAACAGATTTAGAGAGGACAGAAGGCAATTATATTCTAAATTCAATCCTCATTTCTTGTTAAAATTTACAAGCTTTGCTTGTCATCATTGCTAAAAAAAAGGCTCCTTTTTTGCAGGATTAAGAACATAAAAATGATTTTATAGCTATACTGTGACATGCATTCTGGGCTGCCAGGGAGCTCATATACATACAAGTGGGTTCTTGCTCACATAATTGGAAGAGCACTTTCCAGAAGCAGAACTCTAAACTGATTTAACGTCTCTGGTGCAAAGAGATATCAGATCGTTTAACAGCAACAGGTGCTAAATTGACTTTCTAACATTTTGTCACTGAGCAGGTCAGCGGAGAGGGGGAGATGGCATCCCACTCCTTTCTCCCCAAAAGGAGTGATGAAATGAGGCTACCTTTTATCCATTTAAAAAATCCAACGTGAAGGTAGAAAGGAAGTAATGTATATTTTAACCACTTGAACACTTGCATCCAAGCCACAAACTGGCCGTACTGCTTTCTTCATGTTGTCTTTTACACCAAAAAGAAAGGAGCGAGACTCATTTAATCTGTATTGGCAGTGTTTAACACCAATTTTGTAGTGGTATAAATAACTCCCCAAGCTCCCGGACATTAGTGAACTGGAGGCAGTTGAACGATGCTTGTGCTTAAAGATACTCGAGTGTAGGAGTGCTTGCAAGATCAGGACCTGCTATGGAATCAGGGTAATAGAGCAAATCCCGCCACTGCTAATTAACACAATATTAGAATGAAATGGATTTTAGATGCAGGCTGTCACCTGCTCCTTGAAAAGAACAAAGCACAGGAAAGCTTAGTCCATCATTTCAATCTCAGTACCTTCAAGATGGACTTGTCCAGTTTCTGCAATGGATAGAAGCATGAAGCATGAGACAGATATTTCTTATTAAAGGCTTGTGCAATCAGGCAATTCTGAAAGAAAGTGAAACGGTTTTCATTGATTAGAGATCTGTGTCAAATAATTCTGCTATTACTGTTATAGTGCACTTTCATGCTTCTGGTCAGAATCAGAGGATTTCTGTGGAAGCACAAACTATTCTGAGTAATACAGTAAATGATCTGAGCCTTCTTTCAAACCTCAGACACAAACTGCCTATTGTGGAAGGCTTGAAACACTCGCTCACATCTTTATGTATATTTAAAATTTTTCAATGCGTCTTTCTAATGTGGGCTAGGACCAGAAGACAGCATAATCCCTAACCATGTGAAGTACAAAACTAACCTCCCACAGATCTATTTACATCAGCTGGTACTGATAGTGGTCAGCATTTTGGAAGGGCAAGCTAATACCAAAATGGATACTCTATTATTTTGTTTCCAACCTGGCAGCAACCAAGCAGCCCTGGAAATCTTACGGAAAATATTTTTCATTAGATTTCCAGGCTGCTTTCTCAGCCAAAGCTATTTGGATATGGTTGTATGTATGTTGAATAAGCTACCAAACTTCAAATGATTTTGAGTTTCACATCACTAACTGATCGTATCTCTATTTGCCAGCAATTAATTTCCTCTTGGGAAAGCTGCTCTTTATTCTTATTAAAGTTTGCCCAGCTCAGTGCACATCAACTACAAATAAATAATAATGTTAAAAGATGAATCCTGTGGCTAAGCAATGTTCTACTCTGAATATAAGGACTAGAAAAAAATAGTTAATGCATTAGCAAAGTATAGGTCAAACCCTAAACCCCTGAATAATGATTCAAGCAGCAGAATAGGATCCACAAATTATTCAAGATTTATGTCATCAGTATGCAAATGAAATGCCAGCTAATCTTACTGTGTCCAGTTTTGGGGGTCACTACAGAAAGGATGTGGAGAAATAGAAAAGAGTCCAGCGCAGGGCAATGAAAATGGTTAGGGAGCTGCAGCACATGACTTGTGGGGAGACTCTGAGGGAATTGAGCGTATTTAGTCTGCAGAAGAGAAGAACGAGAGGGGATTTAATAGCAGCCTTCAACTCCCTGAAGGGTTGTTCCAAAGAGGACTGTTTTCAGTGGTGGCAGATGTCAGAACAAGGAGCAACAGTCTCAAGTTGCAGTAAGGGAAGTTTAGGTTAGATATTAGGAATAATTTTCTCACTAGAAGGGTAGTGAAGCACTGGAACAGGTTACACATAGAGGTGGTGGACTCTCCATCCTTGGAGGTTTATAAGACCTGGCTAGACAAAGCCTTAGCTAGGATGATCTAGTTGGGGATGGTCCTTCTTTGAGCAGGGGGTTGGATTAGATGACTTCCTGAGGTCCCTGCCAACCCTAATTTTCTATGATTCTATGAAAAATATGTACTATGTGCCATATAGAACCCATATAGAAAAAAATGTCTATCCATCTTAAAAAAATTCTAGCAACTGCTTTGTGGAGAAGCCCCACACTTCTATCTTCTGCAGCAAGATCTTGAGATTTGGTTGAGGGGAAGCGGGTGGGGTGGCCTTCTTGTCTGGGATGTGCCTTTCTTGCCCCTTTAAGAATTCACCTATATTTGGCCAAGTTATATGCCTCTTGAAAAAATTCCTTTCAGTAGAGATGTGGGATTGAGCAGCCAAATTATATACAGATTCTGTACATTTGAGTATGCTCCTTCTCAGATAATCAGCGTACACGCCCTTGTTGTAACTAGAACTGAACCTCGTCTTGTCTCTACCTTGTCTTTTTGACACCACAACTCCAGCGTGTCCTGGCCGAGATGACTCCAAGCATTCCCCAAACTAGAAACATGCTGGTGAAGCCATTCAACTGTCCCTGCAGCAGGACTCAAGCAACCAAAAACTGAAGTTTTGAGAGCAGTCACAGTGAGGTGGCTCAGAATGGTCTCACCACAGTATTTTCAGGTTTGGAGGATGCATATCGAAGTGAATGGACAGGGCACCCATAAGAGAATCCAGCTAAGGCATGTTGCTGGTGTGGTGTAGATTTGCCCTACATTCCTTTAGTGTCAGCACAGAGCTGTGCAACCAACTTCAAAGTATGTATTTTCCTTCCCCCTGTCTTGAGACTGGTTCAAAAGAGTAACAACATACTACAGCTACCTGTTACTCTGTTGGCTGTCAACTAGGAGAAATCTGTGTTGTGGATCAAAAGGTCCAAGCCCTAACAATGATCCAAGTAGAGGGAATCTACAATGATAGATTTTTTTACAGAAGAAATTACACCCAACTCTATCAAAAGAATGTTAAGAATGCAAAGTCAAATATCTAAAATTAGAGAGATACTAGAATTGAGGTTGTCCATGTAACCTGAATTTGTGCTACGTGGGATTCCTTCTCATGTAGTATACAGGATGTCCATTGTTCAAGGAATAGATTAGGTTGTCTAGTAAAGGGACCTTCTGCCTATGGACCCTATTCTTCTGTTCCCAGAAGCCAGGGTTTTTTTCCCCACACCTGATCACTCCTTCAACAAAACGTATTTCTCTTGTTTCTGAGAAATGTATTTCTCCTGCAGTATATCTCAGGACTCCTGGTGGCTTCTCTCCTGCATTGTAGCGTTCCAGTACCAAGTACTCAGAGCTACAGAAGAAGTCAATTGACCCCATGCTTTGACTATATGAGGAGCCTTATAATGTTAGGTGCCCTGAAAAACAAGGCCCAACATGTCTTGAGTGCACATTTCTGGTAATTTTGGCTTTAATTTCCCATAAATTCAATCCCTAGCTGTAAAATGGGGATTAACACCACCAATTAACCACATAGAGATGTTTGTGAAGAAAAGTCCATTAATGAGCACCCAGATACTATGGTCAGAGTACCATAGAAAGACCCACCAGGATATTAATAATTCTTTATTCAGTTCAGAGAGTGAACAGCATCCTGTAAACAAGGCCAGGTGCCACACACTAAATACAGAGAATAAACAATTGACTAATGACATACCTATTCAATGAGTAAGTCAGGCTTCCTATGGAAAATCTAAAATGTGATCAAGTAATTAAAAACTGTAGCATAATGCATGCACACAAGGGGCAAAACCATTGTTATTCAGGCAAACTTAATAGTGATTTTCTAACAGTGTTTGCACTTGTGATCTTATCGGCCTTTTAACTTTTATTATGCAATATATTTCTATACTTAAGCACCTTATGGAGAGTTACGCATACACATTAAGAGGACTGACCTCCACGGTTTTCAGAAATGTCTTGAAATATCAACTTCATGTTGTTCAAAATTTGGAAATAGGAATTAGTCCTACTATGAGAATACCACCTATGATATCAGCTCTTTATGACTAATAGGTAGTGGCAAGTGCACATTTAAATCATGCAAGAATTAGTAGCGTGATGAGGACAATAAGAGCCCTCTGATGGAATAATTGCTTCACCATGGGGAACTCATGCTGCTAAAATTGTTGGTGCCTGGACTATCAAAGAGTTCTCAGTGTTGGTGGTTAATGTAGTACAATAGCAATGACAGACAAAATAGCTGCCTGGAAAGAGAAGCATTCAAAGTCACTGAGGATATTAAGGTTGCAAATGAAGTTTGAAGAGATTTGCTTTTTATAAAACTTTAACTGCAAAAAAAAGAGGTACAGTCTCCAAATCCTCTACTAGTCAATTTCTTTTCTGGCTAATTGTAACAGACAGCCTGAGGCTCTCTGTTCCTTTAAGGGAGGAAGCAGCCTAGCCAGGGAGCACTGCAGACTAGGCAGGGCACCACAGCTGCAGGTCACCCAGGCAACAGGCTAATGGAGCAATTAGCAGGCACCTGTAGGTGGCCTGCTGACTCGATGTAGGCAGGGCCCTGAGAACATATAAGCCCAAGGCTGGTGCTGGCGAGGGAGTCTCTACTGGGCAGCCATAGCAAAGGAGCTCCTACCCAGGAGAGCCACCCAGGGATGCTGGGTTGACCACCTCACTGCCTGCAGCAGCAGTGGGGCTCAGGGAGGTCACCAGGAGCCCAGGATGCTGTGTTATTGAAGATTTATTCTCTTAAAGGGGCGGATGGCTACATGTTGTTATTTATGTTGTAGCCCAGGTGCTTGTATTTATGTTCTGTTTATACCAGAGGTTTAGGATGAGGCTATAAGGGGAGGTTCGGAGGTCTCATTAGGGCTCAGAGGGGTGCAACTGGACAAGGGCCAGAGGGCCTGGTACCAGAGGGGCACAGCCACATAGGGCCAGGGGGCCCGGTGCCAGAAGAGCTTAACCACACACAGGCCTGGGGCCCAGCAGATAGGGGCCAGGGGCCCAGTGACGGAAGGGACAAGAGGTAGTGCCTCACAGCCAGGTCCAACTCAGTAGGCCCAGGTTAGAAGGCCTAGCTAGATTGAAGGGGTAGAGGCTGAGAAGGCTGATGCCCCAACAGAGGGAACAACATCCTTGTGATTCCTGCCAGGCATGGGGAGTGATAAAGGGGAAGATTTGGAGCTATGCAATTAGCCCTTAAGGCTTTGGGTGCCTTGCTGGGCACAGTTGACTATAGAGGCCCAGCCAGGTGCCTGGGATCAGTAAGGACAAGTTGGGTGCTAGGGATCCTAGTGGAGGTTTAGTGGAACCAGAGCTATACAAAGGTCTGTGGGCAGCCTTCCTATTTATCATTATTCCATCAACGCATGGCAGATGAGACAGGAAGGTACCGTAGGGGTGGAGCAGGGCACAATCACAGAGCCACCAGAAGCATCACGTCTACCCCTGGGACCCTGACATGTTACCTTTCCTAAAGCAGGAAAAAGGGAAGAGGAGTTACCTAATTTTCTTGCAACAGCTATAGGAGGGAACTGTTCTGGCCTTCCTAACAGTACAAGAAGTTTCTTTGGTATCTATTTGGTGCAGAGGTGGATCCATGGGGGAATGTAGTGGTGCAGTCACACCTCCTTCTGATTCTCAGTTCAAAATTTAAATTTAAACCCAAAATTTAAAACCAACTTCCTGACAATGGCAGCAGCATTTCTATTCAGGCAGCAGTTAGGGAATCACCTGATTTCATTGCACATTTCAAACTAGCTAATTCCTTCTAGACTCTTTATCCTACAAGTATTAGCAACCGTCTCCTTTTTTATGGCCTTGATGTTCCACTAATCAGGCTATCCTTTCCCCTGCAATTCTGAGGTCTGTTAGCTGCTCTTCCTAATGTAGCTCCTATTTCACAAACCTACATCCTGGTTTTTAACTCTAGCTAGAAATATTAATTCAAGCGTAGAAACATTAAATCAGGGAAACATCAACTCAGGTGTGGAAAAAACGTTCAGGGAAACACTGGATGCACTGTCCACATTTCATTATAATTACAACAGATTAAAAGAAACCAACATCTTTTGATTCTTTTTGTCTAAGTTGGTTGTGTTTCTATACATAATATATGATAGAGTAAATTAATGAGCATTCCAATAAAGTAATTTGTTTTTGCTTTGATCTTAAACAGAATAATATAGCTAGTCCCCTAGCATATTAGTAAAGCTTCTAGTTCCTTTTTATCTGGAGAACATGTGTTGTGTTTTATGTGATGATGCACCATACTACCTGTACCTGCTTCTTAAAAGCCTAAATCCACCCATGATATGGTGGGGCAGGTTCATTTGCCCATAGTCAACCAGACTTCCTCGTTTGGAGTCAAAAATATTTTTTTTGCAGGTCAGATTGGTACAGGCCATGGAGTTTTTGTATTCCTCTGTAGCTGGGGTATAGTCTTCTTGCTGGGATTCATTTGAGCAATTTTACTTAACTGATTTCCTTTCCCTTGCAATGGCAAGGCATTGGTGGTATCCTTGCGACCCGGCCTTTACCCATAGCATAATGGATGAGATTTTGTTTATAAGGTGCTTCTATAGGCCATGGCATGTAAAAGGGGTTTGAGTTGCTCTTTTTGGACAACTGCCCGTACAAACAGGGTACTAGACTGAACAGTCTGGGAGGTATCTGTCAGTCCTATTCCTAAATGCCTGTATTTTAAAAAAAATAAGTAAAAGTTTAATAAATTTGGCTGAGGATTATGGCTATTTCTGTCCCTATGAAGACGGCTGAGATCAACAACTACTGGAACCTTGTTTGCATACAGTTTAGATACTGCTAATTGGGAGATCAGGAGAATAGGCTGGGTTTTCACAGCAGATACTCTAGCTAGGAGTTTTATTATTTGTTTGTGCTGTAAATTATCAGATAATTTCCTTGGCTGGAGGTGTTGTCCTAAAGCTATAAAACATTTTGCTAGAATTTAAAAGGCCTTGCTGTGCCCAAGTGGGTTAAAGGCAAAAGATGGTCATCTTGACCTATAAACATGTCACATAAAATTATTAATAAAAGCCAGTGCAAAATCCAGCTGAAGAAAGTGAACATGCTTAGGCCAAAATGCAATCCTGAATTTGACTCCAAGGACTCTTTTGAGATAATTTAGCACCACAATAGAACAGGAATTCCTTGACTTGCAATTTATGCTTGGGGCAGCTAAACATTATCTTGTTAATGTAGGCTGTCAAAAATGAAGAGTGACTATATCTTCCTGGACATTTTAGAAACAAAAGATAAAGGATGGGGGAGTTCCCAAAGAACCAACCCTTACATCTGGGTACATTATTCAAGGCTGTTACTTTTACTCTCACTCTCCAGGCTAATTTTCCAATATAACCAAACCACAAACTGACCTGGGAAGATGCCAGTCCCTTGGATTATTAGCAACTTAAACAGGGGTGGGCAAAGTCTGGCCCATGAGCTGGTTCAGGTCCACAGTGGACTTCATATCCCAGCAGCCCCTACCTGCATTACTGTATCCGGTTTCCACAGACACCCCAGCAGTGGCAGGGCAATGACAATGCAGGGCCAGAGTTTCCACGGAGAAAGAAGGGCTAGATCCCAGCCCCAGGGTATGCAGCTGGGTGGGGAGGTGCTCTTGGCTTGGGATCTTGCAGTGGTGAGAGTGTGGTCTGGAGCCAGGGTGGACTGCGATCCACTGCCTGCACACCCTGGGCAGGGGCATACAGGCAGCAGGTTTGGCTCTGCCCTAGCTCCAGACCACACAGTCACTGCCACAAGACCCCAGCCCCAGCCCTGGAGCAGCTCCTCACCCAGCTGTACATCCTGCCAGTGCTGCTGGGGCCGGTCTCCATGGAAAGCCTGGCCCAGCTGCTGGAGTCTCCATAGAAACTGGCCACAGCAATGTGGGCAGGGGCTGCTGGGAGTCTGGCTGCCAGCTGGATCCACCATTTGCCCACCCCTGTTCCTAAGCACATTTTACAGTCTTGTCTTTTCTTTCCTTTTAACTCTGCTTTCAAATTTATCTAACAAGCAGGAATAGCAAAAATATTTGAGCCATATCCAGCCACGATTGCCTCCTTTCCTCTCACTTAACCCTTCAAGAAAGACTTTTAGTTTTG
Source organism: Alligator sinensis (assembly GCF_000455745.1). Lineage (NCBI taxonomy): Eukaryota > Metazoa > Chordata > Crocodylia > Alligatoridae > Alligator > Alligator sinensis. Next base: position 825,587 of record NW_005842099.1, on the reverse strand, counting down.
GTAAGATACATTTCAAATAATGTTTATCCCTTGAAGGACCTCAGTGGGTGTGTAAGGAAAAGGGAGGGACTTTCCCAAGTCAGTGATCATTAAACCTTGGAAATCCAGTTATTTAATTTGAATATACATTATAAATAGATCACTGCATAGGGGTAAAACAGTAGAAGTCCTTCATAGAAAACTTACAGACTCTTATTAACTGTTTATTGTTTTAACAATTAAAACAGGATTGTACTGATAACTTTGTCTGTGTTATAATGAGAGCGCTAGAATTTATTTTTGTATTTCACCTTTCTACTCTTCTCTAAAACAGAGAATTGGATAAACTTTTCCCCTATTCTTCAGTGAAACATCTCAGCCTCCCTCTCTTCTAACATTTTGTTGTCTACAGCCTTTATATACAGGCATACCATCTTGTACTTTGTGGTTTCAATTTAGCAAAGCACCTAAGCACATACTTAAATCGATTCCCATTCAGCAAAATGCTGAGTACATGATAGAAAGTTAAGTGCATGCTTTTGCTCAGTCAGGATTTGTATAGCAATGCACAGAACAGAACAGAACATCAAAAAGGCAATTGCAAAAAAATTAATAATCAGATTATAGCACCTTTTAAAATAACTATCACTCTCAGTGGTACTTCACTACACTATCACTACTTACTAGCATAATTAAATATTTTGCACCTGGAAAAACATTTTTATGTATACCTGAAAAAGTACAATATCATGATTTTTGGTTTCATTTGAGAAATGGCATATGATCATTCACTCAAAGACTGTTCACATTGTGGTTATATGCACAAAGTGTACAATTAAGATTGCATATATTTTGGATAGATTTTTTTCAGATTTCCAATCTACAATTTAATTTCATTGTCCAGTACAGCTTGCCTGAAACATTTCAAGGGGCCTGTTTGTATAGGTGAGGATTTGTATCCTGTATGAGAACTTCGGGTCTGTTCTTAGACTCACAGAACTGCCAAAGAAATAGTCTGTTATTGCACCAATGACACTTTCCCTTTGTCCACAAAAACCTCTGTGGGAGATCTGGGAAAATTGCAGGCCAATTTCTACTTAGTACTAATCCAGTTCAGGCTCTTGAAAAACTATCACATCTCATTGTAATTTACCTGTTTTACATATGGAGGCAATTGCTTGTAGAGCTGGAGATGGGATAGTCAAAATCTGTGCTAAATTTAAAAGTGTACAACTTTATTTACTTCATGGGTTTTAAAACAGCATATAGTATGGCTGATGTAGCACTTCTTTATCAGGTACTCTGAGAGAATTACACTGAGTAGTTATTTCTAAGATACAAATACTCACAATTTTTATACATGTATGTATACACACATGTTTATATATACACACATATATATACACATGCATACATGCATATACACACTCACAATTTAATACACACACATTTCCAGGTAATTTGGAACAGCTTCTGATTCCATTTATTTGACAAATAAGACAGTGTTTCAGCCACTTTAGAGACAAAGTTAGGTTGACAATGATTACTTTCCTGACAGCCTCTAATAGCTTCTTCTAAAGCCATCAGTGTATCAGGTAAATACACTGATGGCTTTAGAAGATTTTAGTACATACAGTAATTTCAGCAATGCATATTACGTACTCCCTTGCTTGAAAAAGGTCTAAGTTGGTTTGGTGCATCACGCCAATCAGTCTCGTAGGTAGAAATGCTGATTAAACTTCCTTAATGGTGTGCCTCCTGCCAGCCACACCACTATATTTTTAAAACTTAGCTATTGTAAAATAGCAAGGAGTCTGCAAGTCATATTCTAGAGGAAATCACTTGTTTAGCAGATTTATACAACTAAAAGCCCAATTGTGCCCTCAGTTACACACGTGCAATTTCATTGATTTCCTAGGAATTACAGCAATGTCACTGAAGGCCTTACCATAACTAACATATTAATAGGCAAATAGAAGTGATGATCAACCTTTCATTGTATTGATCTCTTCAAATCTAAGCCCCCACACGATACAACAAACTTGGAATTCCAAGAGCACGGATTTAGGTACAATGTGGTAATCAATTTACCTGGAGAGAATTTTTTTTAATTTGAAAGTGATTTAAAATGGTATATTTATGAGCTGAGACAGTTCATGTCAAGGCTCTACTTACAGAGAATGCCTTAAATTGCTAATAATACGGGTTTGTAATGGAAACAGAAATAAGCTTCAGTGGCATTATGCTGATCACAATAAGCATAAGGATGTCAAAACATATTTGGATTTGAAAAAAAAAGCAATTTTTTATTATTACTTATAAAATGTCCCTGCTGCTTCAACTTCTGAGAGAGGTCAGCACTGTCCTTGGGTATGCTACTGTAGGAGAAAGTTTTATAATGATACATTTTAACTTTCTAAATTTAAATTATATTAAAGCTTTCTGGAAGCTTTAGATTGCCAGCACCATCATTTCAGCTTGGAATGACTACAGTCAGCAACACCTTCTTCACGCAACGTGTAATTTATTTGCTTCTGTTATGAAATGATGGGTATGTACAATCCTCTATTTTCAGAAGACTTAGAATAAAAGTCTATATTCTTTCTGCATCTGATGGCAGAAATACTACAATGTATTTTATGCAGGATAGATACCTAAGAGTTCAATAGAAATTAAAAATAAATATAAATAATAATGAAACATGAGGAGAACCTGAGTCCATCTTCCCCATTCACCAAAATTCAGATAAATTTAATGCAATTCAGGAATCATATATTCTTAACCCATGACCAGCCATTCACTTTCTTTGTAATCATAGGCAGGTCACATCCCTGCTTTTTGCCTTTTCTTTCCCATCCCATTCTTTCTCTGTCCTTCCTATTAAGGTTATAAGTCCTTCAGGGAAGGAACTGTCATTTATTCTTTCCCTGGTACAATGGTACTGTAGTTTAATTTGGAATTACTGGGTGTGTCTATATGAGACACTTTACTCAAGATTAGAGCAAATTATGGCTTGCTGGGATAGCTTGCATGACTGAAGCACTGTCATGGATGGGTACAAACTGTTCAGGAAGGACAGGCAGGGGAAAAGAGGAAGAGGAGTTGCTCTGTAAGTAGAAGAGTCATATGATTGCTCAGAGCTCCAGTATGAAACTGGGGACAGGCCTGTTGAAAGTCTCTGGGTTAGGGTCAGAGGAGAGAGCAACAAGGGTGATGCCATAGTAAGGGTCTTCTATAGATCACCAGACCAGAAGGAAGTGCCAGCGGCATCAGTGGGTGGTCACCAACTGCCAATTGGTGCTTGCCACCCCCCTTCCCCCACCACCAACACTGCCACAACCACCTGTGAGAACTCCCTGCTCACCGCCACCATGCCCCCAACACTGACACCACTACTGCCTATGGGCAGTTGCCATGCTCTCCCCAACCTCCAGGGGCACACGGCATTCACAACTGGAAGGGCAATACAGCAGCGTGCAGGCAATCCAGGAAGTTTTTAGAGAGTGTTGGGGACAACTTCCTGGTGTAAGTGCTGGAGCAGCCAACTATTGACCATACTCTTCCTGACCTGCTGCTCACAAACAGGGAAGAATTGGTGGGGAATGTGGTACTGGATGGCAACTTGGGCAGCAGTGACCACAAGATGATTGAGTTCAGGATCCTGAGGAAAGGAAGGATGGAGAGCAGCAGAGTAAGGATACTGGACTTCAGAAAAGCAGACTTTGACTTGCTCAAAGTACTGAGAGGCAGGATCCCCTGGGAAGCCAGACTGAGGGGGAGAGGAGTCCTGAAGAGTTGGCTGTACTTGAAAGAAGCCTTACTGAGAGTGCAGGAACAGACCATCCCAATGCACAGGAAGACTAGCAAGTATGGCAGAAAACTAGTTTGGCTTAGCAGGGAACTCTTCAGTAAACTCAATCACAAAAAGGAAGCTTATAAGAAGGTCAAATAACTAGGGAAGAGTATAAGAGCATTGCTTGGGCATGCAGGGGTGAAGTCAGGAAGGCTAAAGTGCAATTGAAGTTGCAGGTAGCAAAGGAAATGAAGAGTAACAAGAAGGGTTTCTACAAGTATGTTGGTGGAAAGAGTAGGATGAGGGAAAGTGTAGGTCCCCTACTGAATGCGGGAGGCAACCTTGTGACAGAGGATGCAGAAAAAGCTGAAGTGCTCAATGCCTTCTTCACTTCAGTCTTCACAAGCAAGGTTGTCTCCCAGACTACTGCACCAGGCAGCAAAGTTTTGGGAGGAGGTAAGCAACCAACAGTGGCAAAAAAAACACATTAGGGACTTTTTAGAAAAGCTGGACATATTCAAGTCCATGGGACTGGATGGGATCCACCCAAGGGTGCTGAGGGACTTGGCTGATGTGATTGCAGAGTCACTGGCCATCATTTTTGAAAACTCATAGTGATTGGGGGAGGTGCTAGATGATTGAAAAAGGGCAAATGTAGTGCCCATATTTAAGAAAAGGGGAAAAGGAGGATCCAGGGAACTACAGTCCAGTCAGCCTCACCTCATTCCCTATGAAAACCTTGGAGCAGATCCTCAAGGAATCCATTTCTAAGTACTTGGAAGAGAAGAAGGTGACTAGGAACAGTCAGCATGGATTTACCGGGGCAAGTCATGCCTAACTAACTTGATTGCCTCCAATGATAAGGTGAATGGCTCCGTGGATGCGGGGAGATTGGTGGATGTGGTGTACCTTGATTTTAGCAAGGCTTTTGATACGGTCTCCCACACCATTCTCACAGCTAAGGAAATAGCTCAGAAGAATGGACTGTAAGGTGGATAGAAAACTGACTGAGCTATCGGGCTCAGAGAGTAATAATCAATGGCTCAATGTCTAGTTGGCAGCTGGTATCAAGTGAAGTGCCCCAGCGGTTGGTCCTGAGGCTGGTTTTGTTCAATATATTCATCAACAACCTAGAAGATGGTCCTGGGGCCAGTCTTGTTCAATATCTTCATCAATGACCGGGAAGATAGCATAGAGTAAACCCTCAGCAAGTTTGCAGATGACACCCAGCTGGGGGGAGTAGTTGATAGCTGGAGGGTAGGGTCAGGATTCAGAGTGACCTAGACAAATTAGAGGATTGGGTCAAAAGGAATCTCATGAGGTTCAACAAGGAGATATGCAAAGTCCTGAACTTGGGCTGGAACAATCCCATGCACCAGTACTTGCTACGGGCTGACTTGCTAGGCAGCAGATCTGCAGAAAAGGACCTGGGGGTTACAGTAGACAATAAGGTGAATATGAGGGTGCACTCAGGCTAGAAGCCAGGGGGCACTAGAGCATCGCTCACTGTCTGTGTGTTTACTTCCTCTTCCTGCTATGATTCTATGATATACCATCTGAATAATGTTTAAATGCATGTATTTAATAAGGATGACCTTGGACAAATATAGGTCCTGAATGTGCTTTCACTTGCATTGTGAGCAGCTGAAGACAACACAGTTTCATCAATGTAAAACAGGTAGATATAATCAGGCTTATGTGGTCCACCAATGATACTGTTCTAGCTGTCCATCAGTTAGTGATATCGCCAACATTCTCTGTGTTCCATGTAAAAGACTGTCCTGAAAACTTTGTATTCTAATAGGCCAGAATGATCCAGAATGGACCACCCATTGAAATCTAGTCCATTGTTTTCAAAAAGAACTGAAAATAGCTCCCTGAGTTGTCCTGATGAGTTCTGTGCTGTACTAATTAATTTTTCCGACTTATATATATTTTTTTTTAATATGGTATTTCCTTTCTTGCTCTGTGAAGGGCTCCATCAATAGACAAAATGGACTAACTGACTATTCAAGGAGAATTTCAAAGATTTCAGGTTTTCATTTCGGGCCATTTCTGGCATAGCACTCTGAATGGATTTTCAAGCAACTCTTGCTTGATTTATTAATAGAAGGATTCTAAAATAGCCTGAGTATTTTTCCCTTAATTTTTTTTGAAGGATGCAAAAGACAAAGTAACATGATCTCA
>NW_005842099.1:803285-819597 GCF_000455745.1 Alligator sinensis | reverse complement strand
TTCATTCTCTTGTAGCAGGAAGTCAAGCTCCCCTACCCTTCCCTGCCCCCACCCCCAATCGTTCTTTGTCTTGTTTCAAAGCTGATTGTTTATTTCTGCCAATTTGTAATTGCACAGAAAGGTTGATGCCTGTGAATGTGAAAGGAGGTTTTCTATCATTATGTCTAATGGCTGTTCTGCTCGGTTTGTGATTATTCATTTACGTCTGATGTTTGCTGCTCTTGGCGGCAGTAACTAGAAGACTTGCAGCAGCTCAATGTTATTTCCTATGTCTTTCATGGAATCATTAGTTTCCTGTTCCAGAAAAACATCAACATCTTAATGCAATTTGTTCCTCTGATTAATGAGAGGAGTAAATCCATCCATTCTTTTATTTTGCACTCTCTGTATTCAATAAGCTACAGTTGTATGTATCCAAGAGTATATGAATTGATAATATGCCTTGAAATTTTCATCCTTATGCAAAAAAAGAGAGAGAGACAGTTATTGACTGGCTATTCTTCTCTTTTTTACCCTTGCACCTTCAAACAAAAGACAAAATGTGAGGAAAAGAAGAGTTGTGTGACAGCAGAATATCTTTTGGCCAAGTGATGTTGCTATTTTTGTGTTCCTGCCGTGCCCCATTGCTTTGCAACTGTTCTCTGACTGCTGTAGATAAGGGTTCTATCACCACGGCAAATGAAGGAGGACACCTTTCACGAAGAGTGAGATTGTGACTAAACCATATTTGTAAACCACTGCCATCCATTTCCAGAGACCAAAACCCACATTTTTTAATTCCCTGCTGAAATCCTACTTAAATCAAATATCCTCTTCTTATCAAGAAAAAGCATTAGATTAATGCTTGGAAGATGTCTGTGTAAATGTAAATGAAGCTAAAAATCATACTTGTAATATATGGCTGCAATTCCTTTGACTTCAGAGGAGATGTCTATATTTTCTAAAGGGGCTCAATTTGGTTCATTTGGTTGAGTACAATTGGAAGATATTTGGTTTCATTATAACTCTTATCCTGCCATCCTGCATATTTTAGTAATAGATTCTGTGGATGATGGATGGCATTTTGTCTTGGTTTTAGTGAAGATTTTCATATTAAAAAGGAAAAGTTCATCTATATGATCAAAGATTAAGCCTTTTGCTTGAATTTATAGTAGGAAGAACTTAACTGTCCCTTGCTGAATAAATAATGATTCAATACATCTTAATCAGAGTGTATGTCCTTTAGGTATTGAAGGTCTTATGAAACTTCACCTAAAGCCCATTTATAATTTCTGTTTGACAAAGTTCAACACTTGTTCAGTATGATCAAAAATACACAATTATTTTGTCATCTTCTCCCACTAACTCGCACAGAAAAGAACATTGCTGACCCAATTTTCATCTTGTTAAGATGCATATCAGACATATGATTCCCTATAGCAATTACTCATTGTTTATCTCCTTTCTTGCATGTTTTAGTGAGGCACATACTAACTGCTGATGGATGTGAATGCTCTTATACTATTTTCCTTTTAAATTTGGCTCTGGCTTAGTACCTTTATCCACAATTTTCCATCATGTTGGAAGCAATTGCCGATTTAGTACAAAGATCATTGAGAGAAAGTTTCTTAACGTACAGTTCTTGAAAGGTGACTCAGTGTTCCAGGTTCAGTGTGTTCCACCTGAAGAATTTTAATTTTCTTCTCTAAGAAATTAATATATAAATTAATTGATCTGTCCATTCCTACTGAATGGAGAATAATTAATCCCCCAAAGTAAACCTATGCATTTTTCCACAACATTAGGAGATTTTAGCAGATCTTCTCCTTTATTACAGTATGTTATATTATGAGATTGTTTATAGGCAGATAATATCAACATGCTGTTAATACAGTCAACAAAGTATGCCAAATCCCAAATATTGCAATGCAATCCCATTACTCAGGAGACTTAAATCTCAGAAACTCTGTCAATTCAGTCAATGTTAGGGCATATGGTATTGAATAGAGGAAACTAGAAAGTTTGGTACTGGATGAATTTCATCGTTTTGTCAAATGTAGAAATATTCCGTGTCACAGATCATTATGCTCAGGCTATCAACAAAAGCAGTATCTCTTTTCAAGTCTTAAAAAAGATTAGTACCAGAGACCAGAAAATGTATCTATCTGACTTCAGTCAGTATATTGGTAAGCCAAGACCTCTCAAGCAGAAATCTCAAAGGCCTTAGACAAAATGCAAGTCATGAACATTCTGAGTTGAAGTTCAACCCATCGTTCTGTGCTCTCCTCCCTCTTCTCTTCCCCTCCCACCTCTGCTTTATAATGACATTGCACTCAGGTACCTCAGAAAGCTGCACTGTGGCCAGATAAGTGCTTTGGCATGCACATATGTATTTATGGATTGATTTGCTTTTTATGCTGCCTTTCCCAGAAAAGGATTAGGCCAGTTTACAATAGAAAACAAAACAAATAAAGAAAGAGAATAAAACATTAAAATAAGAAGATATAACAGAACAAGCCCCAAACCTCTAAAATTCAAAAGCAATCTATCCCACTTACTTTCAGGAGTGGGTCCCCCCCTACCCAACCTAACCTTGCTTCCAAACCACCTTCAATATCTTCATAAAGGAAAACAAAAATCCCTGGTTCCCTCCACCCCATATTTCTCCCACTCCTTCCTGTGCCTCATACTCAGGGTAGTTTTTCTTACCCTCACTGGGTGCATCCAGATGACCCTGCATGTGCCTCTTGCCACATCTCAAAGCAATTTGAGATGTGGCAACAAGAGGCCTGCTAGAAGCAAAAAAATGTTGCTTGCACTGCATATTTTCAGTGCAGGCTCAACATTTGATATCTGGATATCCAGGTATCAAAGAAAAAAACCAACCCAGAAAAAAATGGGGCAGGGCACAGGTCCATGGAGGCAGGATCCAGCCTGGCATGACAGGTAGTCCCCATGAGCAGCACGAGGCCCTGAGTGACAGCCCGAGTGGCCTGGAGCTGCCTGAAGGCACACAGTCCTGCACTGAGCAGGGCCAGGCCTGTGCGATATGGCACAGGCAGCATCAGATGCCAGGTGGCCAGGGCCGAGCCATGTGACCCCACGGCACACAGGGGTCGGGGGGGCTGTGCCTGGAGGGCCCAAAGTGCCCCAATGGCTGCTGCTGCTGCAGGTGAGCTGTGGGCCATGTGGGAGGGCTGTGGGCCATGCACGGGGGGCATGAGGGCCATATGGGGGGGCATGTGGGCCCTGCAGGGGGTGCATATGGGCCCTGCAGGGGGGGCATGTGAGCTGTGTGGGGGGCTCATGTGGGCCCTGCGGGGAGTGCATGAGCCATGTGGGGGGGCTCATGAGGGCCCTGTGGGGGGCATATGGGCCCTGCAGCAGGGGTGGTCTGTGGCCCTGCAGGGGGGAACTGTGGGTCCTGCAGGGGGGGGGCTGTGGCCTTGCAGGGAGGAGTTATGGGCAGTCCATGTGCTGTGTGGGGGGGCTGTGCCCTGGGGGGGGGCATGGGACCCACCCCTCCTGGGAAGCCCCCTACACAGTCCCCCACACCCACAGTCTCCCCACAATTCCCCCACACCTGCCCACAAACTCCATATCTCCCCACATCCCTCCACATCCACCCGCGTACACATGCACATTCCCCCCACCCCTTCCTACCCCCCTCCTGCAAACCCCACACCCTCCCATCAGATGCCCATCATACCCAGTAGGCCTGTGTGAAGCTTCAGTAGTCAATTCAATTCAGAGGAGATTCGGCCTGATTCGGTGGTCAAATCTCTGGATCTGAATTGAATCGGGAGAACCATTAAGGTCTGAATCGAATCTGAATCCTCCAAATCAATTTGGAGAGGTTAGGTGCCAATTTGGAGATTCGGCCATAAGCTAAACAGGCAGCAGTCCTCAACCACACTGGACTATCTGAATTGACGCCAAAACTTCAGATCCAATTCAGCCAAATCAAACTGGGACAGTGACTAAAATCACTGAAGTACCTCTGAACTGCTTGCCAGGGCAGCTTTTTATACCACTGAGGCCAGCACTGAAATTTTATTGCATAAAAAGATGATTATCAATAATAAATCAGATCAAACAAAATTCTTCAGCCATAAAAACTCAACTGGGCCCCCATGTTTTATAAAATATTTGGAATGATTTAGGTATAATGAAATCAGCTTTTTACTGATACAGGTGAATAAATAAAATAGCCCACAACACATCCCTTCTAAACAAACTAAGACTTGGATTTATGTACCAAGGTGAAGGGGTCCTATCTTGAAATAGTAACAGATAATCCCTTCCACAATTTAAAATGGACTTGTTTTTATACGGAAGAAAGCACAGTCTCTGAAATTTTAATCTATATTCCAAAAATTGTCCTTTCCAAATGTATCCTGTGCAGTGGAGAAAGTTATGAAGGTATCTCAAATTCAACTTGCCAATGACAAACCAAGATGGTGACTGTCTATTGTCATTCAACAAGTTATGGAAATTTTGCAGAGGTTGATATTTATCCTTGGTATATCCCTGACCCAATCTAAATTTCAGTAATTCTGTTCTGCCCACAACTCCTTCTAAGGTTTCAAATTAAATCAGCACCTTTAATCTCTCCTAAATTGTAGTTTGCTATAAAACTACTGCATTCTCCTTACCCCACCCCTATTGCATATCGTTTATATTTCTGTTGTGGAGGACATAATAATCCTTATTGTTATTATCATCCCCACATCCTGCACAATTCAATGTTTAATAATATCCTAGTTTCTCTTTTCTCTGACATTTTATACTGCTGGGGCCAGCACAGGTGGCCAGCACAGGTGGCCAATACATGGACCAGCACAGGTGCTGGCCCCAGGCTCTAGCTCCCCCTGGCTGCAGATCCAGGAGGAGCTGGGCAAGGTTATTTTGCCCCAAGTGGCACAACTTGCCCCACACCAAAATGCATGTCGAGGCATATGCACTGAGGCAAAAATCCCCAGCTCAAATTTGTACCACTCCTATGTGAGCTGCTGCAAGTGCATGTGCCTGCATGTGTGGACATGCCCACAATATCTGTTCCAAGACAGGAAATGCTGGGAAAATCCTAAAAGAGTAGCCAAAGATAAAACACAATTAGCAGGTGCTTCATATAGATAGGGATCTATCCTATTTGCGATTTTGCAGTTTTCACAGAAACTAAAAAAAACAGTTTCCATGAACTCCATAACAATGGTGATCACCATTATTCTGGCACTGAAATCACCAGGAAGAAAAACAACTTACTAAAAATAAAATGCTGGCTCCCCAGTGGGAGCCAGAGATCCTCAGGGCCACTTCAACCCAGCCTTACAGCCCACAGGGCAGGGGGAGAGCCACCAGCATGAAGTGGTGCAGCAAAGATAGCAGCCATCTCCCCCCGCACCCCTCACTGCTGATTGGCTGAAAGAACTGCCTGTTGTGCAGCCCCTCCTGTTTCTGCCAATCAGCAGCAAAAGGTGGGACTGCATGATGAGCAGCCCTCTTGGCTAATCAGTGACAAGCAGTGGGGCTGCCAGGACCCCTTGGCCAATCGGGGCAGGCCACAAGACTGCAAAAATTGTACTGTGTGCTGTGAGTGTCTTGCAATTTCTCCTCACCGCTGCAGGAATTACGTAGATCCCTACATCTAGGAGGATGGCTCTCCCACCTTCTAGCCTACTGACCTAGTGGCTAGGGCACTTACTCATGGAACAAGAGAGTCAGGCTGTAGGCTCCCCTCATGCCAGGGGTGGGGGCAGTTCCCAGCAAAGTGCTCTAACTAACTGGTTATGGGAAAGGCTCCTCATGAAGCTGACCCACTGGGAACCCAGAAAAGGAAGATATGTGAGAGCAGAAGTATAGCAAACTAATGTCTTCTTAATCTATTTGAGCTGTAACTAGAGATCACTAGACTGAAATTGTCCTGAGAGTGAGTATCATGTACTGAGGTCTAACATCCAGCTATGGCTGTATGGTCATATGATTGTACTCAACAAAGTTAAAGTAGAGCCTTACCCTTTTCTTCTCCCACACTGTTGTGATGTTTAGCCTAAAATAGAGTTGTTTCCTAGAGGAACAAACATTACAAAGACAGGGAGGGAAAAAAAACAAAGAGGTAATGGCTCAGTGACATGGTAACTACCCTAGATTCTGGCTGCCATTTCTAATGGCTTGTGTGCATCTTATTTCTAATATTTATTGGACAAAGAGCAGGATGGCCAGGGTCAAAACTCCAGGCCCTCTCTCCTCTATGGCAGTATCCATCCCATTGAAACATCAACATCCCATTTATCTTTCTCTTCTGACAGGAGAGTGTTCTGTGCCAAGCCTAGATCATGGCCTGGTGCTTAGATCTTTTTGCTGGAAATTGGGAAATATGAATTCCAGCCCCCTTTGGCTAATAGGGACTTACAACTCTCTGCTCCCTTGCCAAGTGCCCCAACCACTAGGTTATTGGGCACCTCCTCCAACCAAGAGGCTTGTGGCACCTCCTCATCTGGTGCCAAACATCTAATAATTGTGTTTTTTCTGCCACATAAGATGTAAGACTTATGCATTGTTATGTATGTATCTGGGACAGTTCTATTTCACTTAGTGTATAAGGGTACCTGTACATGTGCAGGGAGGCTCCTCTGATTCACTCCAATGTATTTACAGCACATTGGAGCAGACTCAATTAATCACCAGGAAATCACCAGGAAAAAATCAACTTACTGAAAATAAAATGCTGGCTCCCCAGTGGGAACCAGACTTGATTAATCGAGTCTGCTGGAGCGTGCTAATTAGCACACGCCCAGCAGCCTCTGCATCTCATGTATCGGTGTTTTTGTGCTTCAAAATGGCGACGGGGGTCCTTTAACTAAAGGTAGTGTGATGTGATTTAGTTAAAGTGCCTCTGCTGCTATTTTGAAGTGTGGGGATGCTGATACATAAGATGCCATAGGCGTTTTAATTAGAGCAGATCTTGCAGCTGCTCTACTGAAGCACTCCCCCCACCCTTCAAGTACATGTAAAAACTCTCTAAGTGGCCAGAGAGGAGATTTCTGAGCATGCTCAGAATAGAAATGCAGAGAGAGTATATAGCCGTATAAAATCCAAACTCTTCTTAAGTGCCAAAAGTTGCACCAGTGTAGCTACACGTGAAGAGGTAATAAGTGTATCTCACTGCCTAAGCTCCTCCTCTGTTGTTATCTTAAAGACCCTTTCAGATACTCCTGCTTCTGTCTTGACTTCTCTTTTCACAGGGAACAAAAGCACACACTGCTTGCCTTATCATGCAGATAGAAGAAGTGCTGAAGAGACCGGAATATCAGTGCCCACTGAGGCCTATGGTCTGACCCAAGCATGGGTAGCTGGGAGGGTCAAGTACCCTATTCCTACTGTTTGTCTTCCCCACCGTTCCAACCCAAGGCAATTCATAGCATGACAAAATATGGCTTTTTGCTTTATAGTGAGTGATTACTTGAACCAAAGTGGAGCTGTTTAAAAAACCCCCAAAGATACTTAATTATAAATTATAAAAAGATAGAAAACACTACAGAAAGTGCTCCCCTAGCACTAAATGGACCACTAATATAAAATAATTTGGAGCATCATGCTCCATTTCAGTCACCTACCCTTTGAAAACCATGGAAAAAATCCAAGGAAGGCCAACATGGTTAGTAAGAAGCATGGTAAGATCTGTATATGATTAGAGATTGCAAAAATATGGCTCCCTTAGCCTGAGATGATGAGGAGAGAGTAGCTGTCATTGTGACTAATGTGAGGAAAATTACCCAATCCTCCCTTTGTATCCTGCCCCTGATGAGGAGAACAAGAGAACAAGCAATGATATTAACTTTCAGACAAATGAAAGGGAATCATGCTTTTGAGTCCAACCTGTGGGATTTACTGATGTGAGAGGTCAGAATCTACCAATTGTGAGTGACTTTTAAAAGAGATGAATCAAGGTTCATGTGATTATTAACCACCATTTACAGCTTAGCATGCTGAAATAATAAGGGCAATTGAATATCATGCTTCGGGGTGATAACTAATTGCCTGCAGGGTTCTGGAAGCAATTTTCTCCCCCGTACAGTATAGAGCATAATTGGATAGGTAATAGGCATTATGAGAGCATTCCACCTTCCATCTCAAAATTCACTTCAGAAGGCAAAATTTCATGCTAGATGAGCAAATGATCTGATCTAGTATAGTAAGTCCTCGGTTCTTTTATCACTATGGTGGACAACTAGGCAGAAGCAGAATAACATACTGCTATTGTAGAAAATTATTTCTTGAGTAACTTGGGTTGCCATTTTTTTAACCTGAGATGCCAGAGTGGGTCCCAAAAGGCTTGAAATGTCGATTGCTATGGCAACATACATATAAACCATTGTTCAGCCACAGATGAATATATACTTATGCTCAAAGGGGATCCAGAAGTGAATACTCTGTATTTTATAAGCACAATATCCCACTGATCCCTTTAATCTTCTTTCTGCAATACTAAGTTTAAGGTAATGGAGAGGCACAGTATGAGCTCAATTAATTTAAAATGTTATCAATGTAATTGGGCAAGATGACCTATATTAGTCCATCAAAGAGAACAGAACTTCACATTTTAAAGTTACTAACTCAAGTTTACAGTCAGCCAAATACAAATAACTGAGTAACATTTAGTAACTGATATTAAGTAGTAAACAGTGTTTCTACATAATTATTTCTGATACTTATCAGCAAATTACTTCATAATGATTTATTAGAGTTTTGTTTATTACAATGAATAACATGTTTCTGGTTAGACTCTGCAGAAAACTGAGTCAACTGCAAATAATTATTCTCTCTTTACAAGTAACTTAAAAACACAGAAACAAAAAATAAACCGAAAATGCCCTTCTTAACCACCCAGTGCTAAATGTTACACCAAAATGTCTCACCTCTTCCACCTCAGCATAGGGGTGCTTCATAGAATCAGTAAAGTTCAAATGATAAATAGTATGCCTGAAAGGCCAGCCATATAAATGACCTGACTACTTTCCTCACCCATGAAAAATTGACCTGTCCTCTGTTAACACTAAACCTTGATTCTTCAAACTTTTTATTTCTAGCTATTTTTTTCTGTATGTGTCAGCTAGTTGGGATTCAAATCTTCCACTCTAATTTTTTCTTTTACCAGGCACTCATTCCTATCCTTGTAAATGGAATCATATTCTCTATTCAAAGTCAGAATAATTTGTGTTACAGAAAATTAAGAGTTCATTAAGTAAAGAATGCTACCATATCCAAGGCATCTACTTTCTAGCCCAGCCCCAGTCAGATGCTGGAGGGACTTGCAGTAGTTACTGAGCAAGTGCTGCATTTCTTTCTGGTCTGTTATTAAACCAAGGCCTGAGAACATATTGTTATCCTGCTTTTGGAAATACCATTCTTGATATAAAATGTTATAAATTTGCTGCATTCTAACTCATTATGGTTACTTAATATCCCATACCAATCCCATGAGAATAAAGAATACCTACTGCCACCATTCCACTGTATCTTGGCCAGACACTAGTTTGACGTAATGTATTTTTCAAACCTTATTGATGGCTACAGAATTGCATTGCTTTTGGGAATTGACTTGTAGGTAAAGTAGATTGCATTAAAACAATAGTCCAGGGGAATGGCAAGGGTTAATTGATTTCTAAAAGCCTGTTTATAACAAAGTTTCCTTCAAGGCCCACTATGTCTGAATTAAGAAGACATATAGGGTGGGAAATTGAAGACATGTACCACACTGTTTCATAACATGAACAGTGTACCCAAACAGAGATAAGGGACTCTGCAGCATTGGTATGGGTCACAGTGCCCAACCACAGAGCCCTTGGGATTTCCAGTTTTGGTGAGCAGACCAAAGTAGAAGGCCCAGTAAATAACCACATTAAGATATGTGCATGTGATGGGTCTGAAAAAACAAAGGAATATGCTGACAGGACAGTATAATGACCATAGGGAAACCAAACAATGATGCATGAAGATGAAGAGTCATCAAAGGGGAGAAAGAATACAAAAGAAGGGATTTCAGAGCAACAAAGGGTCCTTGAGAGGGAAACCCAAGGCTATCATGGACAGAGGGAACACCATCCCATTTCACCTACTCCACGGAGGGGAGGGGAGGGGATGGGGTGGAAGAGGAGCCTTGGCCCTTGGCCACCAGGATGCTGATATTTGACATTCAAGAGAGAACCCCAGGGTGAAGATCATGTGCTGGCCAGACATACTTTCCCTCTGTGACAGCTCTATGACTGGTAGGTATACAATTGTTTGCATTATTCTTATCTGCTATCACTGTGTATCAATAAAATTTACCTATTATCAAATGCAGGGGTTGTGATCAGTCTGAGGGTTTGGGTCCACCCAGAACAAGGTATCTGGATGATAAATCCAGTGCCAACACTTATTAAATTTTTGATACTGGCCCAATTTTTCAGAAATGTTCACTAAGTTGGGGTATCTAAGCACATTCCTAACATGGTAATTAGCCTTAACAGTGGTGTGAAAAAGTGGAGGATAAATGGCAAACTCTCACACCAAGGTCACTTTAAACAATCCAGAGAAGAATTGCTTGTGAAATAATTGGGGATAAAACTACAAGTGTGACGGTAAAACTACAAGGGTGAAGGTGTTATAAGCCTATAGCACATCATAGAGTAGCTGTTTGCTCAGTAGCATAACTAAGGTGGGGGGAAACTGGGGCAGTAGCTCTGGGTGCTGCTTTTGTGGTAGTGGAGAATGCAAAAATTGGTGCAACCACAATGACAGCTGATTGCACTGCTGTATCCAGCACTGCCTCGGGCTTCACATGAGTGTCCAGACAGTGGAGCTGCCAAACTACCTCTCTGTATTTGCTCAAGGCAACCAAGCTATTATATTACTTGTTCACCTGCCCCCTTGAGATACTGAAATAGCCTATTACATAGAGTAAGCAAGAGATAACTGCACATTTGTCCACTCAAGATCCCAGGCGTAACATATTTTGGTGTACCAAACCAGTATAAGTTACATTGGTGTACATGTGTGATTTGTCACAGTCCTAACTTAAAATACCTAGGGCTTGAATTTGAGAGAGGTGGAAAACCCAAGTCGTTTTGATGTAAAGTGGAAATGTTGAGTTCAACTGCTTTGAAATTCAGCACTCAAGAATTACCTATGGAGTAACAAAAAATCAAAATGTCCAGAAATTAGTGGACACCTTTGCAAATGTTAGCCATAGCGGGCACTTGTACATGTGATGAATATTGCCCTTTTGTGTGACTTAATGGCATTACACTTTACAAGTACACAAATTTTTGGAGATGCAAATTAGTTTATGTCGTCATAAACTAATACCCATCCTGATGTAGGTTAGTTTGCAACAATGCTACTTGGAATGGTGCAGCCATTAATCTGTCATGTGTACATGGTAATTCACTGAATGACATGTGGTGAGGCCTTTTGTCCATTGGGTGTTGCTACAATTTTTGTATAATGAGCCCTTTTGTCCACCAAGTGTCACTACAATTTGCAGGCATTTGTAATTAATGAATGTTTTAAGACATCCTTGGCAGGCCAGGGGGGAGCCCTGTTGAATGCAGCTGACCAAAGCTTGCAACAGTTGCAGAGCATAGCTCTTGTGTTCCCAGCAGAAATCCCCAGACTTTGCCTGGCAACGCCCATGAGGAACGCCTGCTCCCCTCCACCCTGCACCTCTAAAACATCTCTTTTCAGCTGGCTGTGGTGTAATTGTCCCTCTAATGCCATTAATTCATTCAGTGGTTTTACATAACCTGACAAGTGGAGTTCTGTGAATGTTAAGCATGCCCGCTATAGATTTCATAGACATTAGGGCTGGAAGAGACCTCAGAAGAACACTGAGTCCAGCCCTCTACCCCAGGAACAGGAAGTCAGATAGGGTCAAAGGATCCTGCAAAATAAGCATCCAAAAGTTTCTTAAAAGAGTCCATGAATAGCAGGTGAGTTCTGTCGGCTATGTTTGAATTGCTCAGCAGTTCAGATCATGTGTCACTGGGAATGGTGTCTTGACACGTGGGTCACTGGGTAGCCTGCTGTTGTGCCATGCCCTGACAGGGAGCCTGTGGGCACCCATCAAGGGCCTCCCTGTCAGTACACGGCTCATTGGGTAGTCTGCTACTGTGCCATGGCATACACATGGCTAAAAGACCTAGCATGGCTAAAAGACATCCAGAACAAGTATGCCTATAAAATACAAAGTTACCCCTGGTGCAGACCCCTCCCCCTCTCCCTGCCTTGACCTGCCTGGGGCCAGTATGTTCAACGTCCAAACTTTGCTCAGTAACAACAGGGTGGAAAGGGGATGAACTTCCAGTGTCACTGTCACGTCAAGACTTATAAATTGAGCACACAGCTCCCAGGGGTACCCCTTCTTGGTTCAAGATGTCTGATGTTTGGGGAGAACAGAGTGGACTGGGGCATGTAGCTCTAGGTCCAATTGGACCTTTGCTGAAACAATGAGCCTGGTGTGGGGGATCCTGAGGTCATGCACCAGTTTGTCAAGTGGGAGTACAACAGGACAGCAGTCCTGTGCCATGTCAAGGCAAAGATGCTGCAGGCTGATTTCCACAGGGATGTCACCAGAGCACAGTGGCAGGGCACCCCACTGCATGATGTGGCCCATTACAGATACCTCCAGCCACCAATGGAGGTACTGGATCATTGTGAAAGCACAGGGACAGAGGTCTCTGGGGTGTCCTTGCCTGCTGAGACATCACCAACCAACGCTGTGACTCGCAAGGGCTCCAGAGGAGAAGAAAGTGCCAGGGTCCCAGTCATGTCACCTGCCACTTCTGAGGAGGGTAATAGACCATGGAGCTTGATCTCCACAACCAGTGTGTGAAGCTTGGGGGACCCTTTAAGTCACCTGTCACCTGAACTGACAGCTACAATTAGGCTGTACTGTGAGCTGAAGGGGAGTAAGGGGATGGTATAGGACAGTGCTTTAAAGACCCTGGGAGTTAGTAGGCAATGCAGGTAGATACAGGGCAATGCACAGCATGGAGGCACATTGGTGGCCAAAGCAGGTGGGCACTTGTTTGCAGCCACTCAGGGCCTGCTACCACCCATGTCCAGGCACCCCTTCTTGGTCATTTTCATAGATTTCATAGACATTAGGGCTGGAAGGGACCTCAGAAGATCATTGAGTCCATCCCCCTGCCTGAAGGGCAGGAAGTCAGCTGGGGTCATAGGATCCCAGCAAGATAAGCATCCAATTTACTCTTGAAGGTGTTCAATGTAGGTGCTTGAACCACCTCCAATGGCAGGCTATTCCAGACCTTTGGGGCTTGGACAGTAAAGAAATTCTTCCTTATGTCCAGCCTGAAATGGTCTTGCAGTAGTTTATAACTGTTTGACCTCGTCATCCCTTGGGGCACTCTGGTGAACAAACGTTCCCCCAGATACTGGTGGTCACCCCTGATAAACTTATAGGTGGCCATAAGATCACCCCCGAGCCTTTTGGTCTGACTGCTTCTTATGCACTCTCAAGATTTGCTGAGTGCATCTTTTTAGAGTGCTGAGCTTCCTTAATTCACTCTATTTCCCAAGTTTCTTGATTTTTAGCTCTGCTTGTAACACTGCCACTGAGGACATGCAGGCTACCGAGGCAGGCTGCCACCGATACACACATGGACAGATCGTGAATGTCCTCAGGGACTATGAGCACTACTGCATGAGATGGTGAGACAGATCTGTCTGCTATGGAAGGATTCATGGCCATCCAGCATGACAGGAATCACTCCATGTCCGGAGGCATTCCCAGATCCGGGAGAACTAGCAAATAATGATCAAGTTCCTTGCAACGATTCAATGCCTGCTGGTCTTTGGCCCTGCTCCTGTCTGGGAGAGGGACAAGCTGGTATGGGTCTGTGCTCTGCCGTCCACCAGTTCACAGTCAAGCTCGGAAAGTCCACCTTAAAGCTAAGGTCTTTTAGCTAGAAATGATTATTGTTTAGATTGATTTTTTTTCACAAATCTTGCATCATTCTGGTAGTAAAAAGAAATTCCTCTCTTGTAGTAATTAGCATTATCTTAAAAGCTGATCTGTGGTTTGTTTAATTATGGTTAATATCTGGTTTGTAAATAAAGGTTTCTATTTGCTTTGTTCAATTCTTCACTTCATGTTCCCTGGGTGTAAGACGGGAAGTGCAGAAGGATGGGGAAGGGAGTTTGCTGGTTTATAGAGTGAGGGGCTTGCATGAGCTGCTGATAGGTACGCCTGTCTTTCACTAGTGGCAATTAGCAGTTAGTCAAGCTTTCCTGCCTGGTTTTGAATTTGCTTTGTTCTCCTCCATTGCCAATCACCAGCTGAACTCCTGATCCCTGAGAAGCTGCATGAACCCAGAGGAAATATTATATGTGTTGTGCAGCACCCACTGAATTACTGCTCCCCACATTAACAAAATTCCGGGACAACCCACCACCACTCAGCCTTGGTTTGGCTGCTGTGTCTTTTTCTGGTCACAATAATAAAAGCCTGAGCCTTGACAGTCCCTACCCACTGAGAGCTACCCTTTGGGTAGGGTGGCTGGGGAGCACTGAGCAGCTGCAGGTGCTCAGAGGAAATATTATGGGCACTGTGCAGCACCCCCAATTACTGCTCAGCACCATACCCCATGATACCCACATTCTGGGCAAACAACCCCACCCCCCCATCAGTTCAGAGGTGAGCGTGTCCTCTTTTATTAGTGCAATGTGTCTGAAACAAGCCTTGTGGCAGCCTGCATGCTCCACAATATTTGCAAGACCAGAGGGGAGGTTTTCAGAGAGTCCTGGTCTGATGAAGTGTGGGAGGCAGCAGGTAGACACAGATGTGGGCAGGCAGGACATGGTGCCACCTATGATCAGCATGCAAATGATGGTTAGGGAGCCATTGTGTGGAACTGCCTGGCAGCACACATTCTGGCTACTGTAAATGGTGAGGGTGCTCTGTAGGCCACTGATCCATCAGTGATGAATGCTAAAGCATTCAGCAGGTACCATGAATGTTTCTGTAAATAAAATTTAAAAAATAACAAAATAAAAAAATTAGTGCAGCACTTCTGTCTGTCTCATGACTATATTGTCTCTAGTGGGGGATTGGTTCAAGGGCTGAAGTCTACAAGCTTTCCTTTGCTTTGTGTGCATGTGGGGGGGGAGTGAAATGCAGCAAGGACATTAAAATGCATTGCCTACTGCTGGTCATGTTAACTCAACACCCAATATGCAGGCAAAGAAATAAGAAATTCATGGAGTGCTGATTCATGCACAAATAAGTGCTCGGAGAATTTCAGCACCATGTACAGAGACGGGTGAGATGATAATGAAGTGACACCCTGCTCCTGTCTCCCAGGGAGTGTGGTGGGGATGCTCAGTCAGAAGGCAAGGACCTCTTATTAGCTTGGGGGGGAGCTGGGATGGTTGGTATGTGGATTTGAATTTGGTGGCCAGAGCATGGGGTACAACCCTAAGAAACTGGGACTTGGGGGGCTATGGGAACAGAGACCTAAACACAGATGTGGTGAGCAGTGTCAGGGGATGGAAGGGAAACACTGAATGAAACAATAACCCCCAACAGTGAAGGCATGTAAATGCACAAATTTGGGTGCAGAAGGGCAGGCTCCAGGCGTATTCCGGGATTGGGACCCCCTGTGAGATAATGCAGGGAGTACATTATTGGAGCTCCAATTGGTGCACCACAACACTCCAATATGCATGTTCAGACATATATAAGAAATTCATGGGGTACAGATTTGTGTGAATATTATAAATCCTTGGAGAATTTCAGTGCCCTATTCATAGTGTTGGCACCGGATTTATGATCCAGATACCTTGTTCTGGGTGGACCCAACCCCCCCGATCGACCATGACCTTTCATTCAATAATAGGTAAGTTTTATTGATACACAGTGATAGCAGATAAGAATAATGCAAACAAATCTTTATCTACCAGTCCGTGAGCTGTCATCAGAGGGAAGCTACATCTGGTCAGCATGCGAGCTTCACCCTGAGGTTCTCTCTTGAACATCAGATGTTAGCAGCCTGGAGGTCAGAGGCCAAGGCCCACCTCCCCACCATGGGGTGGGTGAGACAGGCTGGTGGTATGTCTTCTGTCCTTGGTGGCTTCATGTTCCCCTCTTGGGGACCTTTGCTACTCTAAAATCCGTCCTTTTGTATCTTTTTCCCTCTGTGATGACTCTTCTTGGACTAGCGTTCAAGATCAAAGATAATAAAAAGTCCTTTTTCAAATATATAGGGAGGATGAAGAAGGCACCGGGAAATGTGGGGCCCCTGCAAGATACGCTGGGCAATCTGGTGGTTGC
>NW_005842099.1:797046-802649 GCF_000455745.1 Alligator sinensis | reverse complement strand
GCACTGTTCAATTTCTTTATCAGCGATTTGGACGACAGGGTGAAAAGCAACCTGTTCAAATGTGCTGATGATAC
Organism: Alligator sinensis; assembly: GCF_000455745.1. Classification (NCBI taxonomy): domain Eukaryota; kingdom Metazoa; phylum Chordata; order Crocodylia; family Alligatoridae; genus Alligator; species Alligator sinensis. The sequence continues at coordinate 802,575 of NW_005842099.1, read as the reverse complement.
CAATATTTGAGGTGAGGTGGGCACGTTAGCAGGGAGGGAAAGATTGCAGAAAGACCTGGATAGGTTGCAGGGGTAGGCTAACAAAAACAGGATGCGTTTCAATACTGACAAGTGCAGGGTGCTGCACTTGGGCAGTAGTAACCAGCAGCACACTTATAAGATGGGAAACTCCCTTCTTGAGAGCACAGAGGCAGAAAGGGATCTTGGAGTTATCATTGACTCCAAGATGAACATGGGCCGACAATGCGAGGTCACGGTCGGCAGGGCTAACCGGACCTTATCGTGCATCCACAGATGCATCTCAAGTAGGGCCAAGGAGGTGATCCTCCCCCTCTACATGACACTGGTCAGGCCACAGCTGGAGTACTGTGTCCAGTTCTGGGCACCCCACTTCAAGAGGGATGTGGACAACATTGAGAGGGTCTAATGGATTTGGACAACATTGAGAGGGTCCACAAGTTGTTGGAAAGTAGGTTTAGATTAGACATCCGTAAGAACTACTTCACAGTTAGGGCGGCTAGGATCTGGAAGCAACTTCCAAGGGAAGTGGTGCTGGCTCCTACCCTGGGGGTCTTTAAGAAACGGCTTGACGCCTACCTGGCTGGGGTCATTTGATCCCAGTTTTCTTCCTGCCCAGGCAGGGGGTCGGACTTGAAGATCTACAAGGTCCCTTCCGACCCTACTTCTATGATGTTATGATTCTATGATTCATCTTAGGCATTGCTGGTTGGTCTTTCTGTGATCGTCATATTGTCCATGTTCTGTCATGTCAGGATAGTCCTTTGTTTCACAAACCCATGACGTGCACACATCCTAATTTGGACTTTACCAGTCTGCTCCTAATGTGATCTGTTCCCCCAAAACTAGAAACTGCAAGGGCCCTGCAGTTATATTATGAAACAGTGTAGTACATGGCTTCAATTGCCAGCCTATGTGTCTCCTCAATGTTTGCCTTTATAGACACAGTGGGACTTGAAGAAACTTTGTCACAGACAGACTTTTTTGAAATCAGTTAACCCTTGCTGTTGCCCTGGACCATTATTCTAATGCATATCTACTTTACCTGTAAGCTAATTCCCAAAAGCAAACCTCTAAATATCATTTTCTAGCCATCAGTAGCGGTGGTTATTTGAGTGAAATAAAAACAAGCCAACAGATTTACATATGAAATAAAGTTTACTTGATGACATAAAGATAGTAAAATAAAAAAATAAGATACGAATAAAAATAAAGATAGGAATTACAAGAATAAACACAAAATAAGAATAAAAAAATAAAAATATTGGTGTACAAAATTAAAGAATTAAAATGTGTAAAATATGTGTAAAATTAATTAAATTAATGTAATTACACTTAATTCAATTAATGAAAGTAATTAAATCACAACACTTTTGGTCATTTGTACATATCAGCGAGCTGTGTGCTTTAGACATCACTGGTCTGTAGAGGGGATTAGCAGTGTGTCGCACCCCTTGCTGTAATTTAGTACAAAGAGATCAGTGCATTGTTATGCGGCACCCCCTGCAGTAATTTACTATGAATAGTGCACTGCACATTTCATGAGATTTAGACCGATGACCTGTAAACAGTGATAGAAAAATAAAACCACTATTGCAATTTAGGGGCATAGAATCCAACCCTGAAGGACTAAATCTCCATCACGTGTATAAGGGCCCAGTGTTCCTAGTCACGTGACTAGGAGTAAGTGACCCAAATAAGTGACAAGTCCCCCCTCTATAAGGGGTCTTAAAGTACAAACAATAAGCAGACAAAGGATGAAACAAAGAACGCTGTTCTCACATTGCAACATTAGCTCCATATTCGTTTTAAGCTCCAGTTTTATCTAATTTCCTCCTCAAGTTTCCACTGAGTTATTGTTTAATTCTCTTCTTAACTTCAGGGTAGCATTGCAACACATGGGGAGTATCTACACATGCACTTTAATGTCCATAAACATATTTGAATACGCATTAAAGGGTCACAAAAAATGTGTGCTTTCGCTAATACACATTAAAATAGGCTAATGTGCCTTTTTCTAGTACCTCACAACGGAGGTACTAAATTTAATGTGAATCAGCAAAAGCTCATTAATTAATATGTAGCTGTGCCCACTGTTAACAAGCTGCCATTTTCTACTCTTGAGCTTTCTAGTGGATGCACTTCAGTGCTGGCTAAAATGATTCTTATAAACAGACCAGATAGATAGTGAAATGCTGTGGGTCCTTTGGGATGACAGGTGCTGCAGAGGTGTAGGCTGTTATCCTCTAAAAAGGAAAAACGGATTGACAGCCTGCTGAAAGGAGTGAAAACTGACAGAGGAAAGCATAGCCCTCTGCCAGTGTATATCTAACAGACTGTGTTGGCTTCATTTTGGAGAAACAACCCCAAACTAATGTAAGGAGTGTCACCTTCATCAGCATTTGGTTTCATTTTCTTCCAAATAAGTGATAACAGAGAATCTATATTAGAAACACATCCAAAATAAGCAAATTATCTTCTATAAGAGACGAAGGCTCCCTACAAGAGCTCACAATGAAGTATCTAAAAGTTGTCATTTGCCACTTTAAATATGAATCAAGCTTTTCAAAAAACCTCAGCCAGTGCAGTATAGCATTTAGTCTGACACCAGTAAAACTGCAAGATCCCCCAAATCAAAGAAAGACATAGCATGGGCACATTGCAGGAGAGAGAGAGAGAGAGAGAAGAAATCAAGTTAATTTGCAAGAAATGTTAAGAGTAATGAATTAAAGAATATGAGTGCTCTAATGACAGTTCTACTGGGACGCTCACTTGTGCATACAAGTCAGTAAGGAAGGATGATTCTGATATGCGCTTCAACATTAAACCCCTATTTAAAAAAAAGGGTTTGTTATTTCTTTCCTTGTGAATTTCTTACTCCCAGTGGTGAACTGTTATTCTTATAAACAGCTTTGCCAAAGTCAAAAGGAACTAACTGAGTGAATACCTGCTCACTTGTCAGGTTTACAATCTTGCCCTTTCTATACACATTACAGCAAGAATCTCCAGTCAGCCAAGTTGACATTCTTGTACTAACTGACTCCTAAATGATACACGTAAAGGGCAGTGCTCCCAGGATTGATATACTGATGAGCAAGTGTAAGAGCTCAACCACCCTACTCCCTGCTAGCCCAGATCAGTGAGAATAACAATACTGTGGGATGTGTGGACACCAATTCTATTTTTTCACAATGCATAGCCTTAACCCATGAAATGACCATTCAGACCTATGTAATGTGTTCAAATAGTACACCTTAATAGGCTTCAAAAACTACCATACTTTCTTGAATGGCACCTCTCTAGATAAGACACACAAATTGTTTTGTGAAGGCAGAATGAAGGAAAAAAATATTTTTCTAGAGCCATGGCTGAATTCTGGCCACCTGGAGCAGGGTCAGAGTTTACTTATCACTGTGTTACTTGCCCTCCCTTTCTTGCTCAGCCAAAAGCTAGAAATATAACTCTCACAGCTGCTGCTAAATTGGCAGCAGTTTTTAGCCACTTAATATAAACTGCCAATTTGGCAACAGCTGTGAGAGGGTTACACCTCTAGCTTTTGACTGCACAGCAGACTCCATGACTTTTCCATGTGGCCAAAGGCCAGCTCCCAGGAGCCACTGCAACTCCCAGCAGCCAGTGCAGTGTCTCCATGCCTCCATTCTAGTCCACCCATTCTCCATCAGCTTCTTCACTTAAAACACATGCTCCAATTTTGTAGGGTTCATTTTTGGGGGAAAGTGCATGTGGTATAAAAGTAAATATGGTATTATTATTTGTAACACCTGGGAACACCAGTCATAGATAAAAATCCCTAATCATAGACAAAAAGCATTTTACGAGGTGCTTTATAGACACAAAGGAAAAGGATGACCCCAGCCACTAGAACTAAATGCATTTACCTTCTCTGAAGTACACACTGTTATCCCCATTTACGGATAGAGAAATTGAAGTACAAGGAAATGTATCACCATGTAGGTGTGTGTCACATGGAAGGAGAACACTCTTGAGAAGCAGAGAGAAAGGAATCTTCTCCTGGACTAGAGCAGCTTCAAGGCTATTTAGGCCCATCCAAACACAGAAAGGAACAACTAATGAAGTAAGTTCTCCATGAGGTGTGTCTACAAGGGCTCCTGACTGTGCAGTACTTGCCAGCCCCAGCAGCGCAAGGGTTATATTCAAACCTACTGAGTAGTAGTGGTGGTGTCATGGTTAGTGCCCGCTGAAGCTCATCACTACAGTGACACAGCTTTGCATATAGACGTGCCCACAGCAGTTGATCCTTCAACCTCACCCACCTATTTCTTATGTATTCAAAGATCCTGCAGGTCTTTGTGCGGCAACATTCAAGCATCAAGTCTTCCAAGTGAGTCTCTCTGAAGCCTGCCTACAACACAACAGTTTCACAGTTCTTTCCTTGCAAAATACTGCTTGAGGTTACCACAGAGAGCAGGGCTCTTTTCAAGGTTTACATTCAAATGATTTAGCTGAGGGGATGACTATGAGGAAAGATTATCTTTCAGCCTTTCCAGATTGATTTATAAAATATTGTAGAGTGGGAATGTGCCATCACATTAGGAAAATGAAAAGACAAACTAGGGGCTTTGTTACACATTCATTTTAAGCAGCTCCTGGAGCTCTGAACCCTTGGATTGCCCGCACATAAATGCATAAAACTAGTTTTAGGAACCCTTTCGACAACTTAAAGCTACGCCACTCCAGGGCAAGTTTATCTGTGATCCATGTTAGCCAAATCATGTTACACTAACCTGTGGCCACTCTAGGCTACACATCAGTGTAACACCTCAACCACCCTCCTCCCTGCTAGCCCAGATCAGGCCTACCATCCCCCACCACCATCCTCTACCAGACTGGATTGGACCACTGTCTCCTGCTCCCCCAGCCCCCCAGATCCCCACTCACACCTCCCACCCCCCTTCCACAGCCCTGGACTTGCTGTTGCTGCCAGCACTATCCTGGGGGACCAGGCAGGGAAGGGAAATCTGCCCGCCCAGCTGCTGCTGCTGCTGCCACCACTGCTGCTACTTGAATCACCACTGCAAGCCTGTGGTGACAACCAGGCAACCAGGTTCCCCTTCCCTACCTGGTCCCCAAGGACAGAGCTGGCAGCAACAAGTAATTTAGGGGACACAAGGTACTTAGGTGAGTCATAAGTGCCAGGGGAGCAGAGGAGAGCCTTGGAGCAGGAGAGGAACCCCAAGGGGCAGGAAGGAGCCACAGAGGTGGCGGAGAGCAGGGGGGAGATTAGAATGGAAGGGGAAGGGAGATGGGGGGCATTATTACCTTTCAGCCCTCAAGATCCCTGCTGGCCTAAACATGTGACTGATCCAAACTCAAGCTAACACTAACACCCATCAACATTTGAGAAGCTTAATGTGGAATGTGTAACAATGCCCTAGGAGAACACATACCTGGAATGAAGAAACATTTCTACTTGGAAGAGAAAGAAACACAGCAGCCAGTTACAAAATGGTTTCTTGAAAGCTGCAAGTG
>NW_005842099.1:796359-797036 GCF_000455745.1 Alligator sinensis | reverse complement strand
CCCAAAATAAGTTAGGAAGCCCCTGGAAAGGCATGCTGGGAAAATACCTATGATAAGGCAAACCCACACTGAAGAAAAGTTGTAATGTTGAAAGAATACGACTTAGTAGGCACATCTACACTTGATGCTAAATTGCCATAGCAATGCACTATGGCGAAGTAGCATCCACAGGCAAAAACCATGACGCTACAGATGTGTTGATGTAGTGAGGCACTCCCTCAGTATAGAACACTGATACAGCCACATAGCAGCTAACAATAACCATATGCCACTGTAACAAAGAGCCTGGGGCTCCCTGTTACTTTAAGGTAAAAGCAGCCCAGCCAGGGAGCTCTGCAGGCTAGGCAGAGTATAGCAGCTGCAGGTTGCTGGGGCAACAGGCTATTGAGCTATTAGCAGGCACCTGCAGATGGTCAGCTGACTAGATGTAGACAGGGCCCTGGGAGCTTATAAACCCAAGGCTGAGGCTGGCTTGGGGGAGTCTCTCCCTGGTTGCCACTGGAGGAGGACCTCCCTGTCAAGGGGAGCCACTCAGGGATGCTGGGCTGATCATTTGCAGCCTACAGGAACTGGGAGGCTCAGGGAACTTGCAAGGTACTGTTGCAGGGTACTAAGGTGCCTGGTCCTTTAAGGGCTGAAACTGCCTAGGGAGAGAGCCCTAGCAGTTACTCAGTACC
>NW_005842099.1:793763-796326 GCF_000455745.1 Alligator sinensis | reverse complement strand
AGCCTGCACCTGCTGGTGGTCAGCTGACTGGAAGAGGCATGGCCTGGGGCATATATCAACCCCAGGGCTGGGACAAGAGAGTGAGTTCTCTGCCAGCAGCTAAGGGGGAAGGAGCTCTCCTAGAGGAAGCTGTGAAGAGGCTTGACGGCCCATCTCCTGTTTCTGGTAAGATTAAGAGACTTCAGGAGCTCACCAGACACGGGCCTGCAACACATGTTGTGCTGGGGGAAGGGTAATTCATTTAAAGGGACAGAGCACACCCTGAGCTGCTTGCATTATGTTATAGCCCAGGGGCTCATATTTTGATTTCTGTTTGTAAATTGGAGGATTGGGTTGAGGCTATTGGGGAATGAGGAGGCCTCATTGCAGGCCCACTACAGTGTGGGGACCCCAGTGCCAGTGTGGGTGCAGTATCCAGGGTGCACAGACCCCAGCACCAGTGTGGGAGCAGTGACAAAGGGGGTGAGCAGACCCCAGCACTGAGGGGCACAGAGAGAGAGAGATAGGGCTGCGGAGAGCCCAGCACTGACCAGAGGCCAAGTGAAACTAAGGCCTCAGAGGGACACTGTGTGAATGCCATCTGTGAGGCTTGAGGCATGGCAAAAGGGTGGTTTGGAGCCATGCGTCTAGCTCATAGGGCTGACAGTGTCCCGAGAAGCATCCATTTTTGGAGCAGGACCCAGAAGGGGTCTGAGAACCCACAGGGTTCAGTGGGGTCCATCAGGACTGTGTCCAACATTACAAACTCAAGGGCAGCCTCCTCATCTATTATAGTTATAGCAAGACATGGCAGAAGAGAAAGAGGGTGCCCCTGGGGCAGGATTAGCATGGTCAAGGAGCCCTAGGGGTATCACAGACATCCTGAGGGACCCCATTCCATGACATGTACCCTGGCTAGGAGGTACGCTATGCTAGGGGTAAAGGTTTACCCCCTTAAAGGTACAGAGGGCTGCTACTTTGTTATTATTAAGGGGTAGGCTCAAGGCTCAAGCAGTTATTGAGCCCAGAACAAGCAGAGAGGAAGGGTGCAGCCAGACAGGGGCCAAGGGCCTGGTGACAGAAGGGACAAGCAAGAGCTAGAGCCCCAAAGCCAGGCCCAATTCAGTAGACCCAGGCTAGAAGGCCTAGCAAGATTAAAGGGGCAGAGGCTGAGGAGTCTGAAGCCCCACACAGGGAACAGTATTGCAGTAACACCTGCAAGGCATGGGGTATGGTAAAGGGGATGATTTGGAGCCATGCAATTAGCCCTTAAGGCTTTGGGTGTCCTGGTGGGCACAATGGATTACAGTGAAGCCCAGTGAGTGGTCTGGGTGCAGGCAGAGACCGACAGGGTCCAGTGGGAATGAGTCCTAGCAAAGGCCTGTGGGCAGCCTCCTTAAATATTATAAATAACACCAAGGCATGGCAGTAAAGACAGGAAGGTGCCCTAGGGATGAAGCAAGGCACGGTCATGGAGCCACCATGGGGCGTCAACCCTGGAACCCCAACACATTACAGCCACACACACAGTACAGTACAGGCTGTTACTGCACTGTCATTTAGTACTTCTAAAAGGAAGTACTAAATGACTGAGCAGTAACAACGGTGCCACAGGGGCATGTGTAGATGCACCCTGTGCTGTGGGAATAGGGTGTTTCCTAGCTTTCTAGCCCCAACCCACTATCTCATGCTCAACCTTCCAGCATGCAAGATAGCCAGGGATTCTGTTTTTCTGTTTAAAAATCACAAATTCCCTGCTTAAATCCCCCCAAATCCGTTTTTCTGTTATTAATATGAAATTCATATATATGCATTTCATATTATATATGTAGGTATCAGTTGAACACAATATTTTATTGATATATTTACAATTTTAAAGCAATTTGGAAGCCTACCAGTGCCTCAATCACTGTAATAAAATAAATTATAAATACCTATACATGTTGGTGTTGGATTTTGGGATTTTTCCCAAAATCCCAGGTCTGTAACCCTCTACCCCCTGCAGCAGCACCTAAGTCCCAGCTGCCACCTGTACAAGGTGGCAGGTGCTGCAGCAGAGCAGAGCATGGAGCCTGGTTTTCCCCCCCCCCCCCCCATGGGTGGCATGGCTGGAGCAGAGCCTATTGGTGGGGTGTATGTAGGCTCTCCACTGTGGGTTTGGGCTTCCTGCCCTGCCTACCTCCCTTGGGGCCTCTGCAGACCAGTGGGTGGGACCTGGCAGGGCAAAGCAGAACTGGGCAGGGAGGCTTGGTACCAGCACTAGGAGCTCCATGGCACCATAGCAAGGCACCCCATTCCTGCCCAGCAGCAGCAAGGGGCACAACTCCATGCTCCCATCTTCACTGCTGCTGGGCAGGCAGGAGGTACTTTGCTAGGGTGGCATGGAGCTTGTGGTGGTGGCCTCGAGCTTTCCTGCCCTGCTCTGCCTTGCCACGCTGGGTCCTACCTGCTGGGTCACAGAGGCCCCAGAGGAAGGACAGCAGGGTGGGGAGCCTGAGCCTGCAATAAGCAGCCTGCCCCCCTGTGCATAAATCTGGGAGGCATGTGCCCCCATGCCTGGGCACAGTGGTGGACCAACGGAGGG
>NW_005842099.1:790210-793732 GCF_000455745.1 Alligator sinensis | reverse complement strand
AAAGCTGGTGGTGGCGGCGGCTGCATTTGTTGTGTAATCCACCTGCCCAGTCCATGGGCTAGATGTTTAGTTAGCTGTTCCAACCGGAAATTCTGGCTGCCACCCCTCCCCTTATGTCCAGTGTGCCAGGACTTTCGTTTCCTTCCCAGCCAAAACACGGCTGGGGCAGGAGACTTTAAGAATTGCTATGAGAAGGACAGGGGGGTGGGGGGAGTGCAAATGCAAGCATTAGACCCCAGGTGCCAGAGACCCATGGTACATCACTGCCTGGGCAGCAGCCCCAGCCCTAGCCCTGCCCAATCCTCCCTGCCTCCCTCCCTCAGTATGGGGGCCTCGATTCCAGCTCTCCCCCCCCCCCCCCCCCGCTGCCAGACTTACTTGTGGGGAGCAGCTCTCTAGGCTGCCTGGCAGCCATGTGCATGTGTACGTGTGCACATACACATGGCACCCCCTGCTGATCACCTTTCTCCTGTTTCTGCCAGCCTGCAAGGGGAAACCCAGTGTTTACTGCATTTTTCTCCTTTAAAAAAAGAAAATCTGTGTTTTTCTCCTTAAATTGAGACAATCCAAGTTTTACCACATATTTCTGTGGCAAACAGAAAACCACGAGCAACGACTTTGCTTTCCATATCAAGGTTTGAATCTGACAAGGATCCAAGCACCAGAGCTCATGCACTCTTTCTTATATGTAGAGGCACATGTGCTCACAGTGTTTTGAATGAAGTTGCAAGCACGCAGGTGTCCCTATAGCACCCCTCTCCACTTTTTGTTCTTGTTTTTCTCTGTCTTTTTTCCTTTTCTACCCCCTGTTTTCAATGGAGCACAATTAAATTGCCAACTTTTGCTTCACTTCTCTGCTTCCTACAGAGCCAGTCAGCATGGGATGCAGAGGCTTTATATATTGCCCTCTGAAACATCTCTAGGGTGTATGCCTAGCATTGGTTTATACTGTGATATACCAACCCCATTTTCTACACTTCTCAACACCTTACTCTTATGAGAAGGTTAATGCATTTTAGCCTTAATTTGTCTCTCTTTTTGCTCCAGCCATAGCTATTGCAGCTGACATTTCTAAAAGCTCTCCTTAATGCTAATCCCTGCTGACTGAGTCTGTAGAATGTCATGATGAGTAATGGTTTCTGTGCACTGACATCGCTCCAATTTTCTCCTCTTTCCTCTCTCCAAGGGGAAGTATGCACAGTGTAAGAGGCTGAGACTTCCACGGCCCAAAATACTGCAGCAGTAGGCACTCAAGAGCCCGGGACTAAGGTATATAAAGATTGCCTAAAGCTCTGAGATGAAGATCAGGTATCTGCCTAGCAGATGCCATCAAATCAACTCCTGTAACACAATGGAACTTTCTAGCATATGAGTTAAAATTCATTCATGCAGGAGACAAGAGTTTTTTCAGAGGTCGATCTGATACTTTCAAATGAAGTAGCACTGGAATTAAAGACCCTCACAAATCTTGACATGCATTTTTTAATAGAGTACTGTGTCCTGATTTTTTTCTGGTTCCACGTCCTAAGGATTTAGTTTCTGGCTTTGTGCCTGTGAGATTTTTTTATAACAGATGTCATAATTCAGATCATACCCCAAGAGTATACACCACACAGCATATATAAGGGTGAGTTTCTCTCCTGTTCCCACTTGCTTATAAAACTTCTCATTCAGGCCGATGCTTTCTATGATTGCTTTGTGCCTACAGAAGAATTCATTTTATTTTAAGACAGATTACCCACATCTACATGAGCAGTAGACCACACAGTAACCAGCATTACTGCACAGTAGTATCCCTGCATGGTTTTTGCAGATGCTACTGCACATTGTTACTACTGCACAGTACTATCATGTCACAGTTAGTGCCCACCAACACTACTGAACAGTAGCAACTTGTATAGACACACGCATTAAAAATAGCTCAGCTGTTTGGAAAAAGAAGGAAATGGAAAAAATGCCCCCCTCCAGTTATAAACTAAACTTACACATTTTCTCTGTTCAAAAATAGAACTTGGAACTTGTTTTGAAAAGCTCACAGAATAAAAATGATTCAAGTGTATAGGGATAGGGAGGAGTAGCAGTATCTTATCAGTTAAAGAAATAACCCTGACCAGAGAAGAGTAGGATTTTAGATATGTCCTTGTCTTTAGTGTTTTTTATTTGGTGGCCCTAGACAGCTCCCCACTCAGCATTCAGGCTTGTTCCAAGTCCCACTGTGAAACACTTGCCTTTCTCCAGGTGTTGTGCAGATATACTACCAAGGGCTCTGCACTCCATGTCACAAAAAGTGCCTGATATTTAGTCTAATTATAGACAGACAAAAAGCCTGAGTCTGAATCAATTCAGTCTTCACAGGTTAGTCTAAGCTGCAGATATTGAATAAATAAGCAAATGAACAGACATTCACTTTTGATTCCAAAAATTCAGCCACATGTCTGCAGTGGACCAGAACAGAAGCTGGGGGAGCTAGACCATAACTCCCTGCTCAGCTGGAGCAGATGGCTTGGCCCAAGACTAGTCTACCCACCCTGTGAAGGTGGGGGGTTGCAGGGAGGTACAAAGCATCCTGGGATGCTGGGGGATTGTGAGTTAACGTGAATCTAGAGGGGATCTGAACCAGAAGTTCAATAAACTGTTTTAAACTAAATCAGTTAAGTCTGATGCATCCAGGTTTACCTTAAACCAGTTCTGGCAAATTTTGAAAGTGGTTTGTGTGCACTGAACTTATGTTGTGTTACAGATTTGAACTGACTTCCAATCACTTATACAGGTTTATGTGCAATTTCTGTCCCTAGCCTTAAAGGCTACAGTACCAAACATGTAGGTGGCCTGAGACCTTTATTTATTTAATCCCAACCCACTGAATGGAGGCATAAAAACAAAGATAATGTAATTATTTCCAGATCCATTTTTTTATCCTAGAATAAAAAACTAAACAGTAGAACTGGAAGGGACCTCTAGAGGTTTTATAGTTTCATAGTGCTTAGTGTCAGAAGGGACCTAAACAGATCATCAAGTCCGACCCCCTGACCCGGGCAGGAATGGGTGCTGCAGTCATATCACCCCAGCTAAATATCTGTCCAGCCTCCTCTTGAAGACTCCCAATGTAGGAGAGAGCACCACCTCACTTGGGATCCCATTCCAGAGCCTGGCAGCTCTGACTATAAAGTAATGTCTCCTGATGTCCAGCCTGAACCTTCTCTCTAACAATTTGTGGCCGTTATTCCTAGTAACCCCGGGTGGTGCCTGGGGGAACAGAGCCTCCCCCGATTCTCGCTGGTTCTCCCTGGTGAGTTTGTAAATGCCCCCAGATCCCCTCTCAGCCTTCTCTTGTGGAGACTGAATAGGTTCAGGCCCTTTAGCCTCTCCTCATAGGGCCTGCCCTGCTGCCCCTTGACCATATGAGTGGCCCTCCTCTGCACCCTCTCAGTGCTAGCCCAGAACTGGATGCAGTACTCCAACTGCGGCCTGACCAATGCCGCATATAGGGGAAGGATCACCTCCCTGGACCTGCTTGTGATG
>NW_005842099.1:784049-789272 GCF_000455745.1 Alligator sinensis | reverse complement strand
GTAGGCAGAGGGAGCAGGTTTCCCCCCTCCCTCAGGAATGTATCCAGCTCAGGTTACCCAAAGAGATAGGGTAAAGGTATGTGTCCTCTGCTGGGCCCATCCTAATCACAATTGTCACAGAGCAGAGGTTTTGGGGAAGAAACAAAGGTGGCTTTCTGCCACAGGCAGCTCATGTTCATCCTGGAGTCAACAAAGACTCCAAGATCCCTTTCTGTCACCATGTTGACAAGAAGGGTATTTCCCAGCCTATAAGTGTGTTGCTGGTTCCTTCTCCCTAGATGCAGTACCTTGCACTTTTCTGCATTGAATTCTCTTCCGCCCACCTCTGCAACCTGTCTAGATCTAGCTGGATTCTGTCCCTTCCCTCCAGCATGCCCACCTTGCCCCACAATTTGGTGTCATCAGCAAATTTGGACAGCTTGCCTTCCACGCCCATATCCGGACTGCTAATAAAGATGTTGAACAGTACAGGCCCCAGGGCTGAGCCCTGGGGGACTCTGGTGACCACATCCCTCCAGGTCAAAAACAACCCATCCACCACTATTCTCTGGGTGTGACCAGCTAGCCAATTTGCCACACATCTCACTGTGTAGGCATCAATGCCGCAGTCACCTAGTTTTTTTAAGAGAATGTAGTGGGAAACCATGTCAAAGGCCTTCTTAAAGTCCAGGAAGATGACATCCACCTCGACACCTTCGTCCAGGGACTTTGTGACCTGATCATAAAAAGAAACCAGGTTAATCAGGCAGGATCTGCCCTCAGAACCATGTTGGTTGCCCCTGAGCATTACCTCCCCTGCTGGGCCCTTGCAGATGTGCTCCTTGATAATTTTCTCAAAAGTCTTCCCAAGGACCAAGGTAAGACTGTTTAGAAGCTGACCTTCCTTTACACAGTTTCAGCTGTGTGTGATGGAAGCCTTTACATAGAGGGTTTTTTACTCAGTGATGCACGTTGTCAAGAACCAGCTACCTAGATTTAGGTTTAGCCCAACTCCTTTCCTGAGGCAGGATCATCTCTATCCAAACCATCCTAGACAAATCCTTGTCTAACCTATGACTAAAACTATACAATCAACTCTGTCACACAACCAGAAGGCATAGGATCATAACCTGCCACAAGTAAAGCATGGGGACAATGGTGCTCAGTGACTTGCTACTGCAGAGTTGTTAAAATGCATAAGAGATTGAGGAAGAGGGCCATGCCACAACTACATATGAAGGCAAAAACCCCCAGGGTCCATACCAATCTGACTGTAACAGGTTCTCTGTCGGGAGCCCTGTTACTTGGACAAACACCTGGGGGCCATTAATGATGACACCCAGTCAGGTTGGGGGAAATTCTCCACCTAACTCAGGATTGACTGACGGATTAAGCTCCCAGGGATAAAATCAGAGGCACGACCCAGGAAGAACGCCTTTGGGCATGAAAAGGACGGCAGGACAATGTGAGTCAGGCACTCACCCAAAGGCATAGTTGCAATGGTGAGTCCAAAGGGGCCGAGGCTTCTCGCCATGGTCTGGGGGGAAATCCTGTGATCAAAGGAGGACCCCAGCTTGGGAGAAACTAGGATTGGCTGCAAGCAACAGCCAGGGATGTTCCCAACTCCAAGGAGGGAAGCGGGAAGCAGGGCGTAACGAGCGCAGCTGCAAACTGATCAATTACTGGCAGGGAGCGGCGGCACAAGTAGAGAAGAGAAAACCAGGGAAAGTCTCGGTAAAACGAGGGAGGCTGAGCACAGGCTGTACTGACCAGCCCCAGCAAACTTGTTAGAGTAACTGAGAAAAGGGGTTGCCCGGGTTTTACACCGGCAATGGGGCAAAGAGACTGTGGCCACATTTGCTAATGAGTTAATTAGCACCATGGAGCATCAGTGAGGACTTACCTTCAGGTTCTTGAAGGCGGGGATCATCTCCAGAGCTGACAATCAGTTCTGAGAGAAAGTTGAGGAAGCTGTTGTCTGTAACTTGGGCCTCTGTAAAAGAAAAGAGAATTAAAAATCTATGGAGTGACTTAACGTGTCTGGGGAAGTCATTCTGCGAATAACAACTAACATCATACCAATCTCTTTCCTCCCCTCAAATTTGTGGCAGGCGAATACAAGAGGAAATGGGCAGTATTGTGCAATCCCAACAACACTGACCATGGGGTAAAATTCCTTCCTGACCCCAATGCGGCAACTGATCTGACCTTAAACATAGAAGAAGCCGTATGGTGTGCACTCTGTATCACAGGCACACCACTGGGGTTCCTGAGGGTGACACCAGAACTTGAACCAAGGGCCTCCAAGAGCCTCAGAGGGCTCTGATAAAAATATGACTGTTTTGGAATATACTGGAGTCTCATGAGCTTATTCTTTAAAGCTTTACTCCACTACCTCTAGAAATATGTATTCTCAATACGATATAAATATTGTATCATACAATACACAGGGCTAGGCCTATGTCTATAGCATTGGAGTAAACTCATATTAACACTGTGTAGTTACCGAGTTTTTCTCCTTTACCTGTAGATTTAATCACTTACAAAAGTTATTTACTGTGTCCAATATTTCCCCACCCACAGACCTTTCTGTGGTAGGCAGCTATGCAGAATTGTTCACATGTTCCCTTGCTTTTGCTGATCAAGAGCAGCAGAGAAATGAAAATCACAAAGAGATAAGCAAATGTTAGAATTAATGGCCTGTGGGAATGATGGCTGTCTCTTTAGGCACACACATTTATATTTTATACCTTAATATACTGTGGCAAGAGAGGCTATTGAGGTACTGCATAGCAAATATGCATGAGGAAAATATTGCTCTTGAAGCAAGAAAAAGGTTACGGGAATGGAGCTATTGTATGCTTTCCCCACTGGCAGGAGAATAATGAACAGGAACAAGAATAAACTTTGTTTCACAGTTTAGTTTCCCTTTCTGTGGCCCTTATCAGCCAAAGCATTTGCAAATGTGCTTAACTAAGTATGTGCTGAAATCCCATTTACTTCAGCGGGACTTCAGCAAAAACATAAATATTTTGCTGAGCAGGGATGGACTTCAGCATATGCTTAAAGTGAACTGCTCTGCAGAGTCAGAGCCTAAGGGAGGTCAGTCTTATTACTCCCACACATAAATGCAATGGCTGAGAAATAAAAAATGAAGCCCCCAAAACCTGTTCCCAGCCCAAGTAGCTAAGCTGTGCTAAGCACAGAGAGTAGAAAGAGAACAGTTTTCTCATCAGGCAGTGGAAAGCTGAGTAAAAAGAAAAGAAAAGAATAAATTCAAGCTGTTATTGATTGGCCCTATTCTGCTACACTCAGTTGTACCATTATCTACTCCTGTCCACCAGCTGCAGCTGCATTACAAGGAAAAAAGTTTTTCTTTCCCCCTATTCCTTTTACAATCTCTTATTCTCAACTCAGAACAAACCAAAGGCAGTGCACTGAATGTGGGGCATATGGAATGACCTCCACACAACTGGTACATTATTCAGTTCTGACACATGCCTAAAACAGGTGCACGCTTGCCTAATTATTGTGAAGGGTTAATTGATCTGATTTCCTGAAATGTTGTGTAGGCTTTAAATAAAGGGCAGAACAGATTTAAACACTGATCTATCTGCCTCATGTACTATTCCACCTAATTGCGGGCAATGCGATCAAGTCACTCATGGTGTGAAGACTTAAGCATGCTGCGTTAATGGCATCATTGCTGGCAACCACCATAAACATTCAGTGAAAAATGAGTTAGCATAAACCCCGGTCAAAGTGCAGTAATAACTAACGGTAATCAGGGAAAAGCTCAAACAAATCCTTACCAAAATTAATGTATAATAGAGCAGCCACACGTGACTAGGCACCATTCTATCTGCCTCATGAACTGTTCCACCCAACTGACAGCAATGCAATAAAGTCACTCATAGTGTGCAGAACTGAGCATGTGGTGTTTTTGGTGTCTCTGCTGAAGACAGCCAGGAAAGTTCAGAAAAGAAGCTTTAGCATAAAGCTTCAGGCACAGGAAATTTCCATCCATCAGGTGTCTGACATGCAGGGACTGATGGTTCTATGACTGCAGTACTTCAGAATTTGGTTTTGTTTCTTTGGCAGTGATGCCAAACTCACTTGGTCCCCCAGGTTGGATCTGGACTCTGGGGTTCCTTGTGGACCTACTTCAGGGAAGCATGGGATTAATGCAGTCATTGTTCACATTGCTGCTGCTGAAATGTGTCCCCACGGGGGATCTGTACCCCAGAATTCAATGGCAGGCCCTATCCCTGCTCATCCTGTCTCCACATTCAGACAAAGGAAATTTCCATCACTCCGGTGTCTGACATGTAGGCACAAAGGGATATATGACTGCAGGACTGCAGGATCCCTGAGGGCTGGATCACAGGGCCCCATGTGCCAGATCCAGACTGTGAGCCATATCTTTGACATCCCTTATCTAAGTGAAGCTATCCACAGACTCTTTGCTTACTGAAAGATCCTGCAATGCTCTCCAAAGCCACAGGATCCACTTGCTGTAACTGGGAGAAACACCTGGTTATGCAAAGGTGATTATTCAAAGGTGGCTATTATTGGCAAATAAAAAGACATTAATGCAGACCATATCATCAAAGGCTGGAAAAACTGAAGGACAAATTAATGCCAAACTGTAGCTGGCACTCAAATCCCTTTAGAGATGTAGGCACATTGCCTAGATAGTTGTCTGGCCACAGTTAGTTTGCATGTCTGTCAGATAAATCAGTGATCCCGATGCACTTGGAATCATTACGTGGATTTGTGACTCTCCCTAAAGGGTTTTGAAGACATAAAGGAATACATTGCAAGGAGGCAGCACTCAGCTGTGGCAGATATAATCTTGCTCTGGTATTTTTCAAAATCCGGAATAAGCCCTTATTGTCCATTGGCTGCCTGGGATAATTTAAGAGAGATCTTAGGAGAATATAAAAGCACACAAGGGAAGGAATCTTCCTCAGAGTATCTGTGTTGCATGGGCTTGTCTCAAGTGGGAGAAAAAGCAAAAGAAGTAATCAAACCAGAGAAAATGCATGCACATGTGCATATAATACAGCAGAGGCATTACATACTTAACAAGTGCAGCCTCTGTGTAAAGTTGCCTAATGATCCTGCCAACAGGCAGTGTGATAGTTTGAGTTTTAAGCTATTTAAGTGTCAATTAAGCACCTGGAGCTCATCCTTTACATTTTCAAAATGCTCTGTCAATCTCTGAATCTTTGCTTGTTCAGC
>NW_005842099.1:778794-783992 GCF_000455745.1 Alligator sinensis | reverse complement strand
CAGCAGGTTTTCCTCCTCTTCCTGTGATTTGTTTTCCCTTTTGGGCTGGTGCATGCATTCAACACATGCAACTTATGAATATGGATGTTTCGCCAACACTGTTAAAAAGCTGAGTACAGATTTCAGATGGTGCACAAGAAAATAAGAGAACAAAACTTCAGCTGCTTGCAACCACTTGTGTCTCCTCCCCCCAAAATAAGCTACTTCATCTGATCATTTGTAATAGGGATTGTTTTTTATACTGAGATGATGACTTCAACAGCAGTGTCCTGGGTGTGTTACTAAGTGCTTGACCTCATGGCCTTTGCACAGGAGATTCTGAGAGAAGAGGCATACACATTTAGAAGTTATTTCATTTAAAGGTAAAGTTGTGATCAATTCAGCAATACATAGGTGATGTTAAACTTGATGTCCATCAGACTATCCTCACACTTTAGGCTTAGGGTGGCCATCATAGAGGACAGTCTGGTTGTCGTTTGTCCTCTATCGATACAAAACCCGGCGCCTTTATTTCCTCTATTTTTCTCTTCGAGGCGTTGGGTTTTATATCAATAGAGGACAGAGGACAAGAGTGGCAGAAAACCAGAATGTCCTCTATGATGGCCACCCTATTAAGCTCCTTGTGTGCTGAAGTGCTTTGCTGACTCAGGTGCCAGCTGAAAGACCTATAAGAAAAACAGAATTTTGAACAAGAAATAGCTGAAAAGTTTACCATCCTTCTCCACCCATTGCCAGAAAAACAAGTTTTTTTCAGTTTGAATGTTCCCTATTACCTTTCTTCTTATTGCCCATTACTTTTCTCACTGAAGTTGATTTCCTAGGATACTGCCTATTGATTTTGATATGGTGAACTCAGTCGCTTGACAGCAGCCCAGAAACATGCAGATTTGGGAAACAGTTTGGGAAGCAGCTTTTGACAATATTTCCCTGTGCTTCAAACTGGAGGGTGTGGGGGAGAGGAGAGCTGTGAAGACAAGGGAAGAGAATATGGTAGCTATACACAATGAGCCTCAGAAACATCAATATAAATCTAGAATAGCTCCATTAAAAGTAGTTGAAATTACTGTCTTCACTAAAGAATTCTGGAATCCAGAAGACCAGTATTTGACCCTATATTTGGCCTTTAATCTGGTAGCCTTTGGAACAGCAGTAATGTTGGGTACAATTCATAAATGGAGAATAAGAAACCAATTCACAACCAAAATAAAATTGTCGATTTCAGTTTCATAAGCAGAAACATATGAATGTCTTGGCTCAGCATTTTCCAAAGCATATTCAGGTCATGTTCTCAGTAATCAAGAGAGGACTAATCCAATTTTTCTTTGCAATACTTATCACAGCAGATTTTTGTTGAATAGCTTGTCAGGCTTTGGCTGGTGTTTTATTTTGTTCTTCTGAAGTCTTGATTGTGGCATTTCCTCAAAAACTTAGTCCCTACTTGCATGTCTACCAAACATGAGACTAGACAGCAGTGAATGGCTGACACTAAGAATGCAGTGAAATGAGCCTTTCAAAGCAAAAAGAAATAATCGTAACCTGAATGCTCAGGTCACACGGCTCTCAGGAGATGGAGCCATCTGTCATCCTATCCTCTCATACTTTCACCCAGCTCAGCTTCATTTCAGACCTGTCCTCCTGATTTTCTTAGCTCTGCATGGGTTCTCTGGCTTCTGCCTGATTACTCTGTTTTGCCACCCTTCTCCTCCTTTCCCTTCTCCTTGTTCTTTCCATGTGACCTGGCACCACCAAAAAGCTATTCAGTCATTTGTTCTGCCCCATCTAACTGGAACATTCAAATCCCATTTTCTCTTACTCTGGCTTTCCAGCCTTCTTTAATACAGGCCTGCCTCACATATTGAAAATGTCCTGCAGTGCTTTGTGTAACAAATAAATTATTTTACAAATGCGATGCCACTTCCCAGTTGTTTTCCATAGCAGACATGTACATTACAGAGCAGGGTTCACATTCTGAATTAGGTCACAAGTGACTTGTAGTGGCAAACTTGGAAACATATATGTTTTTGGAGAGGTGAGAGGGGCTTCTATGACAGCTGAATCAATCATTTAGAACCTCAAAATAATTTGCCTAATTCTAATTGCCGAAGTAGATGGCACAGGGACAGGTCCTCAATGGAGCGCACACTGCTGCTGCAGGGGGTGACACTGAGCTGAGTAGGTTCTCTTCCTATCCAGATAGAAAATTATCATTTTAGAGACAAGGTACTGCAGGCACAGCCAGGTGAAGGGGTCTGACCAAATTTAGTCATCAAGCCAGTGACATAAGTGGGAGCAGAACCCAAGTCTCTTATTTCCTACTCTGCTTCTCTTATTTAATTAAGTTAATACCTTGGCCCTGAGGTGCCAAGACATTAGCGGTGTCCTTGTCTCCACTGCTCTGTTTGTGGTCCACTAAGTTTTAGAGGGTGCTTTGTGACTGTGGTGTGCAAGAATAGATATTCTTGTGGACCCTTTTGGACAAATGGTTATCTGTGAGTGCGGGGGACAGTACTTGATGGTCTTCACAATCCTATGCTTCAGTTTACCAGATCATACAGGATGCTTCTATGCTTTTACAAATAACAGTTTTATGGCATCCCTTCTTCTCTGAAGGCAGCTAGCAATGCTGAATAGCAGATAATGCCGGCACCACTTCAAAAATGATCTAACTTGTAATTCACTGACTTTGAAGCCGCTGTTGAGACAGCTGCATTCTCCATTCCTAGAGCTCCAGCACCATACACTGACCTCCTCTATCCCAAATATAGCTGAGAGGCTGTGATGTAGTGGTATTGTATTATACAGCATTAAGCCTCTCTTAGTTCTGTTTTGCCAATTGGGGTAATTTAGGCAAGGCTTAGAATGTGATTTTTATTCTCACCTACCTACTCCAAAACAGAGTCCCACACATCAAAACTTATCCCCCTTGCTGAAGATTGACTTTTATTACCAAAAATAACCATAGTGAAATCCATTATTATGCTAGGAATCCATTTTAGTGTAGCACCATTTGTTGAAGTGCACAAAGTGTAATTATACGTCCAAATAGTTATGTCTAAAGCCTGAGTCTTCTTGAAAATTTACCCCTCTGGACTTTCCCTCCATCCAGTTACAATATTGCACCCAAATTTTTGTCCTAAATATTTTGATGGTGTCACCTTAAATTAAAAATTTTAATAGCTGTATGTTATCCTGTTATAGTGATTACTTTGGCTAGTTTGAAATGATTTAATTGCTATCACATTTTGAAATAATATTTTCATTGGCTATTACACACAACTATATTATGTGCCTTATAGATTTCCTTTTCTGAACTACAATCTACATATTCATTTTTTATCTTGCTGTTTACATTTTTTATTGGATTTATAGTGATCACATTCATTTTTCAACATTTGATTTGTTGCAATAACATTGGGCTTTCTTCCCAAATCAAACATGGCTACTTCTCTTGGATGACTGCCTGACTGTTAATTATTTCACTACTGAAATTGTATTACCATCAAATAAACCTGGTTTTTTCTACAAGAATGGCTCAGAACTTACTTATAATGACATTAGGTAAAGCCCATTGAAAGCCAGCCTAGTGTTAGAAAATTTATTTGGCAGCTTTTCCACATTTTTTCATCATGTCACCTAAATCAAGAAGGATGTGTCATTTAATTTCTTCCAGTCCATGAATAAATAGTCCTTCTCTTTTCCAATGTGTGAATATAATACGATGATAATGTCAGCACTGAAGTAATCAGCCTTTTCAAAGCAGAGGATTTACTCTGCAATCTTTATGAAAGTCTCCCAGCTAAAACAGAAGAACTATAGAGTGCATACTCATGTTCATAATATTGTCCTTACTTTACAAGACAAATCTAGTCTAACATGGTTTAATGCAGACCACTTCAGACACGTACAAGAGGTTTTATAAATAGTTAATTAGTTGATCTTTACTTATGTGATGACTTATACATTTTCCTAAACTAGTAAAGATCAGATTAAAGCACCAAGGACTAACAGGATGAAATAGGGGGAAAAGACAGCTAACTTCTCTGATGAAAATTTATAGTGAAGCAACAGTTAATTCAATGTTAACATGACTGAAGTGTCAATAACAGGGCTGGTGGTGAGTTAGTTATATCACAATTAGGCTTACACTACTACAAAGCATTATCAGTCCTTTAAAAAATTTGCATCCCTTAGCTAAAATTAGCTCTGAACTATCTCTGCCAGTGGTGTTGTAAGGAGTGACCTAGAAACCACTATGCAAAGACCAAGCAAAAGAGAATGTTATGTGACGAATGCCCATCTACAATGATAAGGAGGAGACAGTCTTAGATAAAGGAGGCTTGAAAACAAAAGCAGAATCAGAGTACTGGGTCAAAGAGCTCATTAAAATACTAAAAATCATGCCCCTAGGCGGGGAAAAAGTATGCTAATGAAACATACATGTATGTAAATGAGATACATGGCTAAAACACAGGTATAGAGACATGCTCAGTAAAGAACTCCTTGCGTCACTCCTTTATAACCAATTAGCAAACAAGGATGCTTATGAAGGTTCAAAACTCCTGTATAAAAGATACTTAGAATTAGTGATCTGTGTGCTTGTTATGTGAAATTATTCCGCTTGCACCTTTTATTGCTAGCAATAAATCTTCTTTATACTTTCACCCCTGGTATCTTTATTGGCCTTTGCATACCGGGCACGATCCAAGACTTGAGCTGGGGCTCAACAGTTTTTGGCACCCCAGATGGGACTGCCTTAGATAAGGCTTTGCCCAGACTAACTGATGACCAGAGAGCTGCTCTTCCAGGACAAATGTCAGGCGCGCCCCGGGATCTCTTTTCCCGGTGAGACTTTTGCTTCAGGGGGAGCTGGATCGCTGAGGCGGCAGTAGCCTAATGGTGCAAAGCCATAGAGTGAAAGTACCAGTAACAGGCACCTGGGTGAGAGGGTAGAAAGGGCATAAGGCCTACCGTCAGCACACCTGCCTGGGATTATCTCTGTAAGTATTCTGTCTGGCCCGAGTCCAAGACCAGTGATTTTTCCCCTGTGAGGACGAGGACTAAGAACAGATCCCTGGATCCCAGGTAAGTCGGACGTTCAGGACCGGGAAGGCAGCCCTAAGATGGGTACTATTAACAGTAAGGTTAGGAAATGTACCCCCCCTCTCTTGTGTATTGGGACATTGGGCAGAGTTTGGTGG
>NW_005842099.1:772274-772872 GCF_000455745.1 Alligator sinensis | reverse complement strand
TGAAAGAATCATCTGGCTTAGACTTTTCCTGGTTAAATTCCTGGCTTCCCAATTTTGGATGGTTGAGACAGTTATTTAGTATGGTTGTCTTATTTTGTGTTATAGGGATTATGGTTTGTTGCTGTATACAATATATACCTGTTTTTATATCTATCTTCAGGCCTAAGGTGAATCAAATGATTTTACAAACAAAGAAAGCTGATGATACTAGATTTGTGTTAAGCCAAATTGAATGGAGCAATCATAATAATAATAATTAAAAATGCTCCAGAGAGGGGAATGTAAGGAGTGACCTAGAAACCACTATGCAAAGACCAAGCAAAAGAGAATGTTATGTGATGAATGCCCATCTGCAATGATAAGGAGGAGACAGTCTTAGATAAAGGAGGCTTGAAAACAAAAGCAGAATCAGAGTACTGGGTCAAAGAGCTCATTAAAATACTAAAAATCACTCCCCTAGGTGCGGAAAAAGTATGCTAATGAAACATACATGTATGTAAATGAGATACATGGCTAAAACACAGGTATAGAGACATGCTCAGTAAAGAACTCCTTGCGTCACTCCTTTATAACCAATCAGCAAACAAGGATGCTTATG
>NW_005842099.1:744762-772189 GCF_000455745.1 Alligator sinensis | reverse complement strand
GTGAAATTATTCCGCTTGCACCTTTTATTGCTAGCAATAAATCTTCTTTATACTTTCACCCCTGGTATCTTTATTGGCCTTTGCATACCGGGTACAATCCCAGACTTGAGCTGGGGCTCAACAGTGTCGTTCTGTTACTTATAGCAACAATAACAGGGTCAACCCTTTAATACTTATCCTATTCAAAGCTCTGGATACCAAAAATATTGCCTTTCCACGTAGATTACTACACCCAATAAACAACATGTAAATTCTAGGGCTGCGCGAAGCTACAGGTGGTGATTCAATTTGGAGGAGATTTGGCCTGATTTCTGTGGCCGAATGTCTGAACCCAAATTGAATCAGGGGACTAAATTTAAAGGTCCAAATTGATTCAAAGCTTTCAAAATCTTCAGAAAAGACTCGGAGAGCTTTGATGTTTCGGGCAGTCCCCAGTGGCTGCAGCAGGGAGCTGCAGCCAACTCTGAGCTGGTAAGTACTAGGGGTGGGGGAGGGGA
Source organism: Alligator sinensis (assembly GCF_000455745.1). Taxonomy (NCBI): domain Eukaryota; kingdom Metazoa; phylum Chordata; order Crocodylia; family Alligatoridae; genus Alligator; species Alligator sinensis. The sequence continues at coordinate 771,692 of NW_005842099.1, read as the reverse complement.
AGCCTCCCCAACCCCCGCGACCCTCCCCTGCTCCCTCAGTCCCCACATGGCTACCTCCACCCACCCCAGCTTGGTACTTTAATAAAAAGCCCCAGTGCTCACTGGGTGCTGCCGGGCGGGGGGGGACATCCCTCCTGCCCCCCACTGCCCCATAATGCATGGGAGGCTCTGCCATGAGCCCACCAACCCTCCCCCTCCCCCGCTCCCCTGGCCCTACCATGGGCGCCCCGCCTGGGCCAGTTCCAGCCCTTTAAGAAAGAAAACCCAAGAAAAGCCCCGGGACTCACCGCTCCTGCAGCAGCCTCGGGGATTCGGGGGCTCGTGCAGTGCTCCTCACGTGGCATGGGGCAGTGGGAGGCAGGGAGGATTGCCCCTCTGCCGACAGAAGTGGTAAGTCTTGGGGGGGCTGTTCATTTTTTTCTTTCTTAAAGGGCCAGAGCTGGCCTGGGCGGGGCACCCATGGGGGAGCTGGGGGAGCGAAGGAAGGTTGGGGGGCTCGTGCAGAGCCCCCCATGCATCATGGGGCAGTGGGAATCACCCCCCTGCACAGCAGCACCCACTGAATTGGGGCTTTTTTTTAACAAGTGCTGAGAGCTGGGGCAGGTGGGGCAGCCATTGCCAGGCTGGGAGAGCGGGTGGGGGATGGGCCAGGCCTGGTTGATTCAGAGATTCGGAGATTCGGCAGTGCCTGAATAGAATTGGGACAGTGATTTGAGTCACCGAATTGAATCACTGTCCCCTGAATCAGCCAAATCTGAATCCAAAGCGAATACTAGCCACTTCACACAGGCCTAGTAAATTCCAGCAACTGAATATTAAAATAATAACTGCAGTTGTGTTCATTTACAACTGAGAACACAAATTTTTCAGGCCTTAAGACATAGCACATTTACATTGGTGTAACCTACCTTTACATCAATGGAAACAAGGAGCAGCCACACTGGCAAGGAACAAAATTACACATAAACCCATATAAGTAATCAGAAATCAATTTAATTCTGTAACATAACAGAAGTTCAGTGCACTTAAAACTCTTTCAAAAATGTCCAAAACCAGTTTCAGATAAACTGGATAAACCTGGATGGATGCAGTATCAGACTTAACTGATTTAGATTAAATTGATTTATTGAGCTTCTGTCCCAAATCCCATCCAGATTCAAGTTAACTAACAGGGTGCAGACAGAAGTGCAGCTCCCAGCTATAACTCGGAACAATTTCTGCAAAGTGTTCTGAGTTACGTTACCCCAGACCAAACAGAAGTTCACTGTTGGTTCCTCGGAAGGAGGGGAGCTCCAATATACCCACCCCACCGTCCAGTGGGGAGGAGGGGACCAGGGCTGAAAAAACCCCAGACTGAACTCCCTCCACTCTGCTTCCCCCTCCCATTCTAAAAACAGCGATAACAGACACAAGTTACAAAAGACACTACATTTTGAAATGTCTTGAACGTTTTGAATATCTGACCCCATACAATGAGGGGTCAGATGTTCACTCAATTGGCCATTTTTGCAGCTGTTTGCAACTGTGCACTTGTGTTTGGTCACAGCTATAAATTGCTTTGTATGTCCAGATTGAGCCAAAATTGTCACTTCTGTCTGCACCCACACTCCCCCAGTATCCCATGATGCTTTGCACCTGTCCTGCAACCCCCACCACCACCACCCCACTCATAGAGTGGGTGGACTAGTTTGGCCCAAGCTGCCTGCTCCAGCCGAGCAGGGAGGCATGCTCTAGCGCTCCTTGGCCTCTGGCCTGAGCCACTGTAGGCATATGGCTGCATTTCTAAAATCAAAAGTGAATGTCTGTTCATTTGCTTATCAGTTCAATCTATGCATCTTAGACTAACCAGCGAAGATTAAACCATAGATTCATAGATTGTAAGGCTGGAAGGGACCTCAGAAGATCATCAGGTCCAGCCCCCTACAGGACAAGGCAGGAAAGACAACTGGTGTCAGGCAGCCCCAGCAAGGTGACCGTCCAGTATCGTCTTGAAGATTTCCAGAGTAGGTGATTGCACCACATCTGGAGGGAGGTTGTTTCACAGTCTGGACACCCTGACTGTGAAGAAGTTTTTCCTAATATTGAGTCTGAAATGATATTCCAGGAGCTTGTGGCCATTACTCCTGGTTTTCCCAAGGGTGCCCTGGTGAACAGCTGTTCACTGAGCCCTTGATGTACTCCCCTAATGTAGTGGTAAGCAGCTACTAAGTCCCCTCTCAGCCTTCTCTTTTTCAGGCTGAAGAGTCCCAGATCCCTCAGCCTTTTCTCATATGGCTTGCCATGCTAGTCTCTGATCATACGGGTGGATGTTCTCTAGACTCTCTCAAGCTTGGCCATGTCCTTGTTAAAGTGTGGTGCCCAGAACTGGGTGTAGTACTCCAGCTGTGGTCTCGCCAATGCTGAGTATAGCAAAAGAAACACTTCCTTGGTTTTTCTGCAGATGCATTGATTGAATACCAGTGTATTATTTGCCCTGGTGGCTACAGTGTCACACTGTCGGCTCATATTCATACTGTGGTCTATTATAACCCCAGGTCCCTTTTATTTGTGGTGCTGGTCAGTTTGGAACTGCCAAGCCTGTAGGTGTGCAGGGGATTATTCATCCCCATGGGGAGCACTTTACATTTATTGACGTTGAACTTAATCTGGTTCTAATCCACCCAATTTGCTAGCCTGTCTAGGTCTGCCTGTATCTGTATCTTATCTTCAAGCATAACCACACTCCCCCATAACTTGGTGTCATCCATAAACTTGGCCACTTGAGCTCTTCGCTCCCACATCCAAATCACTGAAAAAGATGTTGAAGAGTACTGGACCAAGAACCAACCCCTGTGGGACACTGCTGCCCACTTCTTGCCAGGATGGCACAGATTCATTCAGTAGGACTCTCTGGGTCCTATCCTGCAGCCAGTTTCCCAAGCACCTGACTGTCTTGGAGTCAAGCCCACAATCCCCCAATTTTCTCACAAGGACATCATGGGATACCAGATCAAAGCCTTTTTGGAAGTCAAGATATACAATGTCAACCTCCTCTCTCTTGTCCAGGTGGCAAGTTACCTGTCATAAAAGGAGATGAAGTTGGTAAGGCAAGACCTGCCCGTGACGAAACCATGCTGACTGTCACACAGAATCCTACCTTCTGCAAGCTTATCGCAGATAGACTCCTTGATGAATTTTTCCTGAATTTTCCCTGGGATAGAAGTTAGGCTAATTGGCTTATAGTTACCCGGGTCCTCCCTCCTCCCCTTCTTGTGGATGGGCACAACATTGGCCCTCTTCCAGTCCTCAGGGATTTCTTCAAAGTGCCACGAGTTTTGGAAGAGTTTCGCCAGGAGTTCTGCAATGACTTTGGCCAGCTCCTTCAGCACTCTCAGATGAAGGTCATCTGGTCCTGCTGACTTATATATGTCTAATTTTTTTAATTGATCACACACCAGTTCTACGGCAATAGTAGGAAGGCAGTAATTCCTACCCTGCTCATTCTGCACCCTACCTGGCATGATTTTCTCCTTGGCCCGGTGAGGCAAACACCGAGGCAAAGTAGTCATTCAGGAGCTCAGTTTTCTCCCAAATGCTGGTAACCAGATGTCCTGAGTTGTTGAGCAATGGCCCCACACTCCCATTTGTTTTTCTCCTGTTCCCTATCTACCTAAAGAAGGACTTCTTGCTGTCCTTGATTCCCATTGCTAATTTGAGTTCAGTCACTGCTTTAGCCTTTCTGATCTGTTCCCTGCAAGTGCAGGCCATCATTGTATAGTCCTCCTTGGGTCCTGCCCTGAGCCTCCATTATTTATAAGCCTCTTTCTTCTTTCTTAAAAGGACCGTGATTTCGCTGTTTAGCCAAGGGGGCTTCCCAGCCTTTCTGTTTCCTTTTCTCCACATCAGAATGGACTTCCTTTCGAGGATCAAGGATCAGCTTCAAGGATTGTGTCCTTAAGGAACAACCACTCTTCATGCACACCTTTCACCTTTGGTCTTAGTTCTGCAGCACTTCCCCTACTAGTGACCTAAGCTTGTTGAAATTTGCATTTTTGAAGTCCAAGACTTCAACCCTGCTATCAGAAGTCGGTCACCAGGTCGTCTCCTTTGGCCAGGATCAAGTCTAGTAAAGTGTTGCTTCTAGTTGGCCCGTGCACCTCCTGAGTCAGGAAAAGCTCCTTGACACAGGTCAGGAAGGAATGAGACTGATCTGACCCTGGCCAAGTGTTCCTCCCAGGAGATGTCTGGATAATGGAAGTTGCCCATGATGACCATGTCTCATGCATGCGTGGCCTCAGTCAGTTCTTGGGCAAGCTCTAGATCAACTTCCGTCCCCTGGTTTGGTAGTCTGTACTATACACCTACAGTTAGGTTTCTCTCGCCATGCCCCCTCACCCAGCCCCACCACAGCTTGACCCAGAGTTTCAAGCTGTTATTTTTTGGAGCCGATGTCAGCCACCAAGGAGGTGTCCTGCTCTTTCAGGTAGAGAGCAACACTTCCTCCTTTCTTCCCTACCCAGTCCCTTCTATGCACGGCATAGCCCTCTATGGCTATGCTCTAATCATGTGAGGAGTCATACCAGGTCTTCGTGATCCTTACTAGATCGTACTGCCCACTGGACAGCAGGAGGGCTAGCTCCTCCTGCTTGTTACCCCTGCTCCTGGCATTGGTGTATAGGCATCCGAGTCCTCCTACCAAGACTGTCAGTTTTCTGTCATGCTGAAGGAGAACTGTTCTCTCAGCTCCGGCAAGAGTGGCTTTCCTAGTATCCCTGTCTATGGGGATTTCTTGTATGTTGGTCCCAAGGCAAGCTCCTGTCAGTGTTTCCCCATCCCCCAGCAATCTTTGTTTAAAGCCCTATCTAGAAAATTGGCCATCCTGGCTGAGAAAAGGAACTTACCTCTCCACATGAGGTGGATACCATCTCTTCCCAGGAGTCCTCTCCCCCTGAAGTACACGCTGTGGTTGAGGAAGCCAAAGTCCTCTCAGTGACACCACCGTTGGAGTCATCAGTTGACTTCCTCAATGCATCCTTCACCCCTGGGACCATGGCCTGACAGATGGTTCCCTCAATGCCCTGCAGGAGAGAGTCCCCCACCACCACCACCACAATTTTGTGCCTCCTCTTGGGATTGCAGTTCACTGCTTACCTTCCTCCTCCTCTGGTGTCATCATCAGAGCCTCCTCATGCATGGGGAGGGAAGCGTACCTGTTATACAGTGCCAGGGGAGGGTCAGCCCTGACCCTGAGTTTCCTGGAGCGTGAGGTGACTGTCATCCAGTTAGCTCCGGGTGGGTCTTTGTGGTTAGCCTTGCCGGTGGCCACCATCTGTCTTCTTCTCTTCTTCCTTCCTCTGGAGAAGGGCCTGGCAGTAGTCATCAATGAAGTCTTCATGGGCCCTGATGGTGTGGGGGTTTCAATTCAGCCTCAGGCTTTTTGACTGTACTTAGCCACTATCTCCAACTAATTTAGGGCACATCTACATGTGCAACTTAAGGTGAAGCAATAAGCTCTGGCACAGAGTTTATTGCTGCCAGGCATAGCATTTACATGAGCCAGGGACCGCAGCACATCGAGACGGGCTGCAGGCAGCAGGCAGTCCCCCACACTGAAGCACCCTTGTGCCCCAGGAAGCCCGGTCAGTGTCTATATGTGCACTGCTGTGCACAAAAAAACTACACAGCAGGATAGTACTTGTATTTACAAGTACTACCCTGCTTCAGAGTTTATTAGTTTCTGGTTTATTAGTTAATAGGGTTGCACATATGGGTGGCGGAAGGTGGGGGCTAACGGGACTTAGCCTTCCCAAATGCAGGGCAGCAGTACAGCCTCAAGGCAGCCTGGCTGAGGGCTTCTGGCAGCTGCAGCAGGGGTGGGGAGGGAGTTGGGCAGGAGCTAAGGGAGGGACAGGCACTGCGCAGCCAGTGAGGCATAGGACTGAGCCAAGAGTGGCTCATTCTGGGGGTGCAGCTCTTGCTGCTACACCCTGGGACGCATGGGGGGGGGCACGTGCCCCCAGATCTGTGTGAGACAGAGAAGGCTGCTGCTGGGGGCTGGGGCAGTGCCATTGGAAGGGGGCTATGGGGGGGTTGCAGCCACCCCAAAATTCTCCATAGCCCACCTGATCCCCCTCCCAGTGCCACCATCACCCACCCTGAGTGCAGCCCTGCTCCCCCCACCTCCCACCACCAGGATCAGCCCAGCACTGCCCTGGCCCCAGCCTGCAGCAGCAGCCTACCCTGCCCCATGCAGATCCAGGGGCACATGCCCCCCATGCTTCCTAGGAGACATGCAGGGGCTGCCACCCCCTCCGCATACCCACCGCATGAGCTGTGGCTTTATCCTGCACCCTGCCTAGGCTTGCGGCGGGGCAGGTGCGGGAGTCCCAGGGGCTCTGGCCCCTCTGGCCCAGCGGCACATCTGAGGCTGGCTCCACTCTAGCCTCTGGATCTGGGCCCCGTCCCGGGTAGTGTGTGGCCAGGACAGTGCAGGCCTGTGGGGCAGCAGATTCAGTGGTATGAGGGGGCGCCGGTGCCAGGCAACGACCCCAGGCATGGGGAAAGGGGAAGCCACATGGGCACAGTGATCCCGGCCCTGATCCCGGCTCTTCTCTGTTCCTTCCCGAGCCCTGTCCAGTCCCAGCCCCACTTTCCCCTCCCCCCGGCCCTTCCCCTGCAGACTTTCCTACCTGAGGGGGCATGCACACACACACTCATCCCCCCCACAAAAATAATTTTTCTCCCTCCACCTATGGCTGCACATATAGATACCAAGATGTTTACTGTGGAGCTAATTAGTCAGTTCTGCAGTAAACATCTCATGTAGACATGCCTCTAGAATAAATTATTAGGTTCCAGTGTAGAATTACTCCTGGAAAACTCATAGGTAAAATGAGACTGGTGTATTACATTAATGTATGTCATGTGCCTCCTTCTAGCACTTGGTAACTACTCTGCAGAAACAGGCTGTTTCTCACTCCCTGCCCACCTACTGGCAAGACACTGTAATATCACCTACTGCAAGTGCTACACAAGGAGAGCTGGTCCTCTGTCTGTTACTTACCTCAGTATACAAAACTGACATGAGTTACACCAGGTCCTTTAGATGCAGACACATGACATGTTTTCAGTAGTGTAATCTGCTCTACACCAATGTAAAAATGGATCATACTCAATATATATAACAGTACATCAGTGTAATATACTCTCTACCCTATACCTTCCAAGAAAAACATAGGAACTATACACTGATGGAAATTTCTAAGTTACATGGCTTCAGCTCCAGCCTATTTCAGATGACTATCCAAGAACTGTGCTTTGCTTAAGCTATTACAGGTTCCCCCAGCATCTATCAGTGAGATGTTGTAGTAGTGACCTAGAGTCTGCAGTTCTACAATATTCTAGTTATTTGTCCATTCTGGATCCCCGTGGAATTTATATTAATGTATAAAAGAAAAAAAAAACCAGGCGTGTTGATTGTCCACACCCATGTTGGAAGAGACACTCTCTCCAATTCTGCTCCAGTTCCACAGATGCAATTCCCTTTTAACTAATACCTTAGGCTGGGTTCATTTTCTTTTAAAAGGTTGAAATGTTCTTCCCAAATATGTACTTTCCCTGCAGTTATTTTGCTTTTAAATACACCTTCCTGGCTTCCCCTTGCGTAGTTTCAGTGTTTCTTTTATCATCTGTATTTTTTTTTTTAACTCAACACAAGTTTTGCAATATCTCACTACAATTTAGTATGGATAAATAAAATGAGAAATGGGAAGTATTATGGCAAATTTCTCCCACTATATTGAATCATCAGTTTATTTTGATTGCCAAACAGTGAAATCTGTGTAATCCTATAAATCAGAGATGAAAAAGCCTATCATGGTAGGTAATACAGTCCATCCTCTTGCTGGAGACAGATTATTCCCTACAGTACATTTTTTAGTGCATTGTGCATTCTCTCTTTAGCAACTGGGCTTCCATTACCTCCCATGTGCAACTAATCCAGATGCATAACTCTCCCATTTCACAGCACCACCAAATTCAGAATGATGGATTAAATTAAGTCAGAGGAACCTCAGAGTTTATCTGGCTGCCTGACTCATCTCCATGAGTTTTCTCAGCTACCTCTAAAGCATGCCCAGGGACAGGGACCATATCTTCAGCGTGTCTCACTGTGTTCTTCTTCTATGGTGTTTAATTTGCAGATATGATAATGGACATAACTATTAATTACTTCAGTATTTGCATTCTATCAAATAGAGACTCCAAGCAAGACGAGGGTTTTTTGTGCTATGTAGTATACAAACACAATGTGAACTCCAAAGAGTTTAAAATAGAGACAAGTTAAGCAGACAAAGGAAATGGAGGAACAGAGAGTACCCAATGTAATGCACTGCTATGGAGAGATATCTAATTTGCACTAGAAACATTATAGCTGCATTAGTAAAGAGCTCTACCCAAGCTAATACACTCTAATAATGCTACTTAGCAGAGCTAATTTGCCTGGGCAGTGCGCCACACAAACAGATTTCTGGTTCTTCTAAGAACCCATGTTAACTTGGTCTGAGCTAGCTTATGCATATCTCTACTTGGCACAGGACTATGATGTGCTGACATACCCAGAGAAGTGAAGTCTTTTTATCCATGATCACACTTTAAGTTGACCCCAAACACAGGTCCTCTATTCACTCGACAAGAGTGTCAAACTTGCAAACCAGATCCAGACCCACCTCTGGAAGCAGAGCTAGTTGTCAGGGAGCCACAGAGGTTAACACAGCCATTGCTGGCCTGCTGCCACCAAAACACACCCCTAACAGGGGGCCTGTACCCCAAAATTCAGTGGCAGGCTGCACCATGGCACACACCACCCCTGAATTCCTCACCCCTCCAGAAGCCCTAAGGGCTGGATGAGACAGCTCTGTAGGCCAAATGCAAACCTCAGGCCAGATGTTTGCACCCCTGCAGTAGACCTCCCTGGTTTCTACCCCACCCAGTTTTGTTAGCTGTTATATATTAGTATTTCCTTATCAGCTATATTCTGGTCACAGATTGAAATAACAAAACTCAACTCTTCAACACGATCCTACAGTATTAGAGACTGAATACCCATTACAGAAATACTCAGGTGAGCTTAGAGCACCCTTCAAGAATAAGTATGCATAACTGAAAAATAATATTGAGGTCCTGGTAGTAACCTGGAGTTATGAACAGCCCTGTTTCATTCAGAAAATTTCATTTTTTCTTTAATTAAACTAAAAAATATATTTAAGAACTGTTGCCCCCCATTCCATGCAGAGCTCAAAGAATGCTCTATGTGCCAATTCTAATCACCCCCCTCCGTGCGATACCCCCACCAAAGATACTTTCCAATGATGAGCCTTATGTGAGCTTGTGTCTCATCTCTCCTATTGCCCTTGGGCATTAACTCAGTTTATTTTCTCCAATTTAAAATAACTATTTCTGTTTATCAACTCAACTTTCTTTTTAGGAATTATTCTGTTCTAAATATATGAGCACCTTTAGAAATAGACTATTGAGAGGAAATACATACAGATATTAACAACTGAAATACCCTCCTCCTTTTCACCCAAATTACATTACATAGTCTAGTATGTGGAAATGGCTAATGATCCAATCAGCACAAGCACATGTTTCAAATTAGGATTTTAATAGATAAGCACTAGATGCAGACTTATCATGTAATTATGCAGCTGGAAAAATGGAATATTTTGAAATGATTGCTTTTTTTGTTGCTGTAGTCTTTTGCAGGAGGTTCTTTATCATTTAAATTTGTGGTGCTTACTAATTGCATTTGATAGGCAGGACGTTCAATTAATGTTACCTGATACGGTTGGTTTCAATAAGGATGGTGGAGATTGGAACTCTGGTGGCAATAGGAAAACCGAGCATTTTATGGCCATGAATAATGGGACCACAACTCACAGGAACCTTTATATATTTCACTTGTACATTCTTGGGAGGTCATTTTCATCTATTTATTCACCTTATGGCATAGCCCTTATTGCTGTAAAATTTGAGGGGTTCCAATTTAAAAATACACTGATATTTACAAAGATAACACTATACCATCTAGAAGCAAACTTGTGTGTAGCACTACAGTTCACTTGCTATTTGCAGATGATACCCTTCAAATTCAGTATCATTTATGTTTTTGTCACACAAGGGATGGAACATAAATCCATCTGGGATCTGCCATATGTTAGACCACTGCTCCATTTTAAGCAGCATCCTGGCTCCAAAATTAGAAAATTCTTGATGAAGCATACACCAATACCACAATGACCCTACTTAACTGTGTACTGGAGTATAGTTGGATCGGTCATACAGTGGAAACCCTGAAATATAAAATGTGTTGGCTTTAGTTTGCAGCAACTACAGCATTAACAGTGAAAATATTAGTTTTACTCAGCCCTCTGGGAATACTTCATGTTTTAAAAGCTTATGGGGTCAAAAGTCCTTGGACCAAACTAGAATTAGTTCTCCGGGGGCATGTCTCCATGTGCAATTAATGTGCCTGAATTTTCTGTGCAGAATTTTCTGCGCCCCCACATGCATCTGAACGTGTGCCCATCAGGAGTAAATTTGCTCCCAACACGATTTCAAATCCAGGGCTGCTCCTGCCCTGCTCCAAACTCCTGCAGCAGCCAGGGGGAGCTCCAGACCCAACCTGGCAGGGGGGATGGGTGCTGGTCTTGATTTCCATGGGACGAGAAAGAGCTGTCCTGGCTACCAGGCAGCTGCCTCCCTGGCCTGTGGATATCAGGATGGGTCCCAACCTCCACAGCGCTGGGAGGCAGCTGCCTGACAACTGGGACAACTCTCCCTGCCCTGTGAAGATTGGAATGGGTTCCGATCTCCATGTGGCTGGCACACACCATCCTGCCAAGCTGGGACGGCTCTCCCTGCCCCCTGTGGCCCCAGGCTGATAGGCACCCAGCAATTTGCTCCTGGTCAGCATCTACACTTGCACTTTGGCACATTAGTTTAATACACAGATTTCTAGTACCTGTATCTACAGGTACTAGGAAATGGTACATTAGACTAATCTACTGCAAAGTAATTGTCATGCGTGTTTAGATGGTAACTCTTTACTGTGCATTAGTCTACTGCGCAGTAAAGTGTCTCATGTAAATGCACCCTAGGATACTGAAGGTTACACCGAATACCAGGGGCAGCCAGTTATTTTGGGTGGAGGGCCATTTACCGAGTTTTGGCAAGCTCCATAAACCCCGACTAGCCCATGACCTGCACTCCTGACACCCTGCTCTGGGGCCCACCAGCACTGGCCCCAGGACACCAGCACAGGCCCCACGCTCCCATGCACCTAATCTCTTCCACTCCCCCTAACCCCCTGCCGCCTTCTCCACTTTTCTGCCCACCCACTGGCCACTCCTGTACCACATGGTTCCTGGCTGCATGGCCATGACTGTAGGACTCAGCTGGAGCTGACCTGGCCCTGAGGACTGGGGTGATCACCCGCGGTCCTCCCATGCCCCCCCCACCCCCTTCCCCCCACCATTCTTACCTGAATTTCCTGCTCCAGTGCAGGCAGGCACAAACAGCTTCACAGTCCCAGGCCAGAAGTGTCTGTTAGGCAGGGGCTTCTGGTTGCAGGGGGTGGGGGCAGGCAGGTCTTGCTGCTTTTGGGTCCTGTCATCTTTGACAGGCAGCCAGGGGCAGATAAATATTGATTTTCTGAAGGTTTGGGGGCCTTGTGGGTTGGATAGAATGGCTTGGTGGGCCAGATCCGGCCCGTGGGCTGTATTTTGCCCACCCCTGCTGTATACCCTTACAAGGGAGTAAAGAAGAATGAAGGATCTTCAAAGTATAATGGCCCAGATAGGAATTATCAACATACTTCCTCTAGTTCACAAATTTCTGGAAACTAGGAACAAAAACCAGACTTGGTCTTTGCAGTATAGTTAACTTTTGAATGATATTAACATACCACAATACTTGCAGCTTTTCCCTTGCAGCCACAGGACACCAACTGGCATTGTCCTGTTTTACTTGTGGCCGGTTAGGACCTTGTAACTGTGCAACAGAGTTGATTGTTTAGTTTGAATAACAGGTTGGAAAAGGATGTGTATGGGATGGTTTGGAAAGGGATGATCTTGCCTTCAGCATGGGGCTGCACTAGGAGGCCAGTGGAGGTCCCTTGCAGCCCTACTTTTCTATGATTCTAAGGTAATATGGAGCAAAAAACCCAAAACAAAACATGAGACAACACACAGTGATAGACCTGCAATTGGGTTTTATTTAACAAATATTCTAGTTTAATTTACTTTTTAAACAGATGATGATTATTATTTCAGAACAGAAATAAAAAATAAAATTATGTTTGAACAATTATTTTAAATAATTTTCACTAGCATCTTCACACTTGAGAGTGTTTGGGTAGAAAGTAAAGGGAACAGGCTATGCTGGCCATTCTCCATGAACAATTCAGAGAATATAATAATGGCAATAGCAAAAATAAGTCTCCAATGAAAGGTTACCATATCCTTATCATTAAGGACACATGCATTGGCTAAAACAAACTACATTGGCACCAAATAAATCTTCACATGGGCAAATAATTTGGCTACAAAAAAGAGAAAAAAAATTAACTGAATCATTGTCCTACAAAATTACTTTCTTTAATTATTGTGCGTCTTTAATGAGGAACTTGGGCTGCTTCCCTTATACTCCCTGCTCCTATCCACTTCAGATTCTCAGCAGAGGAAATTTTCCAATCCCTTTGCTCAAGGCCATGAGCAGCCGTACCTATTTTTGTCTGAGATGGGCTGGTTTGTACTCTGAAGTCTATTAAGGCCACTTCTAGTTTACCAAAAACAGCAGTGTCTGAACAGCAATGGGAAGTCCTGTCTCCCACACAGACAAGAGGCTCTTGCTGCTGCAGAACAGCCAGACCAGGCCAGCCAGGACAATGAGAATGGCTACTATACCCAGGAAACTCTCTCTGGCTGTTATCATGGCAGCACAGACTGCAGAGAGGCTCACCAGACCAACTCGCATCGCTTTAACTTAACCCATTATTATTATTGTTTTGTGGTTGTTTTTACAAGGATTGAGGTACCACCTGGGGATTGCAATCAAAGATCAGGGCCCCAGTGTGTTAGATATGGCACAGACAGTGAGGACAAAATGAGTTCCTGACCTAGAGAACTCACAGTCTAGGATAACCTAATAAATAGTAGCTCTCTCTTGCAGTACAATAAATCTGTATAGGTGAGTTTTTCTTCTTTTCTTTATGCTGAACACTAAAACATATATGTCACAATAAAGTGCAGCTGTAAAGTTTAGTAAATCATATTGATTATAAACCCAAAGAGAGAAAAAGCTATTTTTTTTCTCAAAGTGAATTGTGTTTAGCTTCCTGTTTGTTAAAGAAACCAAATTGAATAAATCCATCTTCTTTTGCACTTTGTTAAAAATACTATTTCATTATAAAGTCCTTGGTAAACACACCACTAAAGCATGCTGTAACTGAAATGGCTCAAACCTCCTAACTACCAACCCAAAGATCTCAAAATCACACAGTCCCCTTTTATTTATCTAGCACCTTTAAGAACCCCTGACCTTCTGCTTATTGTTGTGTTGCCAACTCCTACAATTCTATCATGAGTCTTTCGATATTTGGTGTTTTTCTTATGGCTCCAGCTCTTGAACCAGAATCTCAGAATCTGAGCTTCCAGTTCTCACTTCAGAGAAACCCTTTAAGAACACACAAAGACTTAAAAAAAAAAAAAAAAGCTAAGGTGTCTCTGTATTTGCCTTCTATTGGATATCTGTATTTCTTTATAAATATCATGTTCTTGAAGACAAGTTCCTAATTTTGCAGCTCATGAATTTTCAATGTTTGGGGCTGGCAGTACTATTTCTCTTTCCTCCTCACCCCATCTATCTGCTGTTCTACCACTAAGGTTTGCATGAAGAACGAAGAGGTCCAAATTTCTGATAGAAATCACCTTCAGCACGAACCAGAGCTTCCTCATCTATGTAGACAGCTGGTCTTCTAGAGGCCACAAAGTACTGCACCTTTCTCAGGTTCCATCCCATCACATACTTTAACCAACCACAAATTGCAGCTGTGGACCTGCCAACGCCGGCATTGCAATGAACGTAGACAATGTGTCCGTTCTCTAGCAGCCCATGGAGAAGGCAGACAGCCTGAGGCAACATCTGAATTCTTCCTAAGATTAAAAAACAAGTTACAGTTCATATGCATTCAAGAAAGTTAGAACTGCTGTTAAAAGTATGTCTCAACAGCCTGTTTTAAGTGAAATTATACTGGCAGGCAAGGAGACATCTAGTAAAGCTTGTTTCCTTTTTTTTTCTTTAGTAGGGAAATATAATAATATATGTAGATGTTATGGACTGCCAGATAGCAAACACCTTTCTAGACAGCCAAGGGCCAATATTTTCAAGAGAATAATCTGAAGCATCTACATTGAGACACATTACAGATACTTAATATTAGGTATGCGTTATGCTTTTTCTAAAAACTGGGCCCTCTTACTGGTTGTTCAGACAAAAATCACAAAACAATTTTGGAAATTTTGGCCTGGATGTGAAATCAGTAACAATTACTATCAATAATCATCAATTAACTGGTATTCATGTCAATGTTCCCAAATGCCCTTCCTCTTTAACCATCTCCTTACTGTTAAGTTAGAGGTCCAGGTAATGTGAAGTTAATTTAAAGCTGGCTCTCATACCTTCTTGGAAAACAGACTATGATCTATCCTAAAATGCATATGGCAGGCTATATGTCATCCAATATGGACAGAGATGAAGCAGCCATTGTATTCTGTATGACATCTTGTTTTGTTATTAAAGCTAGGGAGCCAGAAATTTAATAATTTTGATATATCATGTCTCTGAAGCCACTCATATTCCCTTTAATTGCTTATGTCATTCATAGAACAAAGACAATAATAATAATAATAATAATAATAATAATAATATTTTGCTAGCAGAAGCATAAATATGTTTAACAAAAATAACACAGACAATTTAACATTCACAACAGAATTGATCCCAGAACTATAAAAGGAAAATAAGTATTAATTTGATTTCTGTTCTGATATGGTCATCTTGGATAACATATATGGTAAAACACAGCTGATAAGATAGTAAATTAATTCACTGCCAAGAGATCCCCTATAGATGGTGTTATTAGTACAGTCATAGATGAACTATTGCCTTTAATGGCAACATAGTGCCTCCTCCAAAAAATCAACTTTCACTGAAATATAAATGTAGTTTTGCAAGTGACTGGAAAAAGCCAGTTGCATTTTCAATTTACAACTAAAGTACTGAAAATATATTTTGCATTTTGCGCAAAATACATTAAAAAGAGCATCCTTATAAATACATGCCTCTGTGGCATTTTTTTTCTTTTGCAAATTAGCAGCTGCTATACATTAAACCGTCACTAAAAGCTCTCTACAAAAATGTTGTAAACTGGAACATTCAGTACCAAGACCTGCCCTCTATACCATACATAATTTTGAACAGAGGCAAAATGACATAATCAGACATCTTGCACTATGTATATGTGTTATGGCTTGATCATGCTCTGATTAAAATAAACAGCAAACCTCTCACTGCCTTAAATTGGCATAGGAGGAGGTCCTAGGTAGGTAATTAGCATTTTTAGAATCATGAGGTTGCCATGAGCCATTTTCTCCAACGACTTTCATATGCTACTACCATGTTCCAAGGCTCTGTTTTGAGGGCCCCTATTCCTTTAGTTGTCCATCAAGTGACAGCGAACAATCTTTTCACCTTGAGGGTGAAGTATACCATATCTCTACAGTTCCCAGTCCCTATTACCCTTTCAAGTCAGGCTACAACAAAGCCTATTTAACCTATGGAACATCTGAGC
Organism: Alligator sinensis; assembly: GCF_000455745.1. Taxonomy (NCBI): domain Eukaryota; kingdom Metazoa; phylum Chordata; order Crocodylia; family Alligatoridae; genus Alligator; species Alligator sinensis. The sequence goes on along the minus strand of NW_005842099.1, from coordinate 755,803 downwards.
AAAAAACAGTAGGTCAATTCATATGCCAGTTTCAAAGTTTTATCTTCAAGAAAGGTATCTAACCAAAATTACAGTTCTCTACATGTGGCTGCAACATTTCACTGTATAAAGATGCCCTACATATATTGGAGTAGCACTGATGTAAGAAAGCCCTGGAGTTTTCCAGCCTTTTGGTTAGAAATAAAATGTATCTATTCATCTATTTTCACTGGTGAACCCAGGATTCTAAGTGGGCAAATACAAATCCTAATTTGTGTTATATTTTGGTGTCTTCTATTTATCCTAAATAAATTCAAAACTATTATACTTGACAGTCCAAGGAAGTAATGGACTAGCAGACTGCTGAAAAGAGGCAGAGAGTGCCAGAACAGGATATCTTGTATTGCCTCTCAGCAGGTGCAGCAATTTCAGTGTCCAGCTGTGTAAGCCAGCGACCACACATGTGATGTGCATGTTTTCATGATAGAGACTGAACTAAAGCTGAAAGAAAAGTTTCAAAGCAGCTACCAGTTTCTGCTGGGTTTTAAATGGACACCCATACACATAGACACCATCAATAGTAGCTCAGAGGATCTCTCTGCATATGACAAAATATAAACAATCCACTAGGGAAATCACAACAAAATTACCATTACTACTGCTATGATCCTAATTAAAAACAAACTATTCATAAAAACCACATCAAAGAAAACATTTTATTGAAAAGCTTTGCTAATACTTTGCAATACCGCTTTGAGCATTACCTTCTGTACTCATGTCTGGAGTTGGCATCCAGACGTATACGAGCCCTTCCTCCTTATACAGTTTCATGAGGATTTCTGGACTCATGGGTTCTGGATAGCGGTTGCAGCCCCAGGAATTCTGGTTGATATCCCATTCAGTCTGGAAATTCATTACAGCTGTAACACCCAATTCATGTTTTAGCTTGATAGTCACATGCTCCACCTGCCGAGGGCAACTTCCCAGCCAGATGTTTGGCAGAATTCTAGCACAGAGAAAACATTGGAGTGCAGGTCATTAAAGTCTTTCAGCAAAAATGACACCCTCATTCTCATACAAAACGCAAATTTTCTGTCAAATTAAGTGGCTCAAGATCCAACTAGAATTATATGTAACAGATTGTTAACAAACTCTTATGTCATATATTAAAAAGCTTCTAATTTCTTTATGGCATAAGCAGTAATGATGTATTCTGAAAACCAGATTATAAACCCAACACCAGAGCCAGATTTGCTTGGCTTGTGTAGATGGCAGCCTAACAAAATCATACCATAATTAACAGCAAAGGTACCAGTCATCAGCTCCTACAAAGGAAGCTAACAAGTACATAAAACCCACCACAAAACCCAGAAGACACACAACTTTTGTGAGACGGAAAGGGAGACAACTGTGGAAAGCTATAGAAACAAACTACAAGCTATGGAACGCTTGCTACTTTACCGATACTTTTGAAGTGAGCAAAACAAATCAGGCACCAGTTTAAACCAAATCAAACCTCTTGTGGTGTTCACAAAAGTCTGTATTTCAGACTCTGAACTCCAGACAGAGAGGGATGAAACATATTTGGCCTCCTTGGAAACTAGAAAAAGCAGAAAATATTGCAAGAAAACACGAGAGGTTTGGAGAATTTGGACAAACATCCACATTTTGGAGGATTACCCAAACCAAACCTTCAAACCTTTTGAGGTTTGCCCGCAACCAATTATCATGAAAATTATTAAATGCCTTGGCAGTCTTTGGCACATAAACAAACTAAAATAGCAAGGGCTTTATTCTGAGGAAGGGATTTCTAATTTTCACATCCAAGTAACATGATTTTATTCACAATATTTTCACCATTCCTGTGTAAGTGCAAACAATTAACTGTGCATATAACTAGTCTTGTATACACTGAACTATCAATTTTGCATCTGCAATCACAATAACCACATATGTAAAATATGCAAACTGTGGCATATGCAAATTTGTGAATCAGAGACTAGGCCAGCATCATGCCAGTGACAGCAAGAGTACACCCTTCAAATATGAAATGTCACAGATTTTCTGAATTTTAATAATTTGCATACAAGCTGTGGAGCCCTTGCTTCTTCTGGTAAGCACACTCATGCTCACATGAGTAGTCCCACTAAATTTTCATATGGATAGCCCCACTGCATTCATTGTGGCTATCTCAGGGAGAAGTGCTGGCTAGCAGAGGTAAAGACCTGCCAACCAGTACTTGATAGATTCATAGATTCATAGATGCTAGGGTTGGAAGGGACCTCAAAAGATCATCAAGTCCGACCCCCTGCATAGGCAGGGAAGAGTGCTGGGGTCAGATGACCCCAGCCAGATGCCTATCCAGCCTTCTCTTAAAGACCCCCAAGGTAGGGGAGAGCACCACCTCCATTGGAAGCCCATTCCAAATTTGGCCACCTTCACTATAAAGAACTTTTTCCTGATGTCTAGCCTAAATCTATTCTCTGTCAGTTTGTGACCATTGCTCCTTGTTACCCCAAGAGGTGCCCTGGTGAACCAAGCATCTCTGATATCTTGCTGCATGCCGCCCAAAAATGAATTTCTAGATGGCCACAAGATCACCTCTCAGCCTTCTCTTGCGGAGGGTGAAGAGGTCCAGGTCCCTCAGTCTCTCCTCATAGGGCTTGGCCTGTAAGCCCTGAACCATACGAGTGGCCCTCCTCTGGACCCTCTCAAAGCTATCCACATCCTTCTTAAAGTACGGTGCCCAAAACTGAATGCAGTACACCAAATGTGGTCTTTCCAATGCTGCATAGAGGGGAAGTATCACCTCCTTGGTTCTATCTGTCATGCATCTGCTGATGCATGATAAAGTGCAGTTAGCTTTGCTGATGATTTCATCACACTGACAACTCATGTTTATGTTGGAGTCCGCTATGACTCCGAGATCCCTTTCTGCTTCTGTGCTGCTGAGAGGGTTGCTTCCCAGCCAGTAGGTGTGCTGAATACTTTTATGCCCTAGGTGCAGCACTCTGCACTTGTCCTTGTTGTACTGCATCCCATTGTGTTCTGCCCACTTTTCCAACCTGTCCAGGTCTGCCTGCAATTGTTCCCTACCCTCTGAAGTGTTCACTTCACCCCACAATTTAGTATCATCTGCAAACTTGGACAGAGTACACTTCACACCCACATCCAAGTCACCGATGAAGATATTGAGGAGTTCAGGGCCAAGGACCAAACCCTGCGGGACCCCACTACCCACATCCTTCCAGGTCGATACCAACCCATCTACTACCACTCTCTGGTTGCAACCCCCAAGCCAATTTGCCACCCACTGGACCATGTAAACATCTAAGTCACAGACTCTTAATTTATTTATGAGAATGGGATGAGATACCGTATTGAAGGCCTTCCTAAAATCCAGGAAAACAACATCCACCTCTATTCCTGTGTGTAAGAGTTTTGTGACCTGGTCATAAAACAAAACCAGATTAGTCAGGCAAAAAAGAAACTACCAGTAGTGGGGTTTGAACCCACAGGAATATACATCCATTAGATCCTAAGTCCAACACCTTAACCACTCAGCCATCCTGGTGTAGGGTTACAATACACTCTAATGACTCAAATCCTTCAAACTACTCCTATAAGATTACTAGAACAGAATTTAGTATCTCTGGGATTATACTCCTTACATATTTATAAACAAGCCAGCCTGAGTCAAAAAAGGCTGAATGAGGGCAGCTTATAAAAAAAAGATACGATTATAAAGACAAATAAAATAAAATTTGTAATAGAACAAACTCCCCGAACAATGCCACAATACATAACCCTGCTTGCTGGGGGCTCACCTAAATAAAAAGGTCCTGCAACTCTTCTGGATGATGCCCAGGCTTGGGCTCTGATGAATCACATGGAGGAGGGAGCTCCAGAGCTGAGCAGCAACTACTGACAATAACCTCCCACATTTTTGCCAAATGAACTTGGCACACAGATAGTAGTTGGAGCAGGATGCTTTTGGCTGACCTTAGGGATCGCCATGGGACATAATAGAAAAAGGGGATCCCTTAGCTATGTAGGGCCAAGACCACTTAAGAGTCCTGGATGGAGACCACTTGAATTAGCCAGGCCATTCACTACCTGGAACAAGTTCTTCTAGACAGCAGTAATTACAGATGCAATGGCAGTGGGGAAGAAAAAATATTTTAAAATGCATTCCTGTAGGGACAGAAACAGCTTCAGCTAAACATACAACAGAGCTCAGGAACTAGCTGAATATGAAGATAAAGACCACAATTCCAAAATATGGTAATTGCAGCAGGGGGCTATCTCCCGGGTTTATAAATAACAGATGAAAGCCCCACCTTGGGGCATATTTATTAGACAGCAACCAACTGTACCTTGAGGATTGTCAGCTCAAGTTATGATAGCAATTTCTATTCATGTCACTACAGCTTGTTTGGCTAGACACAGTTCATTTGGTTCAGCCTTAATGAGACTGCTAAAGTGATCAGTATAACATGTCCTAGAATAGACAGTGATAGCTCTGCCTTCCCTCACTGGTGCAGGATGTTGATGGGTGTAACACAGGTCACCCAGTGCTCACTAAACATAATCAAGCTTTAACACTGTAGCCCAAGGAAACTAACATTTATGCCACAGAAAACTCATTTAATTTGTCACTAGTCTTAGTTCTACTGCTTGTTCTGCATACTCTATATTCTTCAGACGACTAAGCAGAGAAAAGAAGAGGAGAAATGGGAAGCTCAGATTTTGAGGCCCTTCCTTTCTAAACCTACAGATTAAATTTATTTAGTTTTATACAAAATATCAATACAAAACCAAACCAACAGCTGTGCCCACAGACTACCAGAATAAATCAAAATAAGGTACAGGTTTCCGTATTGTCAGTAGGTCAAGTCTGAGCCCAATTCTCAGGTATATTAAGAAATCTTGGTATTGTTCCCTACATGGATAGCTGCCTGTGACAGGGAACCCAAATCCTGTCATGAGGAAGAAGGTGTGCCCCTATAAGGCTAGAACCTTCTGGGCATGGAGGGCTGGTGAGGAAGGGGTTAACTGCTGAACTGGGACAGCTAGTCAGCTGACGGAAAGAGGAAAGACTATAAAAACCCTGGGTTGAACAGCAGTAAGGAGGTCAGCAGCCGAAGGGGAAGCAGTGCCCCTGAGAGTTCCAGAAAGAAGTTTGGGGAGCGGTCCATGGCAGGAAGGGGGAAGCTACAGAAGCCCCTGTGAGATGACGACTGCATCCACAACCAGGGCTGCAGCCAGAGGTGTGGAGCTGAGACTCGAAGAGAGTTCATGTAAGATGACCCGCTGTGTTGATTGAGCAAGTGCAGTTATTATTATTTTGTTTTTGGGATTATTGAATAAGACCGGAGGTTTGGGTAAGGCTATTAGGGGATGGAGGAGGCCTCATTTTTGGGGACCCACTCCAAAGTGGGAGCCCCGGCGCCAGTGAGGGCACAGCTTTTGGGGGCACAGACCCCGGCACCATTGAGGCGCAGAGGGAGACAGGGCCGCAGAGAGCCCGAGTGCCAGTAAGGGTGCAGTTTTGGGACAATCTTAAAAAGGCCAGGGTGTCCTGGTGCACCTGGGGGTGCAAGTATATATTTTTTCTATTATTTGGACTGGTGGGGCTGTACCCTGGTTTATGAACTTGCAACCCCCTGGCTGTGCGGCTGGTGCCCATGCTTCTGGGCCAGGGAGTGCCGTGCTTTAGAAAGGAGCAGAAAAGGGGGCCACGAGCCTCCAGGCACTGGAAGGAAAAGCTAGAGCCTTGGAGTCGAACCCTGTTTAATGGGTTTGGATGGGGAGGCCTAGCTAGAGAAAAGGGGTCAGGCCATCCTAGGAGAGACCACAACATACCCAATATAATAGGCAGTCTCCCGCTCGCATAATAATTTCCATCAAGACATGGCAGGCGAGATTAGGGCAGGACAGAAGAATTCCAAGAGGGCTCCAAGGGCCCCCCACGTAAGGTGCGGATGACCAGGAAGATGGCGCTGGGGAGGGCGACCTGTTATACTGCCCTAAAGCTGGCAAAATCAGCCACAGCAGAACTCTTATTAATTTCAGGGGAATGCTTGAGTGACAAAGGCTCACTACAGGGACTGCTACACCCTACCACTTATACTATAAGGCAAATTGCCTAGAAAAGTGACATAGTCAGGGATTTCTTCCATCCTTGTGACCTGCCACAGTCATAAGCCCTTAATGCCATTGGCAGCTGATATATAGTAAAAGTGGTAGCTCTGGCTCCCCTGGTCCAGTAGGACCAGAGCAGTTCCTGGATTGTCCCACAAGTGGAAGAGCAAAACAGTGGCTGAAAGACATCTTTATGAATCCTCTCTCTATTCTAAGTGGCATTGAGACCATGGACTGACATTACGCTTGGAGTGTAAAATATGTACTTGCTAAAAGTGAATGTACAGCCGTTCAAGCAGGTCAGAGGGGAAGCAACATGGACAAATGCTACCTCTTGGCAGCGAGATGATTTCTAGTGCCACGTGTAATGCCTGTAAAGTTACATGTCACAGTACATGGAATTGCTTAGTTTTTCAGCGTCTTGGATGTAACAGGACCTGTCTCTAAAGGAGGCTGTGGCACTCCCTGGCAGCCACACTAACCCCATCTCACTCTGGCTCCCCAGTGTACTGTCCTGTCCTTGCCTGGCATGTCTTGCTGGTAAACTCGTATTAACTGGTGAGGCTTCCCACAGAATACCAGAGTGAGCCTTGGTGTGCTTCTCTCCACCCTGCTCATTGTTGGCCTCCTCACCACATCTTTGAACTCTCGAGCAGGGCATCTCCCTACAGTTGGTCTCCGAGTCTATAGCCAGGTCTTTTTTTTTAGGTCCCTGTTAACAATCCTTCACTCTTTAGCCCCTGATAGCAGTCATTCTGAATGGCTTTATCTTCCTAACCTGTCAGCAGTCCTTAGCTAGAGCTCTCTCATGAGCCCCCTCATTGCTAGTTCTGTCCTGGGGCACGCAATCTCTGCCCTTAGTGAGTCTCCCTTGGGCCTACAGTTTCCACCTGAGTCCATTGAACTAAATGCACAGTGCTTCCTTTAAACACCTGCGCTGGCTTTGCAATGCTACAGCCCTCTGCAAACCAGATAATTAACAGCACCCCTAGTGGCCTCCATTTTCCCCCTTCTTGCCTTTCAACTGACATAAACAATATAAGAAATAAGTTATTTCTTTATGAGACTTTCTGCAGAGCTCTTTCTCCTCCAAGTATCTGGGCCAGAATTAGCTTATATGGCCCTGAACTCCACCCTTCTGGTTCTCTCCACCAGACACATGGGTTTCTCACTGGCCTCATCAGCAGGCTTACTGCTTTGCAGTCTGCCTTCCCGCAGGCTGTGCTCTGCACTTCTTGTAGCCACTTAGCTCTGCTTCTTCTGTCTCTCCAGTATCAGGAGTTAGGGGGCCCTGTTGCATGGAGGGCTTTGTGTCTTGTCTTCCCCACTCCGCTCAGCACCAGGGTGTTTGTGACCAACACCAAATTCTACTGCCTCAGGGAGGCAGAGCCAAGGGCACACATCACCATGCCAAATTGCTACTTGCTGCTGTCTCTATTTATGAGGATAGACTTCTTCCTTATTTGCATGGAAACAGATTCCCAGGCACTCCCAGAGGACTGCCCAATTTGAGTGGACTCGGGTGATCATTTTGCTCATTCTCCAAACTGAATCAGACTAGCAGCTTCATTCAGAACCAGACCTATGTCATCATTTAAAAAACACAGCATGAATCCATCCTGCAAAATTTCTGGCCATGCACTACAGGTAACATCAGCCTCTCTGGCCCTACCTAAAACCTCAGCAAGGGCATGGAGCAAGAAGCTGTGAGCAGTTGATTCCATGCATGGGTACTCAAACTGGCTGGGCATGATTCGAGGCTGCTGTAATGGTTAAAGGCCATGGCTGGGGAGAAGGAACTAAATGCCTCTCCTGAGGCTGAGACTATGTCACAGGCCGATGGGGTATTGCTTACCAAAGGCTGTTACGGTTGTCTCAGCCAGAAGGTGCATATGTGCTTCACAGCACAAGTCCAGAGTGCTTTGACAGTGAAGCCTCAGCCAGGTCAGCAGCTCTGTCCCCCAGCAGTTTGGTGAGGCAGGTCAAGCACAGTGCTAGTGCTCCCTGGAGAGACCTGGACACCTCCTGCGCTACCACATCTGCTGTGGATTTGTGCAGGCCAAACTGGCTGGCAACAAACCAGAGGGGTGGTGCATTGTGAGCTTCCAAGTGACAAAGGCAATGAGCTTCTCCATAGTCATGGATGCCCTTTTGCCAATGCCCTGTTACCTACTGAGCTGGCTCCCACCCACATGTATCTCCAAGATGCTCAGGCACATCTTGAACTCCTGTTGCCACTGCTCATCATTCCAAGATGATTCACTCGGTGCTCACTTCATACACCGTAAAATGCCAGTACATGGTCTGCAAGTGGGCCCAAAGAACTGTGGTGAGCCTGGTGTCCAGTATGGCATTATCAATGTCAGCCATGTTGCTTGTTGCCAGGAATAGGGAACAGAGCTTGAGGATGTGCATAGCAAGGGCCTCAGTCATGTCTGTATGATTGTGCATGGCACTGCACACTAGCCTGTGCAGGACCTGAACAAGCTCGCCAAAGTAGTAGTAGCAGGTCTTGATTCTCTGCTGGCAAGTATACAGTCATCATGACTTGCTGGCACTGCTGGGTCATGAGCTGGAGGAGGCCTGGATCCACAGCAGGGCTTTGGGAGTAGAAAAATGACCAGTGGAGCTCTGGCACTTTCAACTGTCCTTGGAAACATCAGGACATGGGTACCCCTGCAAAGCATGTTGGGATTTCAGCACTCTGAATCCCTAGCTCTAGACCCTTAGCAGTACATGCTCTGGCCATGCTTTACAGCACCATGGACAAGCAGGCACTTGACCTCTTGCATACACTTGTCATGCTGTATTTTTTAGCACTACAAATTTAACAAAAATTTTTAGTGCCTCGAATGCCTGTCCATGTTTCATTTATTAACAAAATTATGACAATGTCAATATATGTTTTTACAACGTATTCTGCCAGGAACTTAAGGCACTGTCTACAATAAGTTCTGGATCTTCTAGAATCCACATAATTCCACACTACTATTATAGGCCCATAACCTACAGTTGTCTTTGGCTCAGATGTCTCTCTAGGTCCTTGTATCCAAACTGTTTAAATCTTCCCAGCTACCACCTTGAAATACAGCCTTCCCATTCTATCAGTCCAGCAAACTCTTGTTCAAGCTGTCATCATCTCACATCTAGATTACTATTACACGACATACTTGGTTTTGACAAATGAAACCTTGTCCCCTAATATCCTTCCAGAAAGCTGCTGAAAACATTTTTCTAGTGCATTTTAAAAATATCACAGCCTCTCTTTGAATTCCTTCTCTAGCTACCCTTTCTCTATCACATAAAATATAAGCTATACTGCTTCTTCTCAAGGCCTTCATAGCAGTCCCTTTCCTACTTTCACTTCTCATTTAATATTGAAAAGTTGATTTAAACTGTCAGTCAGCTCATAATACCAGCCTTCATCGCCACTTTGCTAAAATTTCAAACAAGTTCCTTTTGTGCTTTTTCCCTGCTGTCTCTGTAATTTGGAGAAGCTCCCAATAAACATCCATAAATCACTTTTTTACTCGCCTTTAAAACCCATCTTAAAATCTTGCCAAGATGCTTACAAAAACATTTGCAATGGTTAGGTTGCTAGTGTGCTGAGACCACTGCCTACAATGCTGACTAATGGTGTTTTATCATTCCCTTTATTCCCCGCTCTGCTGATCTCTTCTGTCTTTTACCAAGATGACAAGCTGTTTGGAGCAAGGACCATCTTTTTGTCCTGTGTTTGTAGCAGAGTGGAGTTCTGGCCCACAACTAGGGCTCCTGAGCACTATAATGAAATGTTCTGATATTTAGTGAATTGTTCAGTGTTTCTTTTTTTTAAATAATTGAATCTCGCGCTATTTCTATTTATTGTGACTGGGTGAAAAGCAGGAACACAGAAAAGGACCAAAATGACAGGTGGCACCTACCATTACATGGCCCAGCTGACACTTGTGAATTGGGTCCTTGAGACCAACTCCATTATTTTTACCATTCATTTTGACAAGACCAAAATTTGCTTGCAAGTCTCCTGCACCATCTCTACTTATCAGTGATACCTGTATAGCTTTAGGCCATGAACCAGCATTCATTTCAAATGAAGGAAATTTCCCAGTCTGGAGAAGAGGGGAGCCTGCTGCTCCCCTTCTGTCCCAGACCAAGACTGGTAGGGGAGCATACAGGCATTCCTTCTTGTGTAAGGGAGGGAAGTCTTCCAGGTGTTTTAAATCTGGAAGATCATTCTCCTGCAGGAGGCATGTTTCCCCTGGGAGAAATTGAATGAATACCTGCACGCTCCTAGCGATTCTCCTGGTAGAAATGTATTGCTTAACTGTTCTTTTACCAGGAAGATATTTGTTGTAGATATCATGCACTGTACAATGAGGCACAGTTGACTTATTTATATAAACCATTTATTTAAAATATCTAATTATGACAATGTTACTATTTGGTTCCTGTGTTTTTTCTTTTGGGCTTTATTTCTTTATTTTCTCTTTACTTAATCAGTGATTGGGGGGTGGGTAGGAGGGCGTTCAGTGAAAAATACAGCCACAGATGCTGATAAACAGTTTAGTAACTGTTTTCTAAATACTTCCATATATTTATCCCACTAGTCTTAACAAGAGCATCATTACATGAGAGATCACGAAGATTTAAAGAACTGGTAAAGTTATTTTAGTCTCATAATCTCTTGCGTTAGAAAATGAGCTGCTTGGCTTTATTTTTAATATGAACTTTTCCTTCTCTTTGACTGCTACTATAACATGAGGTAATCAGATCTGGACTGGGTTAGTATTTGGTGAGCAAAACTTCATTTTTGCCTCCCTGAACTTATCATGTACAATTGCTTTGAGCTGGTCAAGAGTTTCTATCTTCCAACCCTGAAGTGGTTGCTCTGCAGATTAATAGATCCTTATATACAGAC
>NW_005842099.1:737601-744731 GCF_000455745.1 Alligator sinensis | reverse complement strand
GGAAAGAGTAAATGTCACAGATAAGGGAGTAAATGTCATAGATAAGTGTAAAATGATTTCAACCATTACATTTTTCTCTCCCTACAAATAGGTTGTTGAGACTGGCTGCTTTCAGTATAAATTAAGCCATGCCTACTTGGTAAAATTATCATGAGGCCTGCAGTGAAGCCAAGTTGTTCTTCATGGCTGCTTTGTAAGTCAGAAGCCGCAAATCCAAATTTGTGAGGTGCTCTGGTCAGGTTAATTAGCATTAAGAAGGTACTCATATCATCATACTGATACTACACTGCTTCCCGAAGTACAGTGCAGTTGAGGGTACCACTGCTGGGCACAGTGGGCATTTTTACACATGCTCTGGGGTGGAGGGGCAGGTACTTAATTAGGATGTCTCTGAAAGCTACTATAACTATATAATTCTCATACATCCCCACGCTGTGTCCAGACCGTGGAATAAGCTCCCTCCAGAGGTGGTGCTGTTACCTACACTGGAGGTTTTCAAGAGGAGATTGGACAGTTACCTCGCTGGGGTCACCTAACCCCAGCTGTCTTCTTGCTTAGAGCGGGGTGGCTGGACCTGATTATCTGCAAGGTCCCTTCCAGCCCCTTACAATATGTGAAATTCATTAATCACAGAATCATAAAATTGTTTGGAACGGACTCAGGAGGCCATCTAGTCCAACCCTGTGCTCAAAACAGGACCAACTCTAACTAATGAATGCAAAGAACTCAGATCCTACAAGTGATGAAGGCTTAATAGATATTTGTTAAACTTTACTCACCAGAAAACTTTATTGCCACTATCACTGTAGAGATGTTCTTCTTCAGCTGCACCCTGACCACAGGATTTTTACTAGTGAGAATGCAAGAAGTAGAAAGAGAACAGTTTGCCTTTCACAACCAGGTTGAGTTATTAAGGCAAGTAGTAAACAGATCTGCCTTTTGACTTAAAAACTGAGACACCCAATGAGGACTCATCACTTTTAGTGAATAAACATGGCACCCTGTGAAGTCACTTTTACAGTTTCTTTTCTAACTGTCACCACACTTTAATTATTTTAATGATGCAAATAAATATATATCATGCTTGAAAGACTCTCCTCCAGGACTCTGAAGCCTTGATTAAATGACAATCCACTGTAGATGCAGCTGAAACAACAAATTTATTTAATTTAATCAATACATATGCAAATAGTCTTCTCACCCATAAGGACATAATGAGTCTGAGGCAGTAAAAGATTGGCATTCTGACACTATTTTTTTTAAAGATCAGATTGCAATTTTCAAGCAAATTTAAAAACATATTCCAAAGAGCCAGATACTTTGCCTTGAGATGCAAGGTCCTCACCTGCAATACAAAGCTAGTTTCAGTATTGGAAGTGTCAGAGAAAACATCTTACTCAAGCTCTCCAGGTGACACATTTTACTAGTTTACCGGTGATCACTCAGGAACAGTATTTCAGAAGGTTTGCTTGCACCCATCATTGCCAACTTTAGTCAAGGAATAGTATGTTGGCAGAATAGGCTACTTTGCACACGGCATTTGCAATAGCTGCTTCAACCAAGCCATTTGTTCATATTGCAGATTTCATTTTCATCAAGGTCCAGTATATTATTTTAAACAACAGGAAATGGATTCTTCCATCAGTGCCAAATCAAAACGTAAACTGATGTTAAAACTTGCAAGTCATTTCACTTGGCTGCACTATACAATCTCCCATGGATCAAACTAAGAATCTGAAGATGGTAAGAATACTAATATAAACATATAAGCAATCAGAGTGATTCAGCTGAAGCAACAAACAAAGCAGTCCTCAAGCCAACCATAAAAGCCTTGAGGAAAGATATTTCCTGAGGGTCTAAGGATGCAGCAAGAAGAACAAAAGTGTATTTTACATTCTCAAAAAAGCCATATAGATAATCCAGTTGGAGTTACCAGCACAAGTCTATGGTGACTATATACTGGTCCCTCCATTCTGACAAATACTACATGCAGGAGCCAGAGGGTAAAGAAAAGAGAGGGTGCAACTTGATCTCATTTACAAAAGGCTGCAGCACTCTGCTTCAGGCAAGTGCTTCAGTTCAGAGAGCATTTCTAATTCCTCCCCCGTGACAGCATGATTAAAGCCAATTGGGAATTTTGTGGTGAAACAATGTTTTATTGGAAAAAACCTGATTTATCTAAACTGAAAGTCTGTACAAGAACGTACCAAATTCTAATTACATTTTTATTAGAAAAGGTTTTGTAGCTGTAGGAGGGAATTTCTGGACGAGTCTTCTTGGGGAGGAGGACCAAAGAAGAAACCTCCCCACTCAGCGTTCTTCCCCTAGTCTCTCATTATTTAAAATAAATAAATAAATCCCTTGGGTTTTGTAATAATGTGGAATGAGATCTTGTGAAATCCTGTCTAGCTCTGGTTCATGCTTTTCCCTTTTCTCCCTACCTTCTATCTAGTGGCATTATACCTTCATAATGATGTAACATTGAAAAGCAATGTTGCTACATCATGTTGACCCATAATTAACATCCTCAGTTAGTTGGCAGTGTTAGCTATTTTTTACAGTTGACGTTTTTTCAACCCCAACAGGCTCTTAGGAATATTTCTACCTTTCCCTGAGTATCTAACTGGACCTATCATTTCTGGGCCTTCCCAGTTTCCTTCCGCTGAAAATTTAGGGGGAAGTCTCAGAATGAGTTTACTCGCTAGCATTTAAGCAGGGTTTTTGCACTGTACCATGATGATGCTAACGATAAAGGAGGGAATTTTCAAAGCAACCTATAAAAAATATTTAAGCAATAAACGTATATCTTGGGATAAATGTATAAACATAGGAGGGAAGGGGAATTTTCCAAAGAGCTCAGCTTTGACCTGTTTCCTTGAAGTCATAAGAAGTTAGGGATGGGGCCACGGGCAGGTGGGAAGCAGAGTCCGGAAGCAGGATGGGCAGGTGGGGCTGGGATCGTGGGGTGGTGACAGTGCAGGGCCAGGGCCTGGGGCAGAGCTGCGGTGCACTCCCTGCACCTCCCTGTGACAGGCACCAGTTCTGTGGGCAGCAGCTAGTCCCTGCCTGTGGAACTGGCACCCACTGCAGGGACATCACGGAGTGGAATGCTGCTCTGCCGCAGGCTCCGGACCCGTGCTGTCACCATCCTGTGATCCCGGTCCCAACCCCAGCCCTGCCTGTCCATCGTGCTCCCGGACGCTGCTCCCTGCCCGCCTGTGGCCCCATCCCATCCAGTCCATGGGATTCCCAGTCTGGTCTCTCCGGAGACTCTGCCTGTCTACCCACCCACTCCCTGGTGCCCTACACACATGCCATGGTCTAGGCTGCCCCTGCACCTGGGCTGGGCAGGGCTAAGGGACCTATTGTGGGACAGATACAATCACTTGGTGGGCCCAATCCAGCTAGTGTTGCCCACCTGACTCAGATCTATTATAACAATTTATCAACACTGATACCTGTGCATATCCTGATTAATTCTACTAATGGAGTTATTTCATATTTTAATTACAGTAGCTAAAATGATATGGAGTACTGAGTCTACTCAGTGCCTTTCCCAGTGTAAGACTGTCCACTTTGTCCAGCTTAATTTTAAATGATCCAAATGATGTGGCTTCTGCCAACTTTTTCTCCAGTAGCGCTTCAAGATTTAAGTCCATGTAGTTGAGGCTGGATCTCCTCATATTAAACAGACTGACAACTAAGACAACATCATGGTGGACCTGTCTTAGATATATTCTCTCTCCAGTCAAGAACTGAAGCCCACTGTCCTGTGGTCAGCTTTGAATGGCCAGTGCCTGTTATACCTGTGAAGGAATTCAGTTTCCAAACTTACATGTTAATATCCTTCACAAAAATGAGAAGGAGAGAGAGAATGAACTGCAAGATGGCACAATCCATAATCAAGTGCAACACAGAATTATTGAGGGCAGTCAAGACAAGAGAAGCTTGTTAAGAATTCAGCAGTATCAAACACAGCTGGATGAATATGCAACACAATGAAATGCGCTGCACAAATTAAATTCATTGTTGACAAATGAAGAACAACAGATCTTGGGATAAATAGTCTGAAGAACTCATACATATCACTGGGTTCTAAGTTAACTATAATCAATCGGGAAAGAAAACCAATGCATCATTGTGCACTGCTCCATGAAAACATTATTCCATGAAGTGGTAAAAAAACATGCAGTAACATTATACTGTATGAAACACTGGATTAAAAGTAATATATTCCCCCCCAACCAAATGCCATCACATAAATCAATAATAAACTCACACCTTGAATCCTACAATCCATTTGGGTCACCCTACCTTAATAAAAAAAATCAGCAAAAATAGAACATGCCCAAGAACAAGAGACAAACATTACTGGAGTCATGAAAAGACTTCTAGATGAGAACAGACTGATAAACAGGACTATCTGGAAGAAAAGAAATGACTATTTAAGGAAAAATAAGACCAAACATGATAGAGGGATATAAAATTATGAGTGGCATAAGGTAGTTAAATCAGGTAATTCTATCCATACCTTCACAGTATGTGAGCAAAGGGATATCTGATGAAAATGGAAAGCAGCAAGATTTTTTTTGTATACTGCATAATCAACAATCTGTGAAACCTACAGTCAAAAAATATCACTATGGCCAAGAACTTATTAAGGTTCAAAAAAGGATCAACAATGTTTTATGACTGATGAGAGAATCCAGTTATATTACGTAAAATAAAAGTGTAAAAGATGTAAACTGCTATGCTTTAGGCACAAGCCAACCATTAAGAGGAATAATGGACAGGTTGTGCCCCCTTTTTCCATTGATGCATCTTTATCTGAAGTATCAAGTACTCACCATTAATGAATGAGTGCACACCCAACTAGACAGATCCCTGAACTGATCCAGTAAAACATTTCCTGTTTTATTAAATTCACATTAAATGGATTAAAATAACATAAGGAAATAATTCCTTATATAATGAAACAATGGTAGAACCGGAGAATGAGGACACAAATATTTTAAAGTGCCTCTTAAGGCTTCTGAGTGACTGCAGTATCAACAGCTTCTACTGGTGACTTCCTGGTAAGTCTTGCTGCTGACACTTTGTTGGATCAAATCTTGTGATGAGACTTGACTTGATTATGACTGAGTGAATGTAGGGAGACATACTGAACTACAGACAGCATGGGGAGAAGCACTAGTGACTGTAGTAATACAACAAGATTTGTCAGTAGGATGGTCCGTTCACTGAAAACTGAGATCTAATAGTCAGGTTTGATAGCATCAATCTGATCAATAACGACACATGAAATAGCCCTAGCTTGTGCAGAAGCAAACAGAAGGAGTTGATTAATGATATAACTATATTCTGCTGAAATAACACAGCTGCAAACCTTGTTAAAACTACTTGTGCTCCAGAACAAAAGTTTACTATTATCTAAAGGTCACAAGTATAAGCAGTATAAGCCAGTGTTTAGAAATTTGTTCTAGTTTGCTGCTGAAGCTGTATGGTTTATTTTTAAGTAAAGAATTCTACCTCAGGATTTTAATTGAGGAGAATTAAATAGACTACAATGTAGTTCCAATGTTCTTTTTCCCCTTCTCATTATACATGGCACTCTGATGAAAAGTAATTAAGCTCTGGCAAATGTTCTTCTTAGATGTAATTTGGACTACTTATCTGCGACTCTCACATGGGAGCAGACTTGGCATCTAAAAGGAAACACCTGTTTTTATCAGTGTAGAACAACACTTTGTCAGCTTAGCAATATGCAAAAATTTCTGAAACCTTTGAATACTGGGTGAAATGCTTAATAAAGTCTTATTTATTCACTGTTCACAAATTTATTTATGAAATGTGGCATCAAACAGCCTGGTTTACTGATCTGCAGGGTGAACAAGCCATTAAGATTCAAGCTTAAGTTAATAATGCAGTAAAATGAAGGCAAGAACTGAGAAAGACAGTATTACACTGATAAGTGAACTATGAGGCTATGCAGATATCAAGATGCTAAGCAACTCCAATAAGGACAAAGCACACTCAAATTCTATTGTTTTTAGGAGGGTAAAACAATGGGGTCTCCAAGCTGCAGCCTGCAGTGGAGTATAAAGATAGCTGAGCTGGCTTTAAATCAATTAGCTTAGGTACACAGCTTGCCAGAACAGTATAATCTGCATTGCCTATAAACCCTATGCTAGAAAGTCCCAGAAACAGAAATAAAAATAGTTTATTAGATCATTTGCCCTCTTAAATGGCAATAACAGGCCAAATTGACAGTCCTCACTGGTGCAATGATGCAAGATGGATGGAAAGCTGCCCACAGTGATTAGGGATTCTCCTTTATGCATTCCCTGACACCCATACTGCACTCTGCTCATGGCTCTTCCGTGAGAAGAGTGCAGTATGCTCCACTGATCCTCAATGGTTAAAATTACCTTCAAGGGGTAATTACTGCTGACATAAAATAAAGTAATTATTTTGTGCCAGGGCCAGAATATGTCCCTGGCTTACTCCTAGAGAAGTGTAAAAGTAAATTTAAGACAAAGCTCTTCCTCTGAACCAGTCATAATTCAACTGACCCCTAATATTTTTATTGGTAAGACTTGCCTCTGCTGAATTCAATGGAAATATTTCTGCTTTTGTTTGCAGTGCATTTGATTGCAAGTAAAAATACACCATCACATTTTTCTTTCCTCACCCCAACAGAAGCCTTAATGTCAATGTATTATGTTTTACAAGCTCAGGTTATGGTCTTATGAGATATCAGCCATTCTTATAAAATGGTAGACAGCTGAATAAAGTACTTTGATTTTAGTTTTCTACTCTGGGGATATCTTAACACAGCTAATCTTAGTCTTGAAAGTCTTCAGGCATATGCCCATCCTAACCTGTGGAGAGCCAAGTATTATCTTCACCACTCTGAATGTTAATCTCTCATTTGATGGTCTATTTAGTATTTCTGTTCTAAATGGTTACTGTATTCTTGCCACTTTGTTTATATGCACTCTGCCACTATACAGGACTTGACGGCCAGCATGAGCCCTGCAAAATTCTGAGTCAAATTTTACGCTCAGACATGCATGCTCAACTGTTCACTGACACCTGAGGAGCTATCTGCATGCAGTATACAGAAGGCA
>NW_005842099.1:731818-737570 GCF_000455745.1 Alligator sinensis | reverse complement strand
TTCCCTACCCCTTCACCAGTACAAATCAGGTTTAGCTCCTCTGGAACACGTGGCATATCACTGGTGATAAGCTAGTGTGAGGGGAAGTTCAGGTCTTGTGGACTTATGCCAAAAGATCTCAGGAATTAGTTGTGAAGATAGCTTCTCACTTGGCTTGTGGAAATTAATTCTTAAATGCTTTAATTACAGAACACTGCCTCATGCATTGGTTGCCAATGGTTACTTCCTACATATGTCTCCGTTAAATTGCCAGCGTTCCAATTTGTTTTGAATTAGAACTAATAATCATGGATGTGAAGAACAACAGGCTGCTAAACTAAGCCAGATAGTAATGAGCCATGAATCTCTTGGCAACAGGAACAAGGATTTCTAACATTAAATGCTTAGGAAGAGGAGTGATACCACTGCTGGAAACTTTAAGTTAAAATGTCTGACAAAATTGGCATTGGCCACTAGGGAATTAACTTTAAGTACTTAGCTCAGAAGACTCAGACACTGCAGATGAATATTTCTGATTTCAGCCTTGTGGTTGAATGTATTTACCAGCAGTTGGTTAGACACATAAACTACTCAAATAATAAGCTGCAAACTGCTCAAGATCCAACTGGTGTGATCCACTGACATCATGTTAGAAACAAGCACTTGAAGATAAAACACATGCAGCTGGAAATTAACTTTGAAGGTTGGCTGTATACACTAGTGGCTGGATATAAATATACAGGTACAGGGATTCCTGCTGGCCTGAGAGGGGCCAGATATCAAAGTGAAGGCATGTTTAGTACTGGTGGTGAAAAGGATAGGAACAGATCACTCTATGCTGCTCAAATGCAAGACTCTTAGCAGTTTTAACACCTGCAAAGATTTAGAGTTAAAATGTCATATCCATTTTCTTCAGTATAGAACAATGGTGTATTGTAAGGTTATTAGGAGACCCACAGACATGGCAGAGAACCGAAGATGGGAGCACCCTATATTTTAAATATTGATAAAGCAAAACTGAAATAATTCATCGAACTGCAAGAAAGTATGTAAAGTTCCAAAATCATAACACAGAACCCCAAAGGAGTACAAGGAGACAAAGGGTTTGTGGACATTATAGTAAGGATACATAAAAATGTCAGCAGGGCACTTCATTTCTATATAACATGCAGGAGTACAGGACTGATGATAGTTATGTACTGCCAAAATTTTAGCAAGGGGCTCTTCTTCATTTATTCAGCCTCAGACAAAAATATAAATATCACTTCACACTTGAAGAACCAAAAGGAACCCATTCTTCAACCTAGCATATCAGAGATGATCAGATACCCAACTAGTTATCTCATAGCCAAAGGCCAAAAAAATATTCCAAATGTCACTACTGCCATCATCCTACCTGCTGGGTAGGGAAGATGCCTACCAAAAGGAGCCTTTAAAAGATGCTAGATAAGATTTTGAAGCACAACAGATTTTGAAGTACTGGACTGGGTTAGCTGTGGTGGACTGATGGGTTTGAGTAGTGTTCCCCTCTCTATTGGAGGTGTACCCCTAGTGGACTAGAGATGAAAAGAAGGGAAAAGAAGGGCAAATCACTTCCACCTACCTCTAGAATGGTGGGGTTTGAGTAGAGAGCAGTATTTCCTTTCCAGTAGGATGTCTGCAAATTCTGGACTAGGCAGACTAGCAGGCAAGCAGACAGCAGTGTAGAGAAGGGTGACCTGCACTCCCATTCCCATTCCCATTCAGTGCAACAGGTGACTGCACAATCAGTACATCAGCAGATTAGCCTGGTCTCCTCTTCTCTGGCATTTAAAGAATAGCAGGGGTGAGAATGTGACATGAATTCTTAGAGGAACTAAACAGATAGCAGAGGAAGGTAGTCCTCCACAGCAGTGGGAAGGCACAGTCCTGGTCTGAGGGAGAATTAAGAGAGGTAACAGGCAGAGCAAAGAATGATGGTCACACAAAGGGCTTATTTTTCCAGGGCTGCCCTCCATATTGTGGACTCTTGAGAAAGGTTTTGAGGTCAAGAGGGAAAAATAAATGGGTCTACTGTAACTTTTAAAAGTTGACATACTGCAGGTGTTTTATGGGAGCCCTAAGGTTACCTAGAACTGGTGAGAGAGAATGAGTTGTCTACATTAAAAAACATTTTACTTAGATTTACTTCTTTGTCTAAGATTGTAATTTCACCTGCTCTGAAATAGGAACTGCAGGTACTTTGATAAACGTATTAAAAGTGATCTATTGTTACTGTATTTTATGTAAGTACTTTCATATCCTCTGCTGATGCACTACTTTGTAACTGTAAAGCATAAGTCATCACACAGTAACAGATGTCCTTGCTTTCTACAGCACGAGTGTATTAGGGATTTTCCCCCCTTTATTTCTCAAGATAGAACACCCCAATGTTACAGAAAATCCAGCAATACTTATATACTTTCTGTGCTAAAACAACAGGTAATGATGTGCTCAGGGTAAAATTTATACAAATAAGAGAGGCCCTCACAAGACCTCCCACACTTCTTAAGCTTGGATGCTACAGATTGTAAAGATACTGAAGTAAGCGTGGGACGTGTACCGCAGTGCACTTGTTGTAACTATATCGTAACTTGAAAATGATCCTCTTATTATATCTATGCCTACAGTGCTTAACTATAATACACTGATATGCATGCAGCATCCACAAATAGACATGCAGTTATTTTTCCTGAACATGCTACTGAGAAGAAAAAAAAGCAGTATTTTTTCTACTTTATCACTGCAAAATATGGAAATAGGGGAGATCTAACAGTTCACAATAAAAAAAAAGTTATTTTGGAGATGTCTATTTAAAGATAACCATTTTTACTTTAAGTACACCAGATATCTGATTGATCTTGAAATGCATTCTAAACTTTAATTAAGCCGTACACCATTTCTTTAAAGTAGGCAAGCACACCCCAATTTGACAGGTTGCTAAACTGAATCAAGGTGTGCAAGTCACTTGTTTTGGTCATTTATTAAATATGAACAAAAAAGTTCATATTTAATAGTTCTCATCATTGTTACATAGCAGGTCAGCATTAGAATGGAAAATGAAACTTCATTCTAGCTGCGTTATTCGGAGTGACCAAACTATAATCATGGTATTACAGTAGACTCTGGAAATTTTTCCTAAATAAAAGATCTTGCAGTATTTGGCTCAGAATCATCCAGTAGCATCAGTTCAGAGTAGGATTTGTGCTTGACTCATCAGTTGTTGAACTCCCATTATTATCTTCAGAAAATATTTTATTAAACCTCATAAATAGCCACTATCCTGCATTTTGCCAGGTTTATTGTGTGCTGTGGTGTCAGCAGGACACAACACATTACCTAGACATTGGAGTGACAGTGTTGAATTAACTACTGAAGAATGGCAAATTGGACAGATATAATGAAAAAGGAGAAAAACTATTTTGGCAACAAAATGGATCCGTCTAAAAACTTTGCAAACTCTGTCAACCATTTTTTAATGTCAAACCATTATTAAGTGACAGCCATCACTATTAAGCTTTGCCTGTTTGGGGAATGTTTTTTTTTTCCTTTCTTTTATTTCCATAGTTATCATGCATATAGCTTGCATTATATATTCGTAGTCTAATAAATATTAGATTTAATTTGTCATTTAATTTCCTTTGGACTTTTGTATGGCTTTGGACCATTGAGCAATTGGAATCATGCTTCACAATTTTTTTAAGAATCCTTCACATTGATACCAATAGATTTCTAACCACGTGTCTATTACGAAGAATATTTTTTACAGTTGGGAAATAATTAAACACCAGTAAAAAAAGGTCTAGACTTAATATTTGCTAAAAAGAAATTACATTACATCTTCTTTACCCTTTCATTTTTTTCACTTATCTCAGTGTTCTTTGGGGGAAGAGAGGAGGTTACCAAGCTTCGGAAGGACTATTCTGCCTGCTCATCTCCCCTCTCTGCACACACAAAAAAGCAGCTTTTGATTGTTTTACTTTTAAAGAAAGTGTGCCTCAATCAAAATTTCTTTCAAGATAAATGAATAGCCATATTGCTCAGCAACAGAAGAACCAGCTGGCTTCCCTGATCTTGCATAGATGGAGAGGCAGCATGAAGGCCCTATATCTTCCTTACTTTATTGCCAAGATTCTGACAATAGGCAGTCTACAAACACAGCACCAAAGAAATAATAATGAGCAATAGCATTTAACAAACTACCTATCCATTTTCTGGGTTTATCCCCCCCACCCTCCCCTCCCATTTTCCTGTTCTATGTATTAGGAAACTGGTTATTTGATTGAGACTAGATAATTAGGAGAGATGACTGTGAATGGAGACACTATAAAACAGGAGTTGTCAGCCAGGGGTACATGTACCCCTGGGGGTTCCTGGGAAGGCCCCAGGGGGAACATGGCAGTGGGACAGAGAAGCGGGGACACTTCCGGTTTCGCCCGTGATGCTTTTGGTTTCGCTGCTGTGCGCAGGGGACCTCCATCCCCCTCATCTGTCGATCAGTTGCTGGGGAACCCCCCCCCCCCCCACCACCAGCCGGGGGACTCCCTATTTCTTGACTGGCCACCGGGGGTACATCAACCAAATAAGGTTGAAAACCCCTGCTATAAAAAATAGAATGACCTTCCAACGTAGCTTGAATTAAATTTCCAAGATGGAAGTGAGGTAAAATCAGCTGTTTATGGCAAAATGGATGATCTTCTTTAACTAGCTTGTAATGCATAACACGTGTTTAACATTGTTGCTCTTTGACAGGGATGCTCATATAACTGTGTTGCTCTCAGACAGCTCTAAGCTGTTGCCTTAGATTATGCAGCCCCTGAAGGACCAACCTGTGGGTCCTGCTCTTCCAGAATGGGTATAACTCCTCCCTGTCTGCAAGCCTCCCCTCCTGGCCCAGTTGCTCCCCTGCTGCAGTGGCTGGAGGAGTCTCTAAGCTCCCCCTCCCTTTTCTGGGGGCAGTATGGGGTAAGGCAGCACAGCCCATGCGACTGAGGGACCTCTGGTTAGGGATCTCAGCAGAACCAGTGTAGCACAGCAGGCAATGTACTCATGTCTTATGCAAAATCCTTCCACTGATTCGACTTCTTCCAGAAGATGAAAAAGCAAAGGATAGAAAACAATCCTTAATAGGAAGGAGACTACAAAAGCAAGCATCTGTTTTCAACTGTTTCTATCCTGTGACTACAAACAGAATATTATGTGGGACTCCACAGTTGCAAGGGCAGGAGAGGCGAGCAGGGGGGGCTACCTCCATTCATTACTCATGTTAATATGCCTCCCTTCACCTCACGTTAGAAAATACAATCAGAAGGGGGAAAAACAATTTTAACCATCTCTTTTTTTCTCTTTAAGGTTCAGTGCAAGAGAAAACAGCATTGTGCTTCAGTACAGAAGCTGTTTTCCTACATTGCCAGCTGTGAATGAAATTGCCTCGGATTGCAAGATCCTTGTCAATTTAACTCACAGCCAGCAACACAGGTACTTCCAGGCTAGAAAACAGACCTTAGATTCCTCAGCATCTGACAGTTCCAGTTGTCTGAAAGCACTGTTTGCTTGCTTTGTTTCACTTGCATTTTGGTTTGTTTTAGGTACCATGAAGTACACAGACACTCTTAATATAGTTTTGTATCACAATAATATGATTGTTTCCAAAATCTGGGGCCATATGCTCAGCCTTCTTCTGCAGCAATCAAATCAGTCTTCCAGAACAGAATAGCCCTTGGATGTTACCAAACAGAAAACTTCATTGAGAAAA
>NW_005842099.1:723439-731787 GCF_000455745.1 Alligator sinensis | reverse complement strand
GAATGAGAAAAGTGCCTGAGCAAAGGGGGTGATTTTCCAATGTGTTTTAATAGTGTTCAGATGCAGCTTTTATGGATTTTCAACAGGTACAAATTCCAAAGCTGCCTCAGTAAGATTACCCTTCGACTGGCTCTTGAAATTCTTTCTTGGAGGCAAAGAGCAAAAGCATTCATGCTGAAAAGGTCTTCAGCCGTGTACAATGAATCTCCAAATCTGAAGCCTGACACAATCAAATAATCTGACACGTTTGCAAGCTGACTTTGTTTTTGCTTTGCTTTCAGTTAGGTACTTGCTGTAGGTAGGGAATTAATAACTTCTAAATCACAAAGATTGGGAAAAATAAACAAACAAACATTGCTTAGGTATTATATTTTGTATTCTATCAAGAAAAAGATTAGGAAATTTCACTTAAATAGTCATTAATTATAGCTAAACTGTTAACTCTGAAATTCTTCCTCATGCCTTAATTTATAAAACAAATTACAAATCCAAATGCAGATTTTCATGCTTAAAAACCCTGGGTATTTGAAAGATGAATTTCCTTTGTATGAAATCTGAAGAATCAAACTTGAATATTGCCTCTAGTATCCCTGCAGTTTAGTCGGAGAAACATTTCTGTTTTATATCCTGGGAGTAAATAAATATTACAGAACTGTTGCTGTATTTCTCTGAGCCTTGGTTTATTTCTGCAGGAAAAATAAAACAAAACAAATGAACTGCCGCTGCCTTCCCAGGGACCATGCTAAGAGAATCTACTGAAAATCTTTCATTCCCTCTTTTTATGTTGTGCAGTGGGCTCTTTCAATTCATATTCAGAGACTTAGGTATATAATTCCTGTTACTGTTAAAGAGCATTGTGCAAGTCCTCTGTGAACTATGATAAAAAGTGAGATAAATGTCATATAGATTGCCAACCTATATGAAATATAGATTTCATCTCTTCTTTACTGGCTCAAAGACATGAAGATTTGCAAATTAAAATGAAATGTCTTAGGCTTCTCCCATCCCCTTGGCAAAACTGCATTACATACAAATGATTATAAACATCCAGCAGGGAAGAAAAAAAAAAAAGCAGGAAGAAATTCAGAGAAAACAAAATCATTCTTTCAAGGCAAAGAAATAGAATGAAAAGAAGATCATTATAGTGGTGAAAGTTTCCGAATGCTGTGGTGGTTCTTATGATTTTATATTGAAGAGTGAATTTAAACCTCTCCCCACACAGAGCAGAAGTAAATTGGAAACTGACTGAGGGAGCAGCAGTAGAATAGCCTGTTTTACTCCGAAAGTTTGTGCTGGGCTGCAGGCTTGTAGCACAATCCCTCAGTGGGTGCTGGTTCATATGCTGTTTTGAGGGTTCCTACCTCTGGCAAAATAGCAAGGAAAAAACTCAGCCTCCAGGATGAAAGATCACACTTTCACCTCAAATTTCCAGGCTCTACAAGATGTTGGTATTAAAACTATAGTTAATTATTTTAATTTTTTTTTGGCCTTTAAAGTAATAAAGATTCTCTACTCATTATTAGCTGGTTTTGTATCATTCGAATTCTAATCCTGCTCCCTCTGAGCAGATTTTTGCTCCCTCAATGGCAAAACTTTCATTGACTTCAAAAAGGCAGAAGCAGGTCTTTAGTGAGTTTTAAAACAACCCTCTTTTTGCTCCTTGCTTTTAATGAGAACCATTGTCTGGATTATATTACTTGCAGTACAATGGAGCTCATTATTTTTTATTCTGGTACTGATGCTGTTATGAGTCTTCCTTAGACAGAGAGGGGAAATCAGTACTTAGCTTTTAGTTCTAAAGGTGGAATTCCCAGATGTCATTGCTTTACTCTTAATTTATAATTTAACCACAGAGTATCATTTCCATTTTCAATTTTATCCCATCATTGCACAGTTCATTGAATTATAGTCAAAAGCTGTGCTATCTTCCTTACTGGAGCTCATTTTATAATTTAGTTAAAAAATTCGCTCCAAGGCAATACAAGACCACTCTATTACAAACAGTTGAAAAGTGGGGTTGAGTTGGGTCGGAGCAGGAAAGGGACAGGCATCTGTTCAAGGTAAAGAAATTAAAAGAATTTTTTTAAATTATTTTTTTATTTAAGATTTTTCTTGTAGACACATCATTCAAAGATGACATTGGTTGAAATGTGAACTCAATGGACTTGAGGTGTTTTAAGTTTAAATCTACCCCAAATCTTTATATTGCTCCAAAAGTCATGTTTTATTCCTTGTTAATGCGACTTATGTTACCTGATCAAATCAGTGCCCACTACAATGGTTCTCACTGGTCTGTGCAGGCAAGATGTTGCCATGCATCCTAAAGTTTCTCTGCTCCACCTTAAAGTTCCTAAATCAAACAGGCATTCTTCCTCGAGAAAGAATTACTGCAGCTCCGAGGAAAGCCAAAGTTCAACAGTTGAACTCTGTATCAACTACTGTCGCTTCATGACGGTATGCAGAAAGCATCATGCATTTTTTTTTTACTCAGTTCCTCATCTACCCAGAGCTATCCTCTAGCCTTGGAAAGGAGTGAAAGGAGAGATATGCTGCATCTAAACTGATTCACCCAGCAAAAAACAGTATTTACTCATATCCAAGACAAGGTTGTTTCCCCCTGTTCAAGCTGTCATGGTGTTTGCCCCCTGCCTGCCCCTTGCCTCCCCACCATCTGCCCCCATCACTTGCCTCCCTGCCACTGCTTGTCCCACTGCAGTGGTGTTTTAGGGACAAATTTAAAATGACTCTCTAATAAGCAGACTCCATAGTTTATAATGTTCCGAGAATAGAAACTATTTACGGGGGAGTTGTCTTAAATTCAAAACTATCTTAGATTGAGGTAAATACGGTATCTGAAAAGCTTTAATAGTTGTCTAAGACCTTAGGAGAAAGATAAGTGTGTATTGTACTTCCTGAAGAATTGGAATCTGTGAAACATATAATGCCCTTGGTAGATCCAAGATACACTCTTCCCTTCCTCTCTTTGCGGTTGGCGTAGAAGTGGGAAAGAGACGTCTAACATAAATGAATATCTAAAACCATCTTGTGCATGAAGTTTGAGTAAAACACTACCTTTCTGGAAAATGATCAAAATTCTTGACAGAAAAAGTTTGCTTTCTGACTGGGCTGGACTTAAATTCAACTGATTAATGACCTGTTTAAAATAAGATTATGTTTCTGAGTATAGGGTCTTTCAACTTTTAGGGCTCTAAAAATTGGCAACTGCAACACCTTAATCAGGTTGACAAGTTATTTGCCAAAACAACTCAGGTAAAGGCAATCATCTCTATTATAGTCACTTATAGGAACTTGTATTTGGTACACTGACTGACTTATTTTCATGGCATTTAATGTGCCAACAGCTATTATTATAAAGCTACTATTATAAAAAGCAGCCAAAAAGTAACTGCAGGGATAAGAACATAGGAATTGCCGTTTACTGGGTCAGACCATAGGTCCGTCTTGCTCAGTATCCTGGGTCCCACAATGGCAGAGAGCGGATGCTCAAAGGGAGAGTGAACAGGGCATGACCAGGGTTTTTTTTCTCTCTTGTTCCTCTCTCAATTGCAGCCTCCAGCATTTAAAGTATAGGAAGTTCTAATTTCAGAGGCTGTATCCCTAACTTCCAAGCTTAATAGCTTCTGATGCCCCTTTCCTCCAAGAATTTGACCAATCCCTTTTTGAATCTGGCTGAAGTGTCATCTTCTACAACATCTGGTGGCAGTGAGTTCCACACTTCAATTACACACAGTATGAAAAAGAAATTCTTCTTGTAGTTTTAAACTTACTTACAAATTTCATTTTGTGAGCCCTAGTTCATGTACTGAGAGAGAAAATAATAAATCCCTATTTGCTTTCCCTTCGCCATTTAGTGTTTTGAAGACCCTCATCATGTCTCCCCTCAAGCAGCTATTTTCTCAACTGAGTCAGCTTAGCCTCTTTAGTCTCTCCCAGCGACTAAAGATGAAAGCTCCTCCATACCACTAATCATCCTTGTTGCCCTTTTCTGGACCTTCTCTAGTTCTCCTATATCCTTTTTGAGGTATGGGGACCAGAACTGGGCACAGTATTCAAGGTTTGGATGTACCATGGATTTATGAAAAGGCACAATGATACTTTTGGTGTTGTTTACAATTCCCTTCTTAATAATCCCTAATATTTTGTTCACCTTTTTGACAGCTGCTGAGGATTGCGCTGATGTTATCAGCAAATTGTCCACAATGATTCCTGGATCTCTTTCCTGTGTGGTAACAGCTAGTGTAGAGCCCATCATAGTATAGGTATAGTTGGGGATATTTTTGCCCAGATGCATCATTTCACACTTATCTACCTTGAACTGCTTCTGCCATTTAGCTGCACATTTGCTCAACTGTGCCAGATCCTTCTGCAGTTAATCACAATTTGCCTTGGTCTTTGAATAATTTTTTAATAATTATTTGTGATTGCAAAACCATTGGTCATCATGTTTTAAAACTCATGGTGATCAGGAGAGGCCCCAGATGATTGGAAAAGGGCCACCAGTGCCCATATTTGAGAAAGAGAAGAAGGAGGATCCAGGGAACTACAGACCAGTCAGCCTCACTTCAGTCCCTGGAAAAATCATGGAGCAGATCCTCAAGGAATCCATTTCCAAGAACTTGGAGGAGAAACAGGTGATTAGGAAAAGTCAGCATAGATTCACCGGGGGCAAGTCATGCCTGACCATCCTGATTGCCTTCTATGATGAGGTGACTGGCTCTGTGGATGTGGGGAGACTGGTAGATACGTTGTACCTTTATTTTAGCAAGGCTTTTGATATGGTCTCCTACAGTATTCTCATAGGCAACTTAAGGAAGTATGGGCTAGATGAATGGACTGTAAGGTGGGTAGAAAATTGGCTGGAGCATCCGGCTCAGAGAGTAGTAATTAATGTCTCGATGTCTAGCTGGCAGCCAGTTTCAAGTGGAGTGCTCCAGGGGTCGGTCCTGGGACCGGTTTTGTTCATTGTCTTCATCAACGACCTAGAAGATGGCACAGAGTGCATCCTCAAAAAGTTTTCAGGTGACACCAAGCTGGGGGGAATAGTAGATATGCTGGAAGGTAGGGCTAGGATTCAGTGTGACTTAGACAAATTGGAGGATTGGGCCAAAAGGAATCTCATTAGGTTCACCAAGGACAAGTATAAAGTCCTGAACTTAGGATGGAACAATTCCATGCACCGCTAAAGGCTGGGGGCTAACTGCCTAAGCAGCAACTCTGCAGAAAAGGACCTGGGGGTTATAGTGGACAATAAACTGAATTAGCCAGCAGTGCACCCTTGTTGCCAAGAAGGCTAATGGCAAACTGGGCTGCATTAGTAAGTGTTGCCAGTAGGTCCAAGGAAGTGATTATTCCCCTCTATTCAGCACTGGTGAGGCCACATCTGGAGTACTGTGTTCAGTTTTGGCACCCTACTACAGAAAGGAAGTGAACTAATTGGAGAGAGTCCAGCAGAGAGCAACAAAAATGGTGAGGGGGCTGGGGGCCAATATTTATGAGGAAAGACTGAGAGAACTGGGCTTATTTAGTCTAAAGAAGAGGAGACTGAGAGGGGACTTAATAGCAGCCTTCAACTACCTGAAGTGGAGTTAAAGAGAGGATGGAGCTAGACTGTTCTCAGTGGTGGCAAATGACAGAACAAAGAACAATGGTCTCAAGTTGCAGCAAGGGAAGTTTAGGTTAGATATTAGGAAGAATTTTCTCACTAGGAGGGTAATAAAACAGTGGAACAGGTTGCCCAGAGTGGTGGTGGAAACTCCATCCTTGGAGGTTTTCAAGACCTGGCTGGACAAAGCTTTGGCTGGGATGATATAGTTAGGGATAGTCCTGCAGCAGGGTGTTGAACTAGATGACCTCCTGAGGTCCCTTCTTACCCTAACTTTCTATGATTCTATGACTCTCTGATATTTCCAATAGAGTTAATGAGAGCTGCTAGAATCAAGCACCTGTCCCAGACAGACTGCTTAGTTAGGTGCCTAAATATTGGTTTGGACCTGCACTTGTATTTAATAAATATTAAGGCTCACAGCACCCATGAATTAAGGATTTATCACTTCTCATGGATGAAGAAGCTGAAACAGATGCACCAACTTTAGAGACTCCAAAGTCTTCCACAGAAAAAGATGTCTATAGATTTCAATCACTTCAAGAAATTGCTCTCTCTCAAAATAGCACTGCAGTCCTGCAATGTTGTAGTCTCCTGTTTCAGAAATGTCTAAAGGATGTCCTACGTTAGATTTCAATGATGTTCTAACATCGCGTTTCCAAAATGAGAGAACTTTCTGACATTATGGAGGCACCAGTTGTGAATCCACAGTTAAGCTTGAGTCCCATTTTGTACTTTATGAAAGGATTTACATGCTCCCATACATATGAAACACACAGCATATCTCCAAGCTCAGTACAGAGTGAAATTATCAGAATTTTAAGTAAATTAAATTGAATAAAAATTGGTTAAAAAACAAATCCCTCTGGGTCATCTTTTTCATTCAGCACAAATTCAACAGAATAATACACTCTTCAAACTTCTCATATCAATTAACCTCACCAAAATCTTGGCTGTACATTATATTTGAAAAAATCAGGTTACCATTTAAGCTATTAATTGCTGTATCAAACAATTAAGTTTATAAAGCTACCAAAAAGATCCATTCAGTAGCTCAGGTGGAACCATTTGTACTTAAAACCACCTTCTTAGTATAATTAAATTCACATGCAGCAGTGCTATTAATTGCATTAATACATATGTGAGGGAGACTTGATCAAGACTATTTCTTGATAAGTTACTTGCCCCAACTATCACTCGTCTTTAAGGATTCCACGGCTACATACTAGTTTAAGGGTCTGCACCACAAAGGCTCCCTGTGCTGCAGCTACTTCAGCTTCACTGAGCAACAAAATCAGCTCAGCTAGGGTACCAAGGTAGAGCCTTAAAATGCAAGCATGTAAGGACTGATAAAATATCTACCCCCCTTCTTTACATAGCACTGGTTTCCTTTACAGTTCTGTGAACCAATAAATCAATTGTAAATTAAGGGACAGATTCATCAGCACTCTTCCGTTGCTTTGTGCTGCTCTGGTGATACAAAACAGCACTACAGATAAGTAACATTCCTTGCTCCTTCAAATGTTTGTTCATATGTATATACCGCTCTTAGTAATTCATAAGCAGTGGGTATCTGGAGTCTACCTAGCAAGAGAATGCAAAACAGCCTTGCCAGAAAAAGCATCTGCTCTGGATATTTCCATCAACAAAGAATGCTTGGTAAAATTATGTATGGAACCCTAAGTGGCTTCTTTGCAAGTGTCAATGGTGGAGATACTTCTTAAGGAAGCAGTAATGCAAAGGACAGAAATAGCTTCAGGGAAGCTCTGCAGGCCTTAGTTCTTTGCAGATAAAAGGCTAGGGCCCTACAGGCAGAGAGGCTGAAGCTCCCTGATGAGAGCATACGTGGGGGAAGAATATTAATACAGGAATATTTTTATTTAAATAGAACTCTGATACTACTTTTGGCAAGAATTTGGGATGTTACCTAAGAGATACTTTATCACAGTGGAAACCCATGTGAGGTCCTACAATGAGTACTCATAACATCCTAATCCTCCTAAGGAGAAGTTACTGCCACTAGAAGGGAGGTTTTTACAGGTCAATGAAACAACACACAATGCTACTGACAGGCCAGGTTCTTTGGGTAGATGTGATATCCTTTATTAGACCAACTGAGTAGTTGGAACAAAGTTCTTTGCAAACTGTCAGGCACAAGCACTCTTCTGCTTGTGCCCGAAAGCTTGCAAAGGACTTTGTTCCCACTACACAGCTGGTCTAATAAAAGATATCACATCTACCCAAAGAACCTTGCCTGCCTATATCCTTAGACCAACATGATTACAACCAAAACCCCTGCATAATGCTAATGGGTCCTTCACTGGAATGCTGTGGCTTGCAAAAAAATTGTTGAATCACAGAGTCAGAGAGAAGAAGGACTGGAAGGGAACTCCATAGGTCACCTAGTCCAACCTCCAGCCTGAGGCAGGATTATCTCTATCTAAGCCTCCTGTTTCAGAAATGCCTAAAACTATGCAAAGGGAAATGGATGATATATTTTCCAGAAGATAGTGAGAGTTTATAGACAGATGCTTAGAACTTCTGTTTTACCATGCAGGTTTCCTAGTAGAATTTCTTACAACTCATTAAAATGTTTTGTACGTGTTCTTTCTCCTTCTGATATCCATCTACCTGATAAACTGTGAATGGTAGGGAGGGCAGGTTCAAGTGTAAAATGATTCATCTTTCTGGAAGGAGCAAGTGTGTTGGAGGACAGCTCACTAAT
>NW_005842099.1:722489-723408 GCF_000455745.1 Alligator sinensis | reverse complement strand
TGGGTACTAAACCACACCTCAGAGAGGCAGGAGCTATGAGGATGACTGTCTCTGTCTTCTTTGATCTGGGTATGGTGGGGAACAGCAAGATGGGTGAATAAGCATACACCAATGTATAGGTTCAATGAATGAGGAATGCACCTGAAAGCGATGCTGGTCTTGACACCTTCTGTGGCACAAGACTTGATACTTCTTGTTTCTGTTCTTACAACCAGACCTATTGAAAGATTAAACCTTTCTCTTAAATTGATCTAAATCATAGAATTCCTGATTGTCCTTTTGTGATCTGACAAAAAAAGTCTCTATTCGGATAACCTGTCAGACCCCAAAAGTGAATTGCTGTGAGAGGTAACTGATACAGAATGAACCAACTGAGCCTCCACTTGGCACAGTGATAATGCTCTTACATGCCTGTTTATATTAAATGTGGCCCCTGCACTGTCAGTCATCATTTGGATAGGGAGTTCTTCTCACAGGCAATAGTTCTATATAAAGTGACCATACATCTCAGTTTGGCCAGGACAGTCACGGATTTCATAGGTTGTCCTGGCTGGTTGGCTAAAATTGAAGCAAAGGTCCTGGATTGGTGGTGCCACGCCACCTGCACATACCCCGCCTGGCTCCTCCTGGGCAGTGGCTGGATACTGGCGGGGTGGGTTGTGCTGAGCACCACTCCTATTTGGGGCACATATCTGCTGGGGAAGGAAGGGCCAAGAGAGGGACCTGCGCAGGGCAAGGAGGGATGGCTGCCCACTGCCAGCAGCCTCATGCCCTGCTGCTGTGGCTGCTGCTGAGCCCCAGGGTGTGTGTGGTAGCCCTGGGCAGCTGCCAGTATTGGTGGCAAGGTGCTGTGTGTCTGCACAGCCTGGGCTGGCAGAGCCTGGTTGCCACATAGGAGATAATCCCCACCACTACTGGC
>NW_005842099.1:704962-722479 GCF_000455745.1 Alligator sinensis | reverse complement strand
GCTACCACATGCAGCCTGGGGCCTCCCCAGGAGCAGCAGCAGCCAGGCATGAGGCTGCTGCCAGTGGGCGGCTATCCCGGCTTGCCCCATACAGGTACCCAAGCCACACAGGGCACAGAGCCTTGATGTGGGCCTCTACATTGTCTTGCCCCACCGTCAGGGCTCCTGAGAGCCACGGGATCGTGGTCAGGGTGTTTGTGTGGATAGGTGGGTCTAGAGGTACATGCCCCACATCCCAGATTTTCTTCAAAATATGGTCACTCCAGTTCTACATATGCCTAGTAAACCATGCTCATAGAAGTGAGGGGTAGGTGTAGAAAGAAACTGTACAAAACAACCAGCTCAGAGACCTTCTGTGAACCCTGAGTTTGTAAATATCAAGGTCTGAGACTCTCGGTGTCTAATCCATAAGAATTTTTAATTCACAGATTTTAACCATTATTGGTTACAGGTTGGTTTACAAGTCAATGTAGGTTGGTATGTGGAGGAAGATACTGCTGAAAGTTTTCCTCCTGGAAGCACTACCTTTTTCTAAATGGTTCTGTTGATCTTTGGTAAAATAAAATATCATCCTGTTTATCTAATGTAGGACTGTACTTCTATTTTATTTTAGATATATATTCCCTCAAGGAGTGAAGAGTGGCATGGGAACAGTCTTATATTTGCATTAAATAGTCTTATATTTGCACTAAACCTGGAGCTCAAATAGGAGACCTTCTTCTATTCACCGAACTGCCCTTGGAATTGCAAAATTCTGAAGCAGGGAAGCCAGGATTTTGAGATTACTATGTGCAGCAGCATGAGCTGCTTGCAAAGATGTTCTTGCCACCATCTGCTTTTACTGCAAGTAAATTCTCCCTTACATTCCTGTGTCAACTTATCAAAAAGTCTGTAAATCTACTGTCATTGCCATAATGGTCCAGGAAATGAATGAGGGGCAAAGACTTTTAGTGATATCTTTTACTGGACCAACTGTATACTTGGGAGAGATCCCTGACAAGCTTTCAGGCATCAAGTGCCCTACCTCAGATCTCAGACTTGAGAAAGAAATCACTAAAAATCCTTGCCTCTTGTAAGTTTATTACAATTTAAGAAATCATAATGTGAATGCAGAGCTGAATTGTAAATATGCAGAGAAACAACTTTTATAACCAAGTAGATGTAATAGTTTTGGCTCTCTCGGGAGGAGTCATCTTTGGTTGCATAATCCATTATTCTTGTTCAGTGCCATAAGGCAGGATAGAACCAGCATTAATAAATATATTCTGCTCAGACAGATGCCACACGCTATCTTTTGTTGGGTTTCTTTGAGGCTGGAGTGAGTGCTGCTGGTATGCCAAATATTCTTGACAGGTTCCAATAACACCTCATTAATTAAAAAAAGCCATTCTTCCTAGTCAATTTACATATAATGACTGCATTTGCATGCAAGCTTAGATGCCTCTTCTGACCCAAAAACTCCATGTCTCTAGAAGAATAAGCAAGGGATCTCCCCCATTGAACTGTGAGTTTGATTAGAATATGGGACTTCCACATCTAACTGTAGGGCAGCAGAGGCAGGAGGACTGATCTTTGCAGAAGTTGTTAGTGCCATTGAAACAGTGGCACATGTATGAGAAGAATGTTAAAGCCAGCTGAAATCAAGGAATAAGTTACATACTTCTCCAAAACTAGGAGTTTCTTTGGGGCAATTAATTCCCCCAGGACAGATATAGATGATTTTGCAAAACTATCATTCTACAGATGTTAGGGTTGCTTGTGTGGCAGATGGTGCTGAGGAAGAAGTTGATATCCATATCAAAGCATGAGAATAATATGCTGGTCTCATAAGATATAGTCTCAGTGCTGGACAACAAAAATCTTTTCTCCTGATACAGTACAAATGTGTGAGTATCATGTTGCATCAGTTCCCAATTCATGCCATGGAGTCTTACTGGAGTGAGAACAAAAAGGCAATTTAGTCCCATTTTTTTTAGCAGCTGCTTTATGAAAGATCTGCTTCCGGTCTTAGAGGAGGGATTCTTCTTTCCCTCAAAAGGGTTAACAGGAACGATTGTACCAGAGTCCTACTAAGCCAGAGCTTTGGAAAATGAAGATCTAGAACTAATAAAAGTCGAGCTAATGGGGGCAGTTCTGGACACAACTTGTGTCATCATTAGCAGGATCCACAGCTTTGCAAGAGAAGTAATATTTAAAATCCAGGAACTTAAGATGTTGCATAGTAAAGTCCTGGTACCCGGAGACATCTCATGTACTGCCACAACAAACTGTACTTGGCAAAAGACTCCAAACCCAAACACAAAAGACCAAAGGCTAAAGGGCAGACACTTTACATGCCTAAATGGTGTGAACACAACCATGAAATTGCAGTTTGTATTGCATGTTTTCAGGGGGCTGTAGTAGGGCTGTGCGAAGCTTCGGTCACTGATTTCATTTGAAGGAGATTTGACCCAATTTGGCAGCTGAATCTCCGAATACGAATCAAATCAGGAGACCCATTTATTTTTCTGAATCGAATCGGTAGCCTTGGATTCTTCTCAGAGAGATTTGACGATTCAGCCATAGACACAGCTTTATATGTTTTTTGTATGTACCTCGAGGTACTAGGCACGGCTCGTGAACACTGAGATGGTGGGGCAGATGGAGCATTGGAGCATCCCACTGGGGGGGGGGAGGTCGGGTCCTCCGTGCACTTGGTGACAGACCTGGAAGTGCACCAGAATTAATTCTGGTCCACTTTCAGGTCCACCAAAGAGTGCACGGGGGACCCTCCCCGCTCAGCATCCCGGCTCGGTGACTGGTGCCTCCTGGGTCTGGGCAGGCACCCAGGATCCCCCCATGGCTGACGGGTCTCCACGCTCCCATGGGATGCTTCATCTGCCCCACCATCTCAGCGTTCACGCACCACACCTGGTACCTCAAGGTACATAGAAAAAAAAATATATATGCTGGGTCTATGGCTGAATCACTGATTCTCCAAATCAGAATCAAATCTTCAAATTCAGCTGAATTGAATTGGGACAGTAATCTGAATCAAC
Organism: Alligator sinensis; assembly: GCF_000455745.1. Classification (NCBI taxonomy): domain Eukaryota; kingdom Metazoa; phylum Chordata; order Crocodylia; family Alligatoridae; genus Alligator; species Alligator sinensis. Next base: position 719,441 of record NW_005842099.1, on the reverse strand, counting down.
GAATCAAATCACTGTCCCCTGAATCGGGCTTCATCCAAATCAAATACTGCTCACTTCGCACACCCATGGCTTGCAGCAGCCTGCAGGCTTTCAGGGGCTGAAGCCCACTTGCAGCTGATAAGCAACTGACAACAGGCTTGCTAGAAGGACTGGGCCAGTTGCAGGGAATAATTAGCTGGCCCTTACCGAGTTAAAGACTCCCAGGGAATTCAGTCAGGAGGAGTCAGAGCTGCGGGCTGGAAGCTGAGAGATGCAAGCAAGAGCAGAGTGAATGGGAGACAGCTGGCAGGTCAGCTCATGAAGGAGCCCCAAGCTCATACCAGGAGTGCTTCTTTCCCATAGGAACATGCGTGCAGCAGAGGGACTGAGTGGAACTTCCTGTTGCTGAAGGGACCGGAGGGACAAGAGAGAGAGCAGGCAAGTTGCGGCAGAACCTAAGGACTCTCTTCGAGTCTGGGAGAAGACCCCATGTAATATAATTGTTTGGTTTATACACGGAGTTGTTTAGGTGGACTCCTGCCAGGACAGAGTTTGCTCCTGGGGAATAAAGATACTGGGAAAGATGATAAGCAAACCTGAAAGACTGCATGTATGAGCTACGCATATCCCTGAACCTGCTACAGGCTGCCTAAAAAATGACCCATGTCTTAGGAATTCATATATTATTCTTATTACCTGGAGTAATGCATGGCTTGATGGCCTGCAATGTTAAAATAGAAGTCAGTTGTGTGCTTCATCTCATCAGTGTGTCCAGAAACTTCAATCCAGTGTGCTATTGGGAGGCAGTAAACTCCATCTACAAAGTTGCTTTCATTGTAAACGCAGCATCGGTCATGATGAGGCCCATTACCTGAAACAAAAAGGAGTAATGCAGACAGCATGAGAGTTAACACTGTCTTTACAGACTCAGAGAACATGTAAATGTAAAGCCTTTTGGGCAAGGACTATTGTTTGCTATTTATCTGGACACCATTTAGCAAAATGCAATGCTTAGTACATCACTTGGTTGGCCTCTACACACTGCCAAAAAAGTGTATTCAATAACAACTGAAAAACCACCTTGTAGAATAAATCATAAAAATTTAATAGAATCCCAAATGATTAACACTGCACTTTTTAAGTTATAAAGCAGATATAAAAAGAGTTAGATATGTTTTAAAAAACATAAGTTCTGCCTTTACTTAACTGCTAATACCCAGTTTCAAGGCTCTGTATTTCCTTTGCAACATTTGAGGATGCCACTGATACTTAAAGAAGGCCTAATCTTGAACAGGAAATTTTTCTACTGTTACCAACACCAGTTCAGCTCCTATTGCAGCAGCAGTGATGAGAGCTCTAGTATAGATTAGGTACTAGATTTTGAGTTCCATCCTGTGGAAACCTACCTTGGGAGGTAAAGAGGAGGAGAGGAAGAAAGGAGCACATGCAGCCATGTCCATATTAGTATTCACATTACTGTGGTATAGACACAACACTGAAAAAAGCAATCTCTCTTTCCAATTTTAGACACATTTATAGGTTCTAAAAATGGTGCAAGAGAAACTTCACATTAAAGTGTGGCAGATTAAAAACAAAAACAAAAAACCTTCCACCTCATTTTATAAAGTTTCTAGCTGTCATTTTAAAACCAGATTGAGAAGGCTAAATTATGCTACCTTCTACTGCTAAAACACAGAGATGGCCAAAAACATTTGTAACTCTGTCTCTACAACATGTTAACAGTATTCAACAAAATATACATTTCTAGAACATAAGGAGACAGACTGGGTATCTCTGTCATCAGTACTGGCTGCCTAAAAAGCTGGTTGGGCATAAAAAAGCCCATATGGTAGCTCAGGGAAGAACAGAAGATGCATTAGTAACCCAGATGTAACAAAGGGCACTCCCCACAGAACCCGGACAACACTGCAACTTGTTTAGAGGTGTTAATGTCTCCAATGGCTGTTCCTAGGGTAGCACACCTTGCCCCAGCCTCATAGCTGGACTCCTTGTCTGATCGTTATATGGGACCTCAATTAAAGGGCATACATTTTCCTCCAAAAAAGCCATGTTTAAGCTGCACATAAAATATATGGTTCAATGAACAACCAAATCAACAGCTCTGCTCTCTCGTAAATGCAATAATATGCAATAAAATAGTTCTAAAAATATACAAATGCAAACTCATATTTATTTACTTTCCTCTTTTTTTTGGTCTGGAGTAATGCTTAATCTATCATTAAAACTTCCGATAAGAAAAATCAATTTTCAGAACTATTCTCTTCAAATTTTCAGGTAACGAAAGAAGAAAACATTCTGGGATTTGTATGTGCGTTTTCCAATATTAGAGAATTAGTATGGAGCAAAAGAAAGACCTAAAGAAGATAATGATTTCTATTTTGCCACTTATTTGACAATCTAACAAAAACACTATTTTGCAAAGGTCTAATAAATGGAAAGTCTTATTGCAGGGAAATTGTACTTGTAAAGTATAATTTATAGGGACAAAATAAAAAGAAATATTTCAGTAGACTCCCTGAGGTTGTTAAAATAGACTGAATAACATAGGGGTCCTAAAAGGTAATAGTTTTATAATGGCTGCTTGTATAGAAAGATAATGAGCACACTGCTTTCAAAGCATTAGTACCTAGCAAGTAACTGTGTTTTAATCCATCACAGGGAATGAATATATTAATAATAAAAAAAAAGAGTTCTAGTAGCTCTACCTTGGAGAGTGCAAGTGGCGGATGCAGCATGGAGGCAGAAAGAGATGTATGAGAGAAATACCGAGTAGGAAAATTAGAAGGATATGAGAGATGAAACAAGGCTTCTGACTTTATTTTATTACATCTCTAATACACCAATGATTGATAAAATATCCCTTCTTTATACATTCTTTGCCTTGATCTGAAATCTACATTTGGGTAGGTAGCTTCAATGTGTCCTAGAAAGGAAATATGAGCAGAGGACAAGAGCGTTAAATAAATTCCCTGTATCAAAATGAGAGAGAGTCTGTTTTGATCATAGGCAGTTTCCGGACCACTAGTGCATTCATACTGCAAAGAGATCTCATTTCAAACTCTTTTAATTTGGGCTGAATTGGGTCATGTTTGTGATCAAAAGGTTTTTCAGACACAAAAAAATCATGTGACTATATATGCTTATTTGTCATGCTCATTCTCTTTTTATTCCAAAACAGTGTAATACTCACAGCCATGTAGGAATTACGGCAGATTAGAAGTAATCCAGTGTATGGTCTGGTTTTAATATAAACCTGTTATAGTTTTATTTTCTTAATGATGTCAGAACACTTCTAAGTAAAAATTATGCCTGAAGGACTAGCATCTCAAAGTGCAGCTCATTTATGACCCCACTTCCAAGCACCACACTAAAAGGAAATTTCTTAGTCTATGAGCATTGTAGGAAAAATATTAAAGCAAATGGTTAGATAGCCAAGCATTTTAATAGTATAGCTCAACTGTGAACAGCACTTTTATGCTGTAGTTATGCATTGCTGTTTTTAAACATAAAACAAGGAACACAAGCGTGCAACACAGGAAACTACTTTTCCTCCTGCCTGCTGCTGAAACATTATATTCCATACCCAATGATATGAAATAATTTCCATTAAAATAAAGGTAATCAAGACCAGTTTAGAGCTATGCATCTTATACATTTTTATTTAATATGTTTATTGTATGTGCTTTTTTCTTACCACTTTAAATAGCATTTCAAGACAGCAGAGCACATCAACAAGCACTATTAGTGGGAAAATACTATGAAAGTTTATGAACTCTTACAAGTACACACCAATTGATCCAGGATCGTGGTATTCTTTGTTTAAAAAAAAAAAAATCACAAATTCTCTGATTTTAAAACCCCATATTTTTCAATGATTAAAATGAAACGTCACTGTGTATATAGGTATCGGTTGAACACGATATTTTATGTCCTTCATTCCTCACTCACAGCCCCCTGTCCTCTGAGGGGGTCCCCCGCTGCCAAGGCTACAGGGCCAGGTACCCAGGTCCACAGCCCCCTTCCCCCCATAGCAGCACCTGAGCCCTGGCTGCTGGCCATCAGAGACAGCAGCTGCTTTAGCTGAGTAGAGTGTGAAGCCCAGTTCCCCCTCCCCAATGGGTGGCACAGCCGTAGCAGAGCCTGTGGGTGACGGAGCAGGGGGCAGGTGCAGGCTGCCCACTGTGGGCTCTATCTATCTATAGAAAGATACGCCCACAGTGTACACGCCCAAACATGCCTTTCAATTTTTAAAACCATTTCAATAAATGGAACTCTATTGTTTAGCTTCTGTCACACTTCTAAGTCCTTTTTGTTACCTTTTATTCCTTTTCCTTCCTCATCCTATCTCCCTATATCATGTGATTATTCCCTCTCCTGTCTCCTGCTCCCACTCCACTCTACAATCTTCTCTCCCCCCTCACATTAGCACCGGCACACCTCTCTCCTCTTTTCCTTATAAACCATCATCACAACTCTTTCTCTTTGTTTGCCTCTGACAACTTTTGTCCAAACCCTGGCCTTTCCACTCTCCCAAGTCCCTCTCCTGCTCCTTCCTTTACCTGCTTGGCTCACCAAACTATTACTCAGATCCCTTTGCTCTGCTCCCCTCTAGAATGCCTGATTTAATTTAGAAAAACATCGAATTTATGTTCTCTCTAATTTCTTCTGTGTCCTTCCACTGAAACCTGACATCCCCTCTCCCCGCAACTGTTAGCCAAAGGCAGTCTTCTCTTTTTCCTTTGACCCCTAGCTCTGTATACTCCCAACAACCTTTTCCTCTCCCATGTCTGTCTACCTCCTCTCTCTCTTCTATTATTCCCTTGAGGTACATGTCACCATTTCCTTTCACTTTGGCTTTGAATCTTGGTCCTTTTAATTTCCCTCAAATTCACAACCTTAATTCCTAATGGCATGAGTCTCCTAAGGATCTGTCTGACTTTACCATAGTTCAGATCCTTTTCTTTGTTTCCCACATTACTGGATCTATCAAAAACAAATTAAAAGTCTGTCAAAACCTATGTGACCCACAGGGCACCATCAATATATGTGGCCACTGGTACATAAGGGAGTGATGTGGTTTACCATCACATCCAGCCAACTTTGATGTCCCAGTTCAAAAACAAAGCACCCATTTATAGCAGAGCTGACCAGGGGGTGGGGATGGAGGCGCCAGCCTTTGGTACAAGGCTCAGTCTCACACCTCTGAAGTGAAACACCTTAACCATTCTGCCATGATGTTCCTATTGGGTCTATAACCACAAAAACATTCCCTTTGTCTAAGGCTAAATCCTAATTCACCTTTATGTACCTAAGTGGTATGTACACACTCACAGGGCACATCTATGGGAGATGTTTACTGTGCAGCTGTCTAACTAGCTGCATAGTAAATGTCGTGTGTCTACATGTGTGCCCGGAGTTAACTCATTTACTATGCAGCAGGATAGTACTTGTATTTACAGCATTTACAAGTTCCTGTTGTGGAGTAAAAAATTCCACAGCAGCACACGTGTAGATGCTGTCCCAGCTGGCTGAGGCACGAGGGCACTTCAGTGCAGGGCTGTCTCCCGGCTAGCCCCACACTGAAGCACCCTCATGCCCCAGCCAGCCCCTCCCGCGGCACGCTGAGCCAGGTCAGAGCAGCCCTGGGCTGTCCGGCTGACCCCCAAACCTCCTCGCCAGCCGGGGCTGCTCTGACCTGAATCAGTGTACTGCACTCCCAGGCACACATGCAGATGCACACCCAGGAGCAAGAAACTCTGGAGCTCTGCAATAAGCTCCAGAGTTTATTCATGCACATTAATTACACATGTAGATGCACCCACAGAAAAGCAATTTTTGCCACTTATTCACAGTTTGGATTCTATTTCCCTTTGTGGTGGACTTAGGATCCTCAGGTGTGCATGTGCTAGGCAAAAATGGGGGTGGAAGAGGAGAAGAGGTCCCATCCAGCTTTTAGCCCAACAGTTTACTGGTTAGAGTACTTGCCCAACACATTCTCGTGCTCTCACTTTCTCTCTCTCTCACCTTCTGGGCTGTCCTTTAGGTCCAAATATCTCTCCACTGTCTGACGATAGACCACTAAGAATAAACTGAGTTTTACCAAGGAGCTAACTCAGTTCCATCTGTCTATATTCAGGCCCTACCAGCTCTAACAGAGGACATTTTGGTAGGTTAATGAATCACAATCTTGTCTGGATTGTTCAGAATGAATATGGGTCCTCATCCCCATAGGAGTAACTAGTCTGCAATTAACAACTGCTCCAAAATACCAGTTAGCACAGAAGATATAAGAGACAGCAAAAAGATAGACTGAGTAAATGACACACATCAGAAAAAACTGTGACTGTATATTAAGACTAAGACATGAGAAAAAAAAACTAGATATGAACTTACCGTCCACTTTCCCCTTAAAAATACAACTTTTGGATCTGACATCAGGATTTTCTGCAAGCAGCTTGTCAGCTTGTACTACCCAGCTTCTGTCAGCTGGGGGGCTAAATCACCCCAGGAATCCTTAGATAATGATTTCCCTCTCAAGACATGCCTTAATTATCTTCTTCTTATCCATCCATCTATATTGTTCTATTCAATTCTTGGAGAGTATATGTATATTATGCAGATAACTTTCTCTCTCCAGATACACATCCGTTTATTAGGCCAAGCGTTCACGTATCTCCTGTCCCTACTATATCTAGGAAATATTTACTTCCTTTCAGAAATATACACTACTAATCCAATATCCTTAACAATTAATTATTCTAGAGAGAAACAGTCTTTCATTTATTTTCCCTAATGAAGTGAAATATCAGCCTGATTAGACTTCTCCTCAGCTAATTTTTCTTCCCTTTAAAATCTAAACCACCACTGTTTGAGATAAAGCGTGACTCACATATGCATCCACCCGCTTTGGCTGACCAATATGCACAGCCACCTCAAACATTGAATTCTCAGAGTTTATTTTTTCCTCAGTGAGCCAGACATTGTTCCTCTTAGGTGTGAACAGCTGTGGTATAGCCTTGATGCCTAATCAGTACTCACTTGACTGACTCAGTAATTACTTGACAGTCACATTATAAAAATACATTCAAAGCAAATATTAGGATTCCTACCAACATGGAAATGATAAAATTAAACACAGCTTAGCATTAGCTACCAATAGAGGCCAAACACCATAGTAATAAATCTAATTTGGGAAAATATCTGTGCACCACAGTGCAAGAGCACCCCAAAATAGTCCTACTTTTGGGGTAAGTTTGTAACATCAAGGAACAAGAAACCTGGGTTCAAAAGCCCCTGCACTCAGAGGGTATTTGACCCTGCATTTCCTGCTTCCCAGCAAAGTGCTCTAACCAGAGCACAAGGCATTGTCCAGAGCAGTCTCCAGCCCACTTTTTGTAGGACTATCCATTAGGTAGCTAGGCAGGGAAGGTATGTGGGCCAGAAAACCAAGCCAGCAGGTGGGTGATTCAGTGAGACAGATGCCACCCTAAAAGGGAGGGGGCCCTAGCTTCTGCCCCTACCCACTGCTGCTAATGGGGAAAAAAAAACCCTATCCCACTGCTCTTTACCCAATGAATATTAAATAAATAGATGGAGAAAAGCCACTGGGGTCAGGTGCGAGAGCTGACTTTCTCTGATCGTTATTAACAATCAGTGGGCTAGGAGAATAAACAAAACAATCTCCTGTTCTTTCTAGACCTTAAAATCAACCTCATCTTGCCCTAATTCCTTTTGTAATTTAGTTTTTAAACAAACTGCAGTCTCTTACATGCATACAATATTATTTAATTCAAAACAACACCACATTCCTTCAGCAGCTATTATTCATTCGCATTATATACACATATATGAATCCCCCCTGCACACACTGAAATGTGTCAGTGGTAAAGAGCAGGGTCCAACTGACAGCCCTCCTACAGCCTGAGAGGAGCTAAATTGCTGTCTGTCAGGCTGGCTGGCAAGGTGTCCGCAACCACTGTGATGCTCCAGAAACCAGCAGTGAACTGCTAGCCCCCATGCACCGTTGCCCACCACCAAATTCAGGGTCACTGCTGGAGACTCAAATTGGCAACAGGAGGAAAAATGGGGAGGGAGGCAGACAAACGATGACAGTGGCATTCATTCCCTGAATTCCAGAGCTGCACTGACAAGTTGCCACCCTAACATCAGAAGTGGATCCTCTTGCCCACAAGAAACCCCACAGACCAGATCTGACCCACTAGGCCAAGCAAGTTGGACAGCCCTGGTACAGAGCACAGAACAAGCTTCAGACAGAATGGGAGGTAGTTAGCCATGCTAGTCTGAAGTGAAGCAGAGACAGGGCAGGGAAGCACTTTACAGCAGTGATCCTTTGAAGGGCGCATGGGGTGTGTGCTGATAAGGGAGGTGTAAGAAGATAAGTAGGCAAGGGCAGGTTCAAGCTGGTCCCTGTCTGGCCAATCCCCCACCTCCACTGTCTGGCCCCTCTGTAATATAATATATAAATTTGTTTTTGAAACTGGGTGTCACTCAGTTCACAAAAATTATGGAGGGGTGCCTTGAGTCCCAAGAGGTTGAGAACCACTGCCTTTAGAGACTAACTGGTTCAGAGGCATGAGCTTTCATAGGCAACAACCTACTTTTCAGGCATAAACAGGAAGGGAAAGTCTACCGTATCCAAGAGAAACTGAAGTTAACTTGAGTACACTGAATAAAACTAACCATTCAGGACTTTGCTAAGACACTGAAATTCATATCCCTTTCTCTTCTGAGAAGTGTCAAGAGACCTTAATTATCACAAGCAATCAGGATTTTAAAATCTAATCCAAATGAGGGCACCTCCAGGATAAATCTCTCCCAACACATGCTTGTTTTACAAGATAAACGAAGTATGGTTTCAACGGGATGTAAAAACAAAGGAAAGATCACTGGATCAGTTTACATGATGTCTCTACTATCACAATTTCTCAAGGGATGACTGTTAATTATTTAGGTACTATAAAGTGACAAACAAGAAAAAATGGTTCTACTTACTCAGAGCTGTATGGCATAAATTTGAAGGAGTGAGGCAGCATTCATCTGCAATTTATAACTTGTTTTTAAAAGGGCGTACAATTTACGTCTCTTAGCCTTTGCCCTTCTTATCAACACAAATAGCAGCAAATATAACCAATATTATCCTCTGAGGTAACTGATCATACCAGTTCATTTTTAAAAGAAAATGCTCATCACCAGAATCAGTTTCTTATAGTTTGGCAGTACACAGTGGGCATGTCTACATGAAAGTTAATTCTACTGAGCATTAGTGTGGCACAAAAAACTGTGCTAATGCGCTAACATGCAGTAGAATTAGTCTACTGCGCGTTAGCATCACTTAGAAAATGTGCACCGGTGCTAATGTGCAGTAGCACTGATTACAACACATTAAGTTAGTACCTCTGAGTATGGGTACTATACTTTATGTGTTGTAATTATGGTGCGCTACCAAACTCGTAGATGCCTCCAGTACTTAGAAAACATGGATAATTTAGGAGACTAAAAGAGATCATTTACAGATGATCCCTTTATTTCTTCCTCTCCCACTCCATTTATAATCCCTGCCCCAACGCCCAAGGTTGCCTTGACTTCCCTTCTCCAATGCAGGCTATGAAAGCATGTCAGATTGTGCAACAGGCTTAATTTAATTCCTCCCCAGTATCCTCATTAGATGACATGTCTGGCTTCCTGCACCAACTCTCACACTAGTCCCTGGTTCCCACTCATGAACCAGGGCCCAGTCCAATATTTCTGGTCCTTGTAGAAGTTTCCTTTAGGAAGCCAGCTTACATTTGAAGTTCAAAACAAAGCATTATTTATTGATTTCTTAAAGTTCCAAAGCATTTGGGGAAATAAGATGACACAATCAAAGGTCTAGATGCATATGGATTTACAGGACCTTAAATTCTATGTCAAACTCAAGAAGGTGCAATTACTCTCCGTCTCTGAGTTGGAAGAACCACCTACCTTGGTCACAGCAACTCTGTGACAAATCACACGTGTCCAAGCTCATCCAAGTATCAGAGGGACATCTGCTACTGATGAACAATGCACGGTTCTATCACTCTCCCCATGCAGCCCCCTCCTAAAAACTCCTAAAAGGCTTTACCTAGGGTCAGGCAAAAGGATTCTGCCAAGCATGTGTGTACTACTGCTTCAGCAGCACTTCTAATAGTGCAGAAGCTTAAGACTCAAAACTGAAGGCTGTTTTCTTGTATGATATTTCAGAGCACTTGGTACCAAACCACTGATCAGGCTGCAAAACATACTGTAAATAATGGTTTTGGTGCAGTGTGATAGTTTTAGATTTACATTCAAGAAAAGCAAGTATGCAACAGCAAAGTTCTGGGGACCTATCAATGCCAAAACATCAGTTTTTCACACATTTTTTCCTAACATCCAGCATTAAAGAAAATTATGTCCAAGTTAAATTTAAACTCAGCTCTCTTTCTTTAGGGAATAAATCACAAATGTATTCTGGAAACAGGCCATGCACAACACCAAAAAGGAGATATTTTTAGAGTCAAGACCACTTCATAAATGAATCTCTTTCTTTAATCTTGATCGTATTGATTTTTTCCATGTGAACAAATGTTGGCTTTATTTTTTTGGAAAGCAAACTCTCAACCCTTCTGAAAAAGTTATGAAATAGAATCCAGCTAGGTACAATGCTGCTCAAATATTTAATCCAGTTTTTATCATCTAAACACCTCTCTAATCAATCTTGTAGGCCTTTCTAATTAAAGAAGAAAAGAGTTTATGAGCAGATAAACATCCTGGAATACTGATACACAGTGCTCTGGAGTTCTGTCTAAACGAGGTCTAGAATAATTATATTTGATTTGTTACAAGTCCATCTTTGTGAATGACACATCAAAGCAAAAGTACTTATCCTTAGGAGTAACTTAGTCAAAATAAAATATGTCCTTGATGATTAAGCTACCAGGATCTGCATCTTGCATCCTATTTGCTGGTTCTCTCTGCTGCCAAAAACTGTTCAGTGGAATCCACTAGCACAGGGATTTGCTCAAAAACAAAGCAATCGGCAAAATCTTGCTTACAAATCCATCTTCACAAACAGGATTCTTTCAAAGCCTGCAGGATTACACATATGGCTCCAGGCTTGATGCATATGGAAGATGATCAAAAGAAAATACCAAAGAAGTCACTGGGTGTATTAAAAATAAGATTAGAACCAAAGACCTCTGGGCAACTGAAACACAGCACTAGCATAAGGGGTGAGGCATGAAAAAGGCAACTCAGAAAAGAAGATGCCATGGTAAATCAGATGAAGTAATCCAAAATGCAACATTAAAGATGTAAAGGACCCAACAAAGGCAAAAGAGTGACCTTAAGACAGTGACCCTCAACCAGGTTGCCAAAGCACTCAGGAGTGCCTTGAGATCCTTTCAAAGGTGCAACACAATGTTAGTACTGTTAGGTGTGCAAACATGATTCACAAGATAAACCCAGAGATTTCAAATACAAATAGTGTCAAAAACTTTCTTACCTGTGTGCTCTTTCTAAATTCTCTGCAACAGAAAAAGTGTTCTATTTTTCTGTAGTCAAAAAATAAGTGAAAACTAAGAACTGACATTTTCCAAGGAGTGCCTCGGGTCTAATGAGAGGTACCTGGAGTCTAAAAAGGTTGAGAACCACTGCCTTAAGCCACTGAAGACAACAACAAATTGCAAAGAGAAAATTTAGCAACCCTTTCCTTCTGCTGCAAAGATTTGATATATATGTGTGGGTACAACTTCAACTAGGTGCCTAGGACAGCCAGGCATACATCTCATTATAAAGAGAGAATTTAAAACAGATTTTTTGAAGCTTTATTTATCACTAATGTGAGAAGTGTTGGCTTTCTCCTGACAGATACCGACGGAGCAGCTGCAAAGTCACAATATGAGTTGGAAGGTTCTCAACATGTGTCAGGATCATGCTCTGTAAAGAGACCATAAACCTTTCTTCTAGTCTCCTAGGACCCCTTAACAGCAAACCAAAGCATTCCTTGCCCAGAGAGCTCTGCACAAAGCAAAGTCCCCACCGAGCTCACTGGAGGCAGAATCAACCTTCACTTACCACCTCCAGCCATTTGCTTTTGGGCAGTGGTTCTCATCTTTTTAGACCCAAGGCTTTTAGACTCAACCTTTTTAGACTCCGTAACTTCTTGGAATTTAGCAGAACCTCTGTGGATACAGACAGAGGACGCCTCTCTTTCCCCATGCAAGGGAGACATGCCTCCTCTCCCCAACATTTGCCTTGATGTATAAAGCCCAGGAGTGTTCTGCTTAAGAATCACTGTTTTGGGCACTCCAGTTTTTGCTGGGTTCAGCTGAGACACTTGAAAGGGACCTGATTTTCCAGAAGTGCTGAGCTCCAGCTCTCCAAAGACCAGGGCCCCAGCCTGTAAGTAGGGACGGTCCTACCTAAATCATTGGTGACGACATACCTCCCTGCCTTACAGGCACTCTTGTCCACCCCTGCTCCTCCTCCCCTTTCCAGCCAATCCCAGCCCGTTTTGAACAACATTTCTGAAATTAGGTAACGTGGAGCAGCAGGCAGGGAAATCATAGAAAATAAGGGTTGAAAGAAAACGAGGTCATCTAGTCCAACCCCCTCTCAAAGCAGAACCATCCCTAATTAAATCATATATTCATAGGACTGCAAGGGACCCCAAAGGATCATTGGGTCCAGCCCCCTGCATGAGCAGGAAAGACATCTGGGGTCAGGTGACCCCAGCCAGGTGACCAGTCATCTCATCCAGGTGACCAGTCATCTCAACCAAAGCTTTGTCTACCCAGGTCTTAAAAACCTCCAAGGATGGAGATGCCACAACTGCTCTGGGTAGCCTGTTGCAGTGTTTTATTACCCTCCCAGTAAGAAAGTTTTCCCTATCTAACCTGTTTCCCTTGCTGCAACTTGAAACTTTTGTTCCTTGTTCTGTTATCTGCCATCACTGAGAACAGTCCAGCTCCATCCTCTTTCAAAGCCCCCTTCAGGGAGTTTTAGGCCAGTATTAAATGTCACCTCAGTCTTCTCTTCTCCAGACTAAATACCAGTTCCCTCAACCTCTCTTCAGTAGTCATATCCCCCAGCCCTTTAACCATTTTCACTGCCCTCAGCTGGATTCTCTCCAATTTGTTCACATCCTTTCTGTAGGGGAGCCCCAAAATGGAATAGATTGGACAGGAAGCTTTCCTGAGCTGTCTTCTGCCATAGGTGTTCCTGCCCCTAGGAACTCTCAGTCCTTTCATGGGCTTTGATTAATGAAAAGAGAGGCTGCCTTTCTATGAGGTCCTGTTGCTTGGACCCTCTGCTGCCATTCAACTGAAGGCTGCTCCTCACTGTGCTTGGCATTGCTCAGGGCAGCACAATTCAGGGTTAAACTATCCCATCCTATCACTTCCCACCTCTCCCTCCCCCCCCGCAAGTATGGCTCCTGCCTTCATAAGGCAATCTCCTCAGATCTCCAGCAAACTCTGGCTTCCCTTACAAGGAACCACCACTCCTCCTTCAGCTGCCTTCACTGCTACGCATCCTGATCCTGAGAGCCAGCTGGCCCCAGGGAGCAACTACAGAGGACAGCTCAGGCTGCTGGTCCATGGAACTGGAGTCCCCCACTCCTACTGCCAAAACTGGTATATCTGAATACAGCAAGTCTTAGGAGTTACAGGGAGCCATGCTGCCTGATCCATCTAATACCGGTTGCTGCAACATTGGCCCCCCATGCTTCTCCTGTAAACAGATGCATGGGACAGGTCCATCTATCCTACACGCCTGTTTCTGGAAGACACCACGTGAGGTCAGACTGGAAAAGGCTACAGTAGGACCAGGGACTTCTGTCTCCTTAAGACTTGTCGGAGAACCCTAACGTAGGCAGAGTGACCTTCCTGGTTGTGCAACACCCCTGAAAGGGTCTTGAAGCACCCTAGGGTGCCACGGCACCTGAGCTGAGAACCACTTCTGTAGCAGGCAGGGGACAGTAAAAAGCACCCGTGGAAGCTATTCCAGACCCTTGAGTAGAGTGGCTTTGGAAAAGTGGCTGTGGAGATGCTATGTACCCTGTAGAAGGGTTCCTGTCTTACTTTGCATCTGACCAGAGATTTTTTGAGTTTAGGTGCATAAATTCTTCCCTGCCCCTCTCTCCTCACTCCAATCAGGGTCAGAATGATTTCCAAATTGTACCGGAACAGGGACCCACTCTTAGAGTTACTGCTATATCTTCCAGGCACATAGCAGAAGTTATATATGTATAATGCTTGCGGATACCAGCCCTTATATATGTCATCTTAAACATTACCCAAAAATACATGAAAAAAATGGTTCTTTTACCAGGAAGAGGAAAACCTGAGTTTACAGTAAGACTTCCCCTAAAACAGTTACCACCACAAACACCATCATAAGCAACAGAAGAACAGAAAATCTCCAGAGATATTTTAAAAAGTAGGGGGGGGGGGGGGGG